>NC_133325.1:792325748-792651266 GCF_042186555.1 Aquarana catesbeiana
CAGACCCTTTCTGTCCAGGGGAAGCGGATTTTGATAGCAAGCTGACTATTGCTATCGAATCTGGTTCCCCCTCCCAAAATAGCTTCCACAGCATTTCAGGGGTTAAAAACACTTGTATATGGCTTCTCTGACTGCTCTACTCTTTGTATCAATCATCCTCACTCTTCTTTCTTACCCCAGACCCTTTCTGTCCAGGGGAAGCGGATTTTGATAGCAAGCTGACTATTGCTATTGAATCTGGTTCCCCTCCCAATATAGCTTCCACAGCATTTCAAGGGTTAAAAACACTTGTATATGGCTTCTCTGACTGCTCTACTCTTTGTATCAATCATCCTCACTCTTCCTTCTTACTCCAGACCCTTTCTATCCAGGGGAAGCGGATTTTGATAGTGAGTTGACTCTTGCTATCGGATCTGGTTCCCCCTCCCAAAACAGCTTGCACAGCATTTCAGGGGTTAAAAACACTTGTATATGGCTTCTCTGACTGCTCTACTCTTTGTATAAATCATCCTCACTCTTCCTTCTTATCCCAGACCCTTTCTGTCCAGGTGAAACGGATTCTGATAGCAAGCTGACTGTGTGTTAAATTTGGTGTTATCGCTCTTATGCCGCGTACACACGGTCGGACTTTTCGTCTACAAAAGTCCAACGGACGCCGACGGACTAAAGCTGGCTGGTAATCCGATCGTGTGTGGGCTTCTCCGGACTTTCAGCAGACTTTTTCAGCCTCAAATCCGACGGACTTTAGATTTGAAACATGCTTCAAATCTTTACGTCGTAACTACGACGGACCCCGAAATCCGCTCGTCTGTGTGCTAGTCCGACGGACAAAAACCCATGCTAGGGCAGCTATTGGCTACTGGCTATGAACTTCCTTATTTTAGTCCGGTGTACGTCATCACGTACGAATCCGTCGGACTTTTGTGTGGTCGTGTGTAGGCAAGTCCGTTCATTAGAAAGTCTGCTGCAAGTCCGCCGAAAGTCCGCCGGAAGTCTGTCGGACAGGCTGTCGGACTTTTGTAGACGAAAAGTCCGACCGTGTGTACGCGGCATAACTTTCTCATTCTGGTCACTGGAAGTTCAACATGGCACCCCATGGCTAGGGATGAGCCGAACACCCCCCGGTTTTGTTCGCATCCAGAACATGCGAACAGGCAAAAAATTAGTGCGAACACCGTTAAAGTCTATGGGACACGAACATGAATAATCAAAAGTGCTCATTTTAAAGGCTTATATGTAAGTTATTGTCATAAGAAGTGTTTGGGGACCTGGGTCCTGCCACTGGGGACATGTATCAATGCAAAAAAAGTTTTAAAAACTGACGTTTTTTCAGGAGCAGTGATTTTAATAATGCTTAAAGTGAAACAATAAAAGTGTAATATTCCTTTAAATTTCGTACCTGGGGGGTGTCTATAGTATGCCTTTAAAGTGGCGCATGTTTCCCGTGTTTAGAACAGTCTGACAGCAAAATGACATTTCTAAAGGAAAAAAAGTCATGTAAAACTACTATCGCTAGCGCCGGCTATAATGAATTGTCGGTCCAGCAATACACATAAAAGTTTATTGCTAAAAATGGCATGGAATTTCCCCACAGGGGAACCCCGAACCAAAATTTAAAAAAAAATGGTGTGGGGTCCCCCCAAAAATCCATTCCAGACCCTTATCCGAGCACGCAACCTGGCAGGCCGCAGGAAAAGAGGGGGGACGAGAGAGCGCCCCCCCACCTCCTGAACCATAGCAGGCCACATGCCCTCAACATTGGGAGGGTGCTTTGGGGTAGCCCCCCAAAGCGCCTTGTCCCCATGTTGATGGGGAGAAGGGCCTCATCCCCACAACCCTTGCCTGATGGTTTTGGGGATCTGCGGGCTTATCGGAATCTGGAAGCCCCCCTTAACAAGGAGACCCCAGATCCCGCCCCCCCTGTGTGAATTGGTAATGGGGTACAAATGTACCCCTACCATTTCACAAAAAAAGTGTCAAAAAGGTTAAAAAACACAAAACAGTTTTTGACAAGTCCTTTATTAATTTCTTCTTCTTTCCGCTTCTTCTTTTATCTTCTTTCTTCTGGTCTTCCTTCGGTGTTTTTCTACTTCCTCCATCTTCTTCTTCCTCTGCTCTTCTCGTCCCGCACCTTTCTCCGGCTTCTCCTCCGCTCCGTCCGCACGATCCGCCTCAGTGGGAGTCTTCCGCTGTGTGACGCTTCGGTTCTTCTGACACTTCTTATATAACGGAGGGCGGAGCGTGTCCCCGCCCCCTCTGACAACACGGGGAAAGCAATAGGAAAGTCCCAGGAAGTCCCTGTGCATCACTGGGTGGCCCAGCCCTTCATTATGTAAGAAGTGTCAGAAGAACCGAAGCGTCACGCGGCGGAAGACTCCCACTGAGGCGGATCATGCGGACGGAGCGGAGAAGAAGCCGCAGGAAGATGCAGGACAAGAAGAGCGGAGGAAGAAGAAGATGGAGAAGAAGAAGATGGAGAAGAATAAGATGGAGGAAGAAGAAAATGAACACCGAAGGAAGACCAGAAGAAAGAAGATGGAAGAAGAAGCGGAAAGAAGAAGAAACTAATAAAGGACTTGTCAAAAACCGTCTCATGCGTTTAACCTTTTTGACACTTTTTTTTGTGAAATGGTAGTGGTACATTTTTACCCCATTACCAATTCACACGGGGGGTGGGATCTGGGGGTCCCCTTGTTAAAGGGTGCTTCCAGATTCCGCTAAGCCCCCCACCCGCAGACCCCCACAACCACCGGGCAAGGCTTGTGGGGATGAGGTCCTTCTGCCCAAAGCACCCTCCCAATGTTGAGGGCATGTGGCCTGGTATGGTTAAGGAGGGGGGGCGCTCTCTCGTTCCCCCCTCTTTTCCTGCGGCCTGCCAGGTTGCGTGCTCGGATAAGGATCTGGTATGGATTTATGGGGGGACCCCGCGCCTTTTTTTTTATTTTGGCGCAGGGTTCCCCTTAATATCCATACCAGACCTGAAGGGCCTGGTATGGAATTTAGGGGGACCCCCACGCAGTTTTTTTTTAAATTTTGGTTCGGGGTTCCCTTGTGGGGAAACTCCATGCCGTTTTTATCAATGAACTTTTATGTGTATTGCCAGAAAGACAATTCATTATAGCTGGCGCTAGCGATAGTAATTTTACATGACTTTTTTCCTTCAAAATGTAATTTTCGGTAAGTGCCACTAGACCAGCCGCGCGCGTGGGGGGGGATTGGTTAGTGAAGTAACAGCTGAGTTGGGGGACGCGCCTGGCTGCATTTGATGGGCACAAATGGCTGCATATACTGGGCACAAGTAGCTGCATATGATGGGCACAAGTGGCTGCATATGATGGGCACAAGTGGCTCCATTTGAATGGCAGAAGTGGCTGCATATGAGGGGCACAAGTGGCTGTGTATGAGGGGCACAAGTGGCTGTGTATGAGGGGCACAAGTGGCTGTGTATGAGGGGCACAAGTGGCTGCATTTGACTGGCACAGTGGCTGCATTTGACGGGCACAAATTGCTGCATTTGATAGGCTGCAATTGATTGGGGGGGCTGGGGTGGTTTCAGTATTTTTCAGTTTGTTTGCGCCCCCCCAAAATTTTTGAGCACCAACCGCCACTGTCACAGACACTGCTCTATAATTTTCCTTGACCTCCCTTTTATGTATTTTGCAGGGCTGTGTACAGACAGATTTGTGTAAGCGGAGGCTCCATGTGTCAGGCTGCTGTTTTCGTTCCTGAACAGATTGAACAGCCCTTCACATTATGTACATCATGCAGTGTGGATGATCATATTGATGAGGAATGTCTTCTATACAAAGCCTTGGCCCCTCCCACAGGCACAGCTCTATATTTTTCCTGGACCTGCCATTGATATACACAGTGCTATCATGCATTGGGCCCGCCCCCTTCAGCAGAGCAGGCTAGGGGCGAGGGCAGAGCTGGAGGCGGTGCAGCTTGATATTTTCTCTCGACCTTGGTCCCGTTGATATACACAGTGCTAAGTTGCAAGGGGGCCCGCCCCCTTCTCCAGAGCAGGCTAGGGGCGGGGCTGGAGGCGGTGCTGCCGATGATGTAATTAAGCAACTCGCGCCGCCTCCGCCTACCCACTCAAGTCTATAATTTTTCTCAACTAAAATGAGCGTCTGCACATGCGCGGTATAGGCATGGTGAAGCAGCGCATGCACAGTGGAGCCCCGCGATCAGCTGTTTTGTGATGTAGCCGCACCGGAAGTGATGCGGTCGAACTTCTGCACGAGTCAAGGTTTTATTTTAGCACACCGGCAGCCCCAGACCATGACACTCCCACCACCATGCTTGACTGTAGGCTAAACACACTTGTCTTTGTACTCCTCACCTGGTTGCCCACACACGCTTGTCACCATCTGAACCAAATACGTTTATCTTGGTCTCATCAGACCACAGGACAAGGTTCCAGTAATCCATGTCCTTAGTCTGCTAGTCTTCAGCAAACTGTTTGTGGGCTTTCTTGTGCATCATCTTTAGAAGAGGCTTCCTTCTGGGATGACAGCCATGCAGACCAATTTGATGCAGTGTGCGACACTTACACTTACAGGCTGACCCCTTTAACCTCTGCAGCAATGCTGGCAGCACTTATACGTCTATTTCCAAAAGACAACCTCTGGAAATGATGCTGAGCACGTGTACTCGACCTCTTTGGTTGACCATGGCGAGGCCTGTTCTGAGGGGAACCTGTCCTGTTAAACTGCTGTATGGTCTTGGCCACTGTGCTGCAGCTCAGTTTTAGGGTCTTGGCAATCTTCTTATAGCCTAGGCCATCTTTATGTAGAGCAACAATTCTTTTTTTCAGATCCTCCCTCAGAGAGTTCTTTCCCATGAGGTGCCATGTTGAACTTCCAGTGACCAGTATGAGAGAGTGAGAGTGATAACACCAAATTTAACACACAGTCAGCTTGCTACCAGAATCCGTTCCCCCTGGATAGAAAGGGTCTGGGGTAAGACGGAAGAGTGAGGATGATTGATACAAAGAGTAGAGCAGTCAGAGAAGCCATATACAAGTGTTTTTAACCCCTGAAATGCCGTGCAAGCTGTTTTGGGAGGGGGAACCAGATCCGATAGCAAGAGTCAACTCGCTATCAAAATCCGCTTCCCCTGGATAGAAAGAGTCTGGGGTAAGAAGGAAGAATGGGGATGATTGATACAAAGAGTAGAGCAGTCAGAGAAGCCATATACAAGTGTTTTTAACCCTTGAAATGCTGTGGAAGCTATTTTGGGAGGGGGAACCAGATTCGATAGCAATAGTCAGCTTGCTATCAAAATCCACTTCCCCTGGACAGAAAGGGTCTGGGGTAAGAAAGAAGAGTGAGGATGATCGATACAAAGAGTAGAGCAGTCAGAGAAACAGATGTACACAGTGGCTGCGTTTAAAGATTTTTTTTTTCAGATTTTTTCAGTTTGTTTGCGCCCCCCAAAAAATTTTCAGCACCATCTGCCACTGGGAGGGGGTAATAATAAATTAGATAAAATGAATAGGAGGTGTAACAATAATATAAAATAATAGAAGGATTAACAATGAATATAAAATAATAGGAGGTGTAATAATAAATAAAATAATAGGAGGGGCAATAAAAAATTAGATAAAATAATAGGAAGAGATGATAATGATGACGTGTATACTGATAGATATATAATAGGTGGTAGTAATAATAATATTAATAATAATAATAATAATAATAGGGACTGTGGGGAGAATTTCCAGTGTTCAATAAATAATATTAAATAATAGGCGGGGATAATAATGAAGACGTAGGAGGGGTAAGAATAAATTAGACACATTAATATGAAGGGATAATAATGATGACGTGTGTATAGTTTATATATATAGATAAATATCTCTCTCTCTCTCTATATAAATAATCTATATGAGTGTGTATGTGTATATATATATATATATATATATATATATATATACACACACACACACATATATATATATATATTATATATATATATATATATATATATATATATATATATATATATATATATATATATATATATATGTAAGGAGTAATAATATTGTACCACATATATATTTTATAAGGAGTGATAATATATACCTATATATTTGTGTGGATGGACGAATAACATTGTACAGGGGACGCGCACGGGGGCGGGGACGGTAGAAGTATATTTAGCATTCGGGGAAGAGTAGGAGGAGCGGCGGTGCAGAGGGCTGGAGAGGCGGAGTTCCGATCTCCGCCCAGAGACAGGGGGGAACAGATTTCGACGGGGAAGCCATTCTCTGCACAACACCGGATCTCCTCTGTATAACATGGAGTCACATTTAGTCCGGTGATCGGTGTGACGTCATAGTCATGTATATTGGATGACGGTAAATGATTCATTATAATTATTTTATATTATAAATTGATCTGTAATAACACTTTCTCGGCTTCTTCTCTTTATTGGGGATGTTTTGTGTCTCTATCCCCTCCCCCAGTAGCAGTGAATTCCCTCTCCCGGTCATTTCCTCTCTGCTCCCCCTCCCCTCTCCGGTGTCTTTTCTCTCACTCTGTGTACAGATGATCGGAGACGCTCCGCCCACACCGACTGCAGGTATCCGCCCACCCTCCAATCAGCAACCGCCGTTCTGTAGCTGAGCTCTGCGCACATGGCTACTTATTATTCATTACCTGCAGCCAGTCGGGCGCTGACGGGGGAGGAGCGCTATTAGCATGAAGGGGCGGGACTGTGTAGCGGAGAGGCGTGTCTGTGGTGTGTGCTGTATGGAGTGACAGTTGTAGGACATGAAATAAAAGGATACAATGTGTACCAATCACTGATCACCATTTCTATCATCACCGGAAATATACAGACTGTGCAGAGAGAACCAAGTCATGAAGAGGACATGAGGACATCCAGAGAGAACAGACAGTTTATACTTCACACACCTCCATGGATGAGGTCACATGATCCTGTATACATGAGAGTACAGGAGACTTCCCTCCACTCACTGATCAGATCAGCAGATCAGAGAGAACAGTCAGGATATGTTACTTCTTATTGATGGGGTTGTAGTTAAAGCAAAACATCCCCTGAAAAAAAAAGAAGTTGCACCAGAGAAGGAACAAGAACCTTCAACCCCCCCAGTGCAAGAAACCAATGAAAGGTCCCCCTGACCCACTGGTCCCGAGGCCCTTTTCTCCACATCCAGTCCCCTTTACTCCTGTTATAGGGCCCTTTATTATGACCCCCACAGTGGGAACCTTTTACACGTTCTGCAGCGCGCCCCCTTCCTGCCATCTCAGAGCCCCACACGGTGGCAGAACACCAGGGCCCAGTCACAAGTGCAATCTCTGCAGTGTGTCATGTATGGATGGAATGCTCTGCAGTGTGTCATGGGATGGGTGGAATGCTCTGCAATGTGTCATGAATGGGTTAAATGCTCTACAGTGTGTCATAGATGGGTGAAATGCTCTGCAGTGTGTCATGGATAGGTGAAATGCTCTGCAGTGTGTCATGGATGGGTGAAATGCTCTGCAGTGTGTCATGGATGGGTGGAATGCTCTGCAGTGTGTCATGGGATGGGTGGAACGCTCTGCAGTGTGTCATGGATGGGTGGAATGCTCTGCAGTGTGTCATGGATACGTGAAATGCTCTGCAGTGTGTCATGGATGGGTGAAACGCTCTGCAGTGTGTTATGGAATGGGTGGAATGCTCTGCAGTGTGTCATGGATGGGTGGAATGCTCTGCAGTGTGTCATGGATGGGTGAAACGCTCTGCAGTGTGTCATGCATAGGTGAAATGCTCTGCAGTGTGTCATGGATAGGTGGAACGCTCTGCAGTGTGTCATGGATGGGTGGAATGCTCTGCAGTGTGTCATGGAATGGGTGGAATGCTCTGCAATGTGTCATTGATGGGTGAAATGCTCTGCAGTGTGTCATGGATACATGAAATGCTCTGCAGTGTGTCATGGATGGGTGAAACGCTCTGCAGTGTGTTATGGAATGGGTGGAATGCTCTGCAGTGTGTCATGGAAGGGTGGAATGCTCTGCAGTGTGTCATGGATGGGTGAAATGCTCTGCAGTGTGTCATGCATAGGTGAAATGCTCTGCAGTGTGTCATGGATGGGTGGAATGCTCTGCAGTGGGTCATGGATGGGTGGAATGCTCTGTAGTGTGTCATGGATGGGTGGAACGCTCTGCAGTGTGTCATGGGATGGGTGGAACACTCTGGAGTGTGTCATGGATAGGTGAAATGCTTTGCAGTGTGTCATGGATGGGTGGAATGCTCTGCAGTTTGTCATAGATGGGTGGAATGCTCTGCAGTGTCATGGATGGGTGAAATGCTCTGCAGTGTCCACTTGGATGGTAGGGAAGGAAGGATGGTGTCATGGGATGGGTGAAACGCTCTGCAGTGTGTCATGGATGGGTGAAACGCTCTACAGTGTGTTATGAGATGGGTGTAACGCTCTGCAGTGTGTCATGGGATGGGTGGAACGCTCTGCAGTGTGTCATGGGTGGGTGGAATGCTCTGCAGTGTGTCATGGATGGGTGGAATGCTCTGCAGTGTGTCATGGGATGGGTGGAACGCTCTGCAGCGTGTCATGGGATGGGTGGAATGCTCTGCAGCGTGTCATGGGAAAGGTGGAATGCTCTGCAGGGTGTCATGAAATGGGTGGAACGCTCTGCAGCTTGTCATGGGATGGGTGGAATGCTCTGCAGTGTGTCATGGGATGGGTGAAATGCTCTGCAGTGGGTCATGGATGGGTGGAATGCTCTGCAGTGTGTCATGGATGGGTGAAATGCTCTGCAGTGTGTCATGGGATGGGTGAAATGCTCTGCAGTGTGTCATGGATAGGTGAAATGCTCTGCAGTTTGTCATGGATGGGTGGAATGCTCTGCAGTGTGTCATGGCATGGGTGGAACGCTCTGCAGTGTGTCATGGATGGGTGAAATGCTCTGTAGTGTCCACTTGGATGGTAGGGAAGGAACCTGGACCCAGGGCGCAGGCGCCGTGTACAGCTGATTGAAGAGTTTGAGCTTCGGCTATCTCCGGCGGCTCATAGTAGTTCGTACTGCGCAGTACAGGGGGGAACTTATCCGCCGAGGGAACTTTCTCAGCAAGACACCGGATCTCCTCTGTATAACATGGAGTCACATTTAGTCCGGTGATCGGTGTGACGTCATAGTCATGTATATTGGATGATGGTAAATGATTCATTATAATTATTTTATATTATAAATTGATCTGTAATAACACTTTCTCGGCTTCTTCTCTTTATTGGGGATGTTTTGTATCTCTATCCCCTCCCCCAGTAGCAGTGAATTCCCTCTCCCGGTCATTTCCTCTCTGCTCCCCCTCCCCTCTCCGGTGTCTTTTCTCTCACCCTGTGTACAGATGATCGGAGACGCTCCGCCCACACCGACTGCAGGTATCCGCCCACCCTCCAATCAGCAACCGCCGTTCTGTAGCTGAGCTCTGCGCACATGGCTACTTATTATTCATTACCTGCAGCCAGTCGGGCGCTGACGGGGGAGGAGCGCTATTAGCATGAAGGGGCGGGACTGTGTAGCGGAGAGGCGTGTCTGTGGTGTGTGCTGTATGGAGTGACAGTTGTAGGACATGAAATAAAAGGATACAATGTGTACCAATCACTGATCACCATTTCTATCATCACCGGAAATGTCATACAGACTGTGCAGAGAGAACCAAGTCATGAAGAGGACATGAGGACATCCAGAGAGAACAGACAGTTTATACTTCACACACCTCCATGGATGAGGTCACATGATCCTGTATACATGAGAGTACAGGAGACTTCCCTCCACTCACTGATCAGATCAGCAGATCAGAGAGAACAGTCAGGATATGTTACTTCTTATTGATGGGGTTGTAGTTAAAGCAAAACATCCCCTGAAAAAAAAAGAAGTTGCACCAGAGAAGGAACAAGAACCTTCAACCCCCCCAGTGCAAGAAACCAATGAAAGGTCCCCCTGACCCACTGGTCCCGAGGCCCTTTTCTCCACATCCAGTCCCCTTTACTCCTGTTATAGGGCCCTTTATTATGGCCCCACAGTGGGAACCTTTTACACGTTCTGCAGCGCGCCCCCTTCCTGCCATCTCAGAGCCCCACACGGTGGCAGAACACCAGGGCCCAGTCACAAGTGCAACCTCTGCAGTGTGTCATGTATGGATGGAATGCTCTGCAGTGTGTCATGGGATGGGTGGAATGCTCTGCAATGTGTCATGAATGGGTTAAATGCTCTACAGTGTGTCATAGATGGGTGAAATGCTCTGCAGTGTGTCATGGATAGGTGAAATGCTCTGCAGTGTGTCATGGATGGGTGGAATGCTCTGCAGTGTGTCATGGATGGGTGGAACGCTCTGCAGTGTGTCATGGGATGGGTGGAACGCTCTGCAGTGTGTCATGGATGGGTGGAATGCTCTGCAGTGTGTCATGGATACGTGAAATGCTCTGCAGTGTGTCATGGATGGGTGAAACGCTCTGCAGTGTGTTATGGAATGGGTGGAATGCTCTGCAGTGTGTCATGGATGGGTGGAATGCTCTGCAGTGTGTCATGGATGGGTGAAACGCTCTGCAGTGTGTCATGCATAGGTGAAATGCTCTGCAGTGTGTCATGGATAGGTGGAACGCTCTGCAGTGTGTCATGGATGGGTGGAATGCTCTGCAGTGTGTCATGGAATGGGTGGAATGCTCTGCAATGTGTCATTGATGGGTGAAATGCTCTGCAGTGTGTCATGGATACATGAAATGCTCTGCAGTGTGTCATGGATGGGTGAAACGCTCTGCAGTGTGTTATGGAATGGGTGGAATGCTCTGCAGTGTGTCATGGAAGGGTGGAATGCTCTGCAGTGTGTCATGGATGGGTGAAATGCTCTGCAGTGTGTCATGCATAGGTGAAATGCTCTGCAGTGTGTCATGGATGGGTGGAATGCTCTGCAGTGGGTCATGGATGGGTGGAATGCTCTGCAGTGTGTCATGGATGGGTGGAACGCTCTGCAGTGTGTCATGGGATGGGTGGAACACTCTGGAGTGTGTCATGGATAGGTGAAATGCTTTGCAGTGTGTCATGGATGGGTGGAATGCTCTGCAGTTTGTCATAGATGGGTGGAATGCTCTGCAGTGTCATGGATGGGTGAAATGCTCTGCAGTGTCCACTTGGATGGTAGGGAAGGAAGGATGGTGTCATGGGATGGGTGAAACGCTCTGCAGTGTGTCATGGATGGGTGAAACGCTCTACAGTGTGTTATGAGATGGGTGTAACGCTCTGCAGTGTGTCATGGGATGGGTGGAACGCTCTGCAGTGTGTCATGGGTGGGTGGAATGCTCTGCAGTGTGTCATGGATGGGTGGAATGCTCTGCAGTGTGTCATGGGATGGGTGGAACGCTCTGCAGCGTGTCATGGGATGGGTGGAATGCTCTGCAGCGTGTCATGGGAAAGGTGGAATGCTCTGCAGGGTGTCATGAAATGGGTGGAACGCTCTGCAGCTTGTCATGGGATGGGTGGAATGCTCTGCAGTGTGTCATGGGATGGGTGAAATGCTCTGCAGTGGGTCATGGATGGGTGGAATGCTCTGCAGTGTGTCATGGATGGGTGAAATGCTCTGCAGTGTGTCATGGGATGGGTGAAATGCTCTGCAGTGTGTCATGGATAGGTGAAATGCTCTGCAGTTTGTCATGGATGGGTGGAATGCTCTGCAGTGTGTCATGGCATGGGTGGAACGCTCTGCAGTGTGTCATGGATGGGTGAAATGCTCTGTAGTGTCCACTTGGATGGTAGGGAAGGAACCTGGACCCAGGGCGCAGGCGCCGTGTACAGCTGATTGAAGAGTTTGAGCTTCGGCTATCTCCGGCGGCTCATAGTAGTTCGTACTGCACAGTACAGGGGGGAACTTATCCGCCGAGGGAACTTTCTCAGCAAGACACCGGATCTCCTCTGTATAACATGGAGTCACATTTAGTCCGGTGATCGGTGTGACGTCATAGTCATGTATATTGGATGATGGTAAATGATTCATTATAATTATTTTATATTATAAATTGATCTGTAATAACACTTTCTCGGCTTCTTCTCTTTATTGGGGATGTTTTGTGTCTCTATCCCCTCCCCCAGTAGCAGTGAATTCCCTCTCCCGGTCATTTCCTCTCTGCTCCCCCTCCCCTCTCCGGTGTCTTTTCTCTCACTCTGTGTACAGATGATCGGAGACGCTCCGCCCACACCGACTGCAGGTATCCGCCCACCCTCCAATCAGCAACCGCCGTTCTGTAGCTGAGCTCTGCGCACATGGCTACTTATTATTCATTACCTGCAGCCAGTCGGGCGCTGACGGGGGAGGAGCGCTATTAGCATGAAGGGGCGGGACTGTGTAGCGGAGAGGCGTGTCTGTGGTGTGTGCTGTATGGAGTGACAGTTGTAGGACATGAAATAAAAGGATACAATGTGTACCAATCACTGATCACCATTTCTATCATCACCGGAAATATACAGACTGTGCAGAGAGAACCAAGTCATGAAGAGGACATGAGGACATCCAGAGAGAACAGACAGTTTATACTTCACACACCTCCATGGATGAGGTCACATGATCCTGTATACATGAGAGTACAGGAGACTTCCCTCCACTCACTGATCAGATCAGCAGATCAGAGAGAACAGTCAGGATATGTTACTTCTTATTGATGGGGTTGTAGTTAAAGCAAAACATCCCCTGAAAAAAAAAGAAGTTGCACCAGAGAAGGAACAAGAACCTTCAACCCCCCCAGTGCAAGAAACCAATGAAAGGTCCCCCTGACCCACTGGTCCCGAGGCCCTTTTCTCCACATCCAGTCCCCTTTACTCCTGTTATAGGGCCCTTTATTATGACCCCCACAGTGGGAACCTTTTACACGTTCTGCAGCGCGCCCCCTTCCTGCCATCTCAGAGCCCCACACGGTGGCAGAACACCAGGGCCCAGTCACAAGTGCAACCTCTGCAGTGTGTCATGTATGGATGGAATGCTCTGCAGTGTGTCATGGGATGGGTGGAATGCTCTGCAATGTGTCATGAATGGGTTAAATGCTCTACAGTGTGTCATAGATGGGTGAAATGCTCTGCAGTGTGTCATGGATAGGTGAAATGCTCTGCAGTGTGTCATGGATGGGTGGAATGCTCTGCAGTGTGTCATGGATGGGTGGAACGCTCTGCAGTGTGTCATGGGATGGGTGGAACGCTCTGCAGTGTGTCATGGATGGGTGGAATGCTCTGCAGTGTGTCATGGATACGTGAAATGCTCTGCAGTGTGTCATGGATGGGTGAAACGCTCTGCAGTGTGTTATGGAATGGGTGGAATGCTCTGCAGTGTGTCATGGATGGGTGGAATGCTCTGCAGTGTGTCATGGATGGGTGAAACGCTCTGCAGTGTGTCATGCATAGGTGAAATGCTCTGCAGTGTGTCATGGATAGGTGGAACGCTCTGCAGTGTGTCATGGATGGGTGGAATGCTCTGCAGTGTGTCATGGAATGGGTGGAATGCTCTGCAATGTGTCATTGATGGGTGAAATGCTCTGCAGTGTGTCATGGATACATGAAATGCTCTGCAGTGTGTCATGGATGGGTGAAACGCTCTGCAGTGTGTTATGGAATGGGTGGAATGCTCTGCAGTGTGTCATGGAAGGGTGGAATGCTCTGCAGTGTGTCATGGATGGGTGAAATGCTCTGCAGTGTGTCATGCATAGGTGAAATGCTCTGCAGTGTGTCATGGATGGGTGGAATGCTCTGCAGTGGGTCATGGATGGGTGGAATGCTCTGCAGTGTGTCATGGATGGGTGGAACGCTCTGCAGTGTGTCATGGGATGGGTGGAACACTCTGGAGTGTGTCATGGATAGGTGAAATGCTTTGCAGTGTGTCATGGATGGGTGGAATGCTCTGCAGTTTGTCATAGATGGGTGGAATGCTCTGCAGTGTCATGGATGGGTGAAATGCTCTGCAGTGTCCACTTGGATGGTAGGGAAGGAAGGATGGTGTCATGGGATGGGTGAAACGCTCTGCAGTGTGTCATGGATGGGTGAAACGCTCTACAGTGTGTTATGAGATGGGTGTAACGCTCTGCAGTGTGTCATGGGATGGGTGGAACGCTCTGCAGTGTGTCATGGGTGGGTGGAATGCTCTGCAGTGTGTCATGGATGGGTGGAATGCTCTGCAGTGTGTCATGGGATGGGTGGAACGCTCTGCAGCGTGTCATGGGATGGGTGGAATGCTCTGCAGCGTGTCATGGGAAAGGTGGAATGCTCTGCAGGGTGTCATGAAATGGGTGGAACGCTCTGCAGCTTGTCATGGGATGGGTGGAATGCTCTGCAGTGTGTCATGGGATGGGTGAAATGCTCTGCAGTGGGTCATGGATGGGTGGAATGCTCTGCAGTGTGTCATGGATGGGTGAAATGCTCTGCAGTGTGTCATGGGATGGGTGAAATGCTCTGCAGTGTGTCATGGATAGGTGAAATGCTCTGCAGTTTGTCATGGATGGGTGGAATGCTCTGCAGTGTGTCATGGCATGGGTGGAACGCTCTGCAGTGTGTCATGGATGGGTGAAATGCTCTGTAGTGTCCACTTGGATGGTAGGGAAGGAACCTGGACCCAGGGCGCAGGCGCAGGCGCCGTGTACAGCTGATTGAAGAGTTTGAGCTTCGGCTATCTCCGGCGGCTCATAGTAGTTCGTACTGCGCAGTACAGGGGGGAACTTATCCGCCGAGGGAACTTTCTCAGCAAGACACCGGATCTCCTCTGTATAACATGGAGTCACATTTAGTCCGGTGATCGGTGTGACATCATAGTCATGTATATTGGATGATGGTAAATGATTCATTATAATTATTTTATATTATAAATTGATCTGTAATAACACTTTCTCGGCTTCTTCTCTTTATTGGGGATGTTTTGTGTCTCTATCCCCTCCCCCAGTAGCAGTGAATTCCCTCTCCCGGTCATTTCCTCTCTGCTCCCCCTCCCCTCTCCGGTGTCTTTTCTCTCACTCTGTGTACAGATGATCGGAGACGCTCCGCCCACACCGACTGCAGGTATCCGCCCACCCTCCAATCAGCAACCGCCGTTCTGTAGCTGAGCTCTGCGCACATGGCTACTTATTATTCATTACCTGCAGCCAGTCGGGCGCTGACGGGGGAGGAGCGCTATTAGCATGAAGGGGCGGGACTGTGTAGCGGAGAGGCGTGTCTGTGGTGTGTGCTGTATGGAGTGACAGTTGTAGGACATGAAATAAAAGGATACAATGTGTACCAATCACTGATCACCATTTCTATCATCACCGGAAATATACAGACTGTGCAGAGAGAACCAAGTCATGAAGAGGACATGAGGACATCCAGAGAGAACAGACAGTTTATACTTCACACACCTCCATGGATGAGGTCACATGATCCTGTATACATGAGAGTACAGGAGACTTCCCTCCACTCACTGATCAGATCAGCAGATCAGAGAGAACAGTCAGGATATGTTACTTCTTATTGATGGGGTTGTAGTTAAAGCAAAACATCCCCTGAAAAAAAAAGAAGTTGCACCAGAGAAGGAACAAGAACCTTCAACCCCCCCAGTGCAAGAAACCAATGAAAGGTCCCCCTGACCCACTGGTCTCGAGGCCCTTTTCTCCACATCCAGTCCCCTTTACTCCTGTTATAGGGCCCTTTATTATGACCCCCACAGTGGGAACCTTTTACACGTTCTGCAGCGCGCCCCCTTCCTGCCATCTCAGAGCCCCACACGGTGGCAGAACACCAGGGCCCAGTCACAAGTGCAACCTCTGCAGTGTGTCATGTATGGATGGAATGCTCTGCAGTGTGTCATGGGATGGGTGGAATGCTCTGCAATGTGTCATGAATGGGTTAAATGCTCTACAGTGTGTCATAGATGGGTGAAATGCTCTGCAGTGTGTCATGGATAGGTGAAATGCTCTGCAGTGTGTCATGGATGGGTGGAATGCTCTGCAGTGTGTCATGGATGGGTGGAATGCTCTGCAGTGTGTCATGGGATGGGTGGAACGCTCTGCAGTGTGTCATGGATGGGTGGAATGCTCTGCAGTGTGTCATGGATACGTGAAATGCTCTGCAGTGTGTCATGGATGGGTGAAACGCTCTGCAGTGTGTTATGGAATGGGTGGAATGCTCTGCAGTGTGTCATGGATGGGTGGAATGCTCTGCAGTGTGTCATGGATGGGTGAAACGCTCTGCAGTGTGTCATGCATAGGTGAAATGCTCTGCAGTGTGTCATGGATAGGTGGAACGCTCTGCAGTGTGTCATGGATGGGTGGAATGCTCTGCAGTGTGTCATGGAATGGGTGGAATGCTCTGCAATGTGTCATTGATGGGTGAAATGCTCTGCAGTGTGTCATGGATACATGAAATGCTCTGCAGTGTGTCATGGATGGGTGAAACGCTCTGCAGTGTGTTATGGAATGGGTGGAATGCTCTGCAGTGTGTCATGGAAGGGTGGAATGCTCTGCAGTGTGTCATGGATGGGTGAAATGCTCTGCAGTGTGTCATGCATAGGTGAAATGCTCTGCAGTGTGTCATGGATGGGTGGAATGCTCTGCAGTGGGTCATGGATGGGTGGAATGCTCTGCAGTGTGTCATGGATGGGTGGAACGCTCTGCAGTGTGTCATGGGATGGGTGGAACACTCTGGAGTGTGTCATGGATAGGTGAAATGCTTTGCAGTGTGTCATGGATGGGTGGAATGCTCTGCAGTTTGTCATAGATGGGTGGAATGCTCTGCAGTGTCATGGATGGGTGAAATGCTCTGCAGTGTCCACTTGGATGGTAGGGAAGGAAGGATGGTGTCATGGGATGGGTGAAACGCTCTGCAGTGTGTCATGGATGGGTGAAACGCTCTACAGTGTGTTATGAGATGGGTGTAACGCTCTGCAGTGTGTCATGGGATGGGTGGAACGCTCTGCAGTGTGTCATGGGTGGGTGGAATGCTCTGCAGTGTGTCATGGATGGGTGGAATGCTCTGCAGTGTGTCATGGGATGGGTGGAACGCTCTGCAGCGTGTCATGGGATGGGTGGAATGCTCTGCAGCGTGTCATGGGAAAGGTGGAATGCTCTGCAGGGTGTCATGAAATGGGTGGAACGCTCTGCAGCTTGTCATGGGATGGGTGGAATGCTCTGCAGTGTGTCATGGGATGGGTGAAATGCTCTGCAGTGGGTCATGGATGGGTGGAATGCTCTGCAGTGTGTCATGGATGGGTGAAATGCTCTGCAGTGTGTCATGGGATGGGTGAAATGCTCTGCAGTGTGTCATGGATAGGTGAAATGCTCTGCAGTTTGTCATGGATGGGTGGAATGCTCTGCAGTGTGTCATGGCATGGGTGGAACGCTCTGCAGTGTGTCATGGATGGGTGAAATGCTCTGTAGTGTCCACTTGGATGGTAGGGAAGGAACCTGGACCCAGGGCGCAGGCGCCGTGTACAGCTGATTGAAGAGTTTGAGCTTCGGCTATCTCCGGCGGCTCATAGTAGTTCGTACTGCGCAGTACAGGGGGGAACTTATCCGCCGAGGGAACTTTCTCAGCAAGACACCGGATCTCCTCTGTATAACATGGAGTCACATTTAGTCCGGTGATCGGTGTGACGTCATAGTCATGTATATTGGATGATGGTAAATGATTCATTATAATTATTTTATATTATAAATTGATCTGTAATAACACTTTCTCGGCTTCTTCTCTTTATTGGGGATGTTTTGTGTCTCTATCCCCTCCCCCAGTAGCAGTGAATTCCCTCTCCCGGTCATTTCCTCTCTGCTCCCCCTCCCCTCTCCGGTGTCTTTTCTCTCACTCTGTGTACAGATGATCGGAGACGCTCCGCCCACACCGACTGCAGGTATCCGCCCACCCTCCAATCAGCAACCGCCGTTCTGTAGCTGAGCTCTGCGCACATGGCTACTTATTATTCATTACCTGCAGCCAGTCGGGCGCTGACGGGGGAGGAGCGCTATTAGCATGAAGGGGCGGGACTGTGTAGCGGAGAGGCGTGTCTGTGGTGTGTGCTGTATGGAGTGACAGTTGTAGGACATGAAATAAAAGGATACAATGTGTACCAATCACTGATCACCATTTCTATCATCACCGGAAATGTCATACAGACTGTGCAGAGAGAACCAAGTCATGAAGAGGACATGAGGACATCCAGAGAGAACAGACAGTTTATACTTCACACACCTCCATGGATGAGGTCACATGATCCTGTATACATGAGAGTACAGGAGACTTCCCTCCACTCACTGATCAGATCAGCAGATCAGAGAGAACAGTCAGGATATGTTACTTCTTATTGATGGGGTTGTAGTTAAAGCAAAACATCCCCTGAAAAAAAAAGAAGTTGCACCAGAGAAGGAACAAGAACCTTCAACCCCCCCAGTGCAAGAAACCAATGAAAGGTCCCCCTGACCCACTGGTCCCGAGGCCCTTTTCTCCACATCCAGTCCCCTTTACTCCTGTTATAGGGCCCTTTATTATGGCCCCACAGTGGGAACCTTTTACACGTTCTGCAGCGCGCCCCCTTCCTGCCATCTCAGAGCCCCACACGGTGGCAGAACACCAGGGCCCAGTCACAAGTGCAACCTCTGCAGTGTGTCATGTATGGATGGAATGCTCTGCAGTGTGTCATGGGATGGGTGGAATGCTCTGCAATGTGTCATGAATGGGTTAAATGCTCTACAGTGTGTCATAGATGGGTGAAATGCTCTGCAGTGTGTCATGGATAGGTGAAATGCTCTGCAGTGTGTCATGGATGGGTGGAATGCTCTGCAGTGTGTCATGGATGGGTGGAACGCTCTGCAGTGTGTCATGGGATGGGTGGAACGCTCTGCAGTGTGTCATGGATGGGTGGAATGCTCTGCAGTGTGTCATGGATACGTGAAATGCTCTGCAGTGTGTCATGGATGGGTGAAACGCTCTGCAGTGTGTTATGGAATGGGTGGAATGCTCTGCAGTGTGTCATGGATGGGTGGAATGCTCTGCAGTGTGTCATGGATGGGTGAAACGCTCTGCAGTGTGTCATGCATAGGTGAAATGCTCTGCAGTGTGTCATGGATAGGTGGAACGCTCTGCAGTGTGTCATGGATGGGTGGAATGCTCTGCAGTGTGTCATGGAATGGGTGGAATGCTCTGCAATGTGTCATTGATGGGTGAAATGCTCTGCAGTGTGTCATGGATACATGAAATGCTCTGCAGTGTGTCATGGATGGGTGAAACGCTCTGCAGTGTGTTATGGAATGGGTGGAATGCTCTGCAGTGTGTCATGGAAGGGTGGAATGCTCTGCAGTGTGTCATGGATGGGTGAAATGCTCTGCAGTGTGTCATGCATAGGTGAAATGCTCTGCAGTGTGTCATGGATGGGTGGAATGCTCTGCAGTGGGTCATGGATGGGTGGAATGCTCTGCAGTGTGTCATGGATGGGTGGAACGCTCTGCAGTGTGTCATGGGATGGGTGGAACACTCTGGAGTGTGTCATGGATAGGTGAAATGCTTTGCAGTGTGTCATGGATGGGTGGAATGCTCTGCAGTTTGTCATAGATGGGTGGAATGCTCTGCAGTGTCATGGATGGGTGAAATGCTCTGCAGTGTCCACTTGGATGGTAGGGAAGGAAGGATGGTGTCATGGGATGGGTGAAACGCTCTGCAGTGTGTCATGGATGGGTGAAACGCTCTACAGTGTGTTATGAGATGGGTGTAACGCTCTGCAGTGTGTCATGGGATGGGTGGAACGCTCTGCAGTGTGTCATGGGTGGGTGGAATGCTCTGCAGTGTGTCATGGATGGGTGGAATGCTCTGCAGTGTGTCATGGGATGGGTGGAACGCTCTGCAGCGTGTCATGGGATGGGTGGAATGCTCTGCAGCGTGTCATGGGAAAGGTGGAATGCTCTGCAGGGTGTCATGAAATGGGTGGAACGCTCTGCAGCTTGTCATGGGATGGGTGGAATGCTCTGCAGTGTGTCATGGGATGGGTGAAATGCTCTGCAGTGGGTCATGGATGGGTGGAATGCTCTGCAGTGTGTCATGGATGGGTGAAATGCTCTGCAGTGTGTCATGGGATGGGTGAAATGCTCTGCAGTGTGTCATGGATAGGTGAAATGCTCTGCAGTTTGTCATGGATGGGTGGAATGCTCTGCAGTGTGTCATGGCATGGGTGGAACGCTCTGCAGTGTGTCATGGATGGGTGAAATGCTCTGTAGTGTCCACTTGGATGGTAGGGAAGGAACCTGGACCCAGGGCGCAGGCGCAGGCGCCGTGTACAGCTGATTGAAGAGTTTGAGCTTCGGCTATCTCCGGCGGCTCATAGTAGTTCGTACTGCGCAGTACAGGGGGGAACTTATCCGCCGAGGGAACTTTCTCAGCAAGACACCGGATCTCCTCTGTATAACATGGAGTCACATTTAGTCCGGTGATCGGTGTGACATCATAGTCATGTATATTGGATGATGGTAAATGATTCATTATAATTATTTTATATTATAAATTGATCTGTAATAACACTTTCTCGGCTTCTTCTCTTTATTGGGGATGTTTTGTGTCTCTATCCCCTCCCCCAGTAGCAGTGAATTCCCTCTCCCGGTCATTTCCTCTCTGCTCCCCCTCCCCTCTCCGGTGTCTTTTCTCTCACTCTGTGTACAGATGATCGGAGACGCTCCGCCCACACCGACTGCAGGTATCCGCCCACCCTCCAATCAGCAACCGCCGTTCTGTAGCTGAGCTCTGCGCACATGGCTACTTATTATTCATTACCTGCAGCCAGTCGGGCGCTGACGGGGGAGGAGCGCTATTAGCATGAAGGGGCGGGACTGTGTAGCGGAGAGGCGTGTCTGTGGTGTGTGCTGTATGGAGTGACAGTTGTAGGACATGAAATAAAAGGATACAATGTGTACCAATCACTGATCACCATTTCTATCATCACCGGAAATATACAGACTGTGCAGAGAGAACCAAGTCATGAAGAGGACATGAGGACATCCAGAGAGAACAGACAGTTTATACTTCACACACCTCCATGGATGAGGTCACATGATCCTGTATACATGAGAGTACAGGAGACTTCCCTCCACTCACTGATCAGATCAGCAGATCAGAGAGAACAGTCAGGATATGTTACTTCTTATTGATGGGGTTGTAGTTAAAGCAAAACATCCCCTGAAAAAAAAAGAAGTTGCACCAGAGAAGGAACAAGAACCTTCAACCCCCCCAGTGCAAGAAACCAATGAAAGGTCCCCCTGACCCACTGGTCCCGAGGCCCTTTTCTCCACATCCAGTCCCCTTTACTCCTGTTATAGGGCCCTTTATTATGACCCCCACAGTGGGAACCTTTTACACGTTCTGCAGCGCGCCCCCTTCCTGCCATCTCAGAGCCCCACACGGTGGCAGAACACCAGGGCCCAGTCACAAGTGCAACCTCTGCAGTGTGTCATGTATGGATGGAATGCTCTGCAGTGTGTCATGGGATGGGTGGAATGCTCTGCAATGTGTCATGAATGGGTTAAATGCTCTACAGTGTGTCATAGATGGGTGAAATGCTCTGCAGTGTGTCATGGATAGGTGAAATGCTCTGCAGTGTGTCATGGATGGGTGGAATGCTCTGCAGTGTGTCATGGATGGGTGGAATGCTCTGCAGTGTGTCATGGGATGGGTGGAACGCTCTGCAGTGTGTCATGGATGGGTGGAATGCTCTGCAGTGTGTCATGGATACGTGAAATGCTCTGCAGTGTGTCATGGATGGGTGAAACGCTCTGCAGTGTGTTATGGAATGGGTGGAATGCTCTGCAGTGTGTCATGGATGGGTGGAATGCTCTGCAGTGTGTCATGGATGGGTGAAACGCTCTGCAGTGTGTCATGCATAGGTGAAATGCTCTGCAGTGTGTCATGGATAGGTGGAACGCTCTGCAGTGTGTCATGGATGGGTGGAATGCTCTGCAGTGTGTCATGGAATGGGTGGAATGCTCTGCAATGTGTCATTGATGGGTGAAATGCTCTGCAGTGTGTCATGGATACATGAAATGCTCTGCAGTGTGTCATGGATGGGTGAAACGCTCTGCAGTGTGTTATGGAATGGGTGGAATGCTCTGCAGTGTGTCATGGAAGGGTGGAATGCTCTGCAGTGTGTCATGGATGGGTGAAATGCTCTGCAGTGTGTCATGCATAGGTGAAATGCTCTGCAGTGTGTCATGGATGGGTGGAATGCTCTGCAGTGGGTCATGGATGGGTGGAATGCTCTGCAGTGTGTCATGGATGGGTGGAACGCTCTGCAGTGTGTCATGGGATGGGTGGAACACTCTGGAGTGTGTCATGGATAGGTGAAATGCTTTGCAGTGTGTCATGGATGGGTGGAATGCTCTGCAGTTTGTCATAGATGGGTGGAATGCTCTGCAGTGTCATGGATGGGTGAAATGCTCTGCAGTGTCCACTTGGATGGTAGGGAAGGAAGGATGGTGTCATGGGATGGGTGAAACGCTCTGCAGTGTGTCATGGATGGGTGAAACGCTCTACAGTGTGTTATGAGATGGGTGTAACGCTCTGCAGTGTGTCATGGGATGGGTGGAACGCTCTGCAGTGTGTCATGGGTGGGTGGAATGCTCTGCAGTGTGTCATGGATGGGTGGAATGCTCTGCAGTGTGTCATGGGATGGGTGGAACGCTCTGCAGCGTGTCATGGGATGGGTGGAATGCTCTGCAGCGTGTCATGGGAAAGGTGGAATGCTCTGCAGGGTGTCATGAAATGGGTGGAACGCTCTGCAGCTTGTCATGGGATGGGTGGAATGCTCTGCAGTGTGTCATGGGATGGGTGAAATGCTCTGCAGTGGGTCATGGATGGGTGGAATGCTCTGCAGTGTGTCATGGATGGGTGAAATGCTCTGCAGTGTGTCATGGGATGGGTGAAATGCTCTGCAGTGTGTCATGGATAGGTGAAATGCTCTGCAGTTTGTCATGGATGGGTGGAATGCTCTGCAGTGTGTCATGGCATGGGTGGAACGCTCTGCAGTGTGTCATGGATGGGTGAAATGCTCTGTAGTGTCCACTTGGATGGTAGGGAAGGAACCTGGACCCAGGGCGCAGGCGCAGGCGCCGTGTACAGCTGATTGAAGAGTTTGAGCTTCGGCTATCTCCGGCGGCTCATAGTAGTTCGTACTGCGCAGTACAGGGGGGAACTTATCCGCCGAGGGAACTTTCTCAGCAAGACACCGGATCT
Organism: Aquarana catesbeiana; assembly: GCF_042186555.1. NCBI lineage: Eukaryota > Metazoa > Chordata > Amphibia > Anura > Ranidae > Aquarana > Aquarana catesbeiana. The sequence goes on from NC_133325.1 coordinate 792,348,971, forward strand.
CCTCTGTATAACATGGAGTCACATTTAGTCCGGTGATCGGTGTGACATCATAGTCATGTATATTGGATGATGGTAAATGATTCATTATAATTATTTTATATTATAAATTGATCTGTAATAACACTTTCTCGGCTTCTTCTCTTTATTGGGGATGTTTTGTGTCTCTATCCCCTCCCCCAGTAGCAGTGAATTCCCTCTCCCGGTCATTTCCTCTCTGCTCCCCCTCCCCTCTCCGGTGTCTTTTCTCTCACTCTGTGTACAGATGATCGGAGACGCTCCGCCCACACCGACTGCAGGTATCCGCCCACCCTCCAATCAGCAACCGCCGTTCTGTAGCTGAGCTCTGCGCACATGGCTACTTATTATTCATTACCTGCAGCCAGTCGGGCGCTGACGGGGGAGGAGCGCTATTAGCATGAAGGGGCGGGACTGTGTAGCGGAGAGGCGTGTCTGTGGTGTGTGCTGTATGGAGTGACAGTTGTAGGACATGAAATAAAAGGATACAATGTGTACCAATCACTGATCACCATTTCTATCATCACCGGAAATATACAGACTGTGCAGAGAGAACCAAGTCATGAAGAGGACATGAGGACATCCAGAGAGAACAGACAGTTTATACTTCACACACCTCCATGGATGAGGTCACATGATCCTGTATACATGAGAGTACAGGAGACTTCCCTCCACTCACTGATCAGATCAGCAGATCAGAGAGAACAGTCAGGATATGTTACTTCTTATTGATGGGGTTGTAGTTAAAGCAAAACATCCCCTGAAAAAAAAAGAAGTTGCACCAGAGAAGGAACAAGAACCTTCAACCCCCCCAGTGCAAGAAACCAATGAAAGGTCCCCCTGACCCACTGGTCCCGAGGCCCTTTTCTCCACATCCAGTCCCCTTTACTCCTGTTATAGGGCCCTTTATTATGACCCCCACAGTGGGAACCTTTTACACGTTCTGCAGCGCGCCCCCTTCCTGCCATCTCAGAGCCCCACACGGTGGCAGAACACCAGGGCCCAGTCACAAGTGCAACCTCTGCAGTGTGTCATGTATGGATGGAATGCTCTGCAGTGTGTCATGGGATGGGTGGAATGCTCTGCAATGTGTCATGAATGGGTTAAATGCTCTACAGTGTGTCATAGATGGGTGAAATGCTCTGCAGTGTGTCATGGATAGGTGAAATGCTCTGCAGTGTGTCATGGATGGGTGGAATGCTCTGCAGTGTGTCATGGATGGGTGGAATGCTCTGCAGTGTGTCATGGGATGGGTGGAACGCTCTGCAGTGTGTCATGGATGGGTGGAATGCTCTGCAGTGTGTCATGGATACGTGAAATGCTCTGCAGTGTGTCATGGATGGGTGAAACGCTCTGCAGTGTGTTATGGAATGGGTGGAATGCTCTGCAGTGTGTCATGGATGGGTGGAATGCTCTGCAGTGTGTCATGGATGGGTGAAACGCTCTGCAGTGTGTCATGCATAGGTGAAATGCTCTGCAGTGTGTCATGGATAGGTGGAACGCTCTGCAGTGTGTCATGGATGGGTGGAATGCTCTGCAGTGTGTCATGGAATGGGTGGAATGCTCTGCAATGTGTCATTGATGGGTGAAATGCTCTGCAGTGTGTCATGGATACATGAAATGCTCTGCAGTGTGTCATGGATGGGTGAAACGCTCTGCAGTGTGTTATGGAATGGGTGGAATGCTCTGCAGTGTGTCATGGAAGGGTGGAATGCTCTGCAGTGTGTCATGGATGGGTGAAATGCTCTGCAGTGTGTCATGCATAGGTGAAATGCTCTGCAGTGTGTCATGGATGGGTGGAATGCTCTGCAGTGGGTCATGGATGGGTGGAATGCTCTGCAGTGTGTCATGGATGGGTGGAACGCTCTGCAGTGTGTCATGGGATGGGTGGAACACTCTGGAGTGTGTCATGGATAGGTGAAATGCTTTGCAGTGTGTCATGGATGGGTGGAATGCTCTGCAGTTTGTCATAGATGGGTGGAATGCTCTGCAGTGTCATGGATGGGTGAAATGCTCTGCAGTGTCCACTTGGATGGTAGGGAAGGAAGGATGGTGTCATGGGATGGGTGAAACGCTCTGCAGTGTGTCATGGATGGGTGAAACGCTCTACAGTGTGTTATGAGATGGGTGTAACGCTCTGCAGTGTGTCATGGGATGGGTGGAACGCTCTGCAGTGTGTCATGGGTGGGTGGAATGCTCTGCAGTGTGTCATGGATGGGTGGAATGCTCTGCAGTGTGTCATGGGATGGGTGGAACGCTCTGCAGCGTGTCATGGGATGGGTGGAATGCTCTGCAGCGTGTCATGGGAAAGGTGGAATGCTCTGCAGGGTGTCATGAAATGGGTGGAACGCTCTGCAGCTTGTCATGGGATGGGTGGAATGCTCTGCAGTGTGTCATGGGATGGGTGAAATGCTCTGCAGTGGGTCATGGATGGGTGGAATGCTCTGCAGTGTGTCATGGATGGGTGAAATGCTCTGCAGTGTGTCATGGGATGGGTGAAATGCTCTGCAGTGTGTCATGGATAGGTGAAATGCTCTGCAGTTTGTCATGGATGGGTGGAATGCTCTGCAGTGTGTCATGGCATGGGTGGAACGCTCTGCAGTGTGTCATGGATGGGTGAAATGCTCTGTAGTGTCCACTTGGATGGTAGGGAAGGAACCTGGACCCAGGGCGCAGGCGCCGTGTACAGCTGATTGAAGAGTTTGAGCTTCGGCTATCTCCGGCGGCTCATAGTAGTTCGTACTGCGCAGTACAGGGGGGAACTTATCCGCCGAGGGAACTTTCTCAGCAAGACACCGGATCTCCTCTGTATAACATGGAGTCACATTTAGTCCGGTGATCGGTGTGACGTCATAGTCATGTATATTGGATGATGGTAAATGATTCATTATAATTATTTTATATTATAAATTGATCTGTAATAACACTTTCTCGGCTTCTTCTCTTTATTGGGGATGTTTTGTATCTCTATCCCCTCCCCCAGTAGCAGTGAATTCCCTCTCCCGGTCATTTCCTCTCTGCTCCCCCTCCCCTCTCCGGTATCTTTTCTCTCACTCTGTGTACAGATGATCGGAGACGCTCCGCCCACACCGACTGCAGGTATCCGCCCACCCTCCAATCAGCAACCGCCGTTCTGTAGCTGAGCTCTGCGCACATGGCTACTTATTATTCATTACCTGCAGCCAGTCGGGCGCTGACGGGGGAGGAGCGCTATTAGCATGAAGGGGCGGGACTGTGTAGCGGAGAGGCGTGTCTGTGGTGTGTGCTGTATGGAGTGACAGTTGTAGGACATGAAATAAAAGGATACAATGTGTACCAATCACTGATCACCATTTCTATCATCACCGGAAATATACAGACTGTGCAGAGAGAACCAAGTCATGAAGAGGACATGAGGACATCCAGAGAGAACAGACAGTTTATACTTCACACACCTCCATGGATGAGGTCACATGATCCTGTATACATGAGAGTACAGGAGACTTCCCTCCACTCACTGATCAGATCAGCAGATCAGAGAGAACAGTCAGGATATGTTACTTCTTATTGATGGGGTTGTAGTTAAAGCAAAACATCCCCTGAAAAAAAAAGAAGTTGCACCAGAGAAGGAACAAGAACCTTCAACCCCCCCAGTGCAAGAAACCAATGAAAGGTCCCCCTGACCCACTGGTCCCGAGGCCCTTTTCTCCACATCCAGTCCCCTTTACTCCTGTTATAGGGCCCTTTATTATGACCCCCACAGTGGGAACCTTTTACACGTTCTGCAGCGCGCCCCCTTCCTGCCATCTCAGAGCCCCACACGGTGGCAGAACACCAGGGCCCAGTCACAAGTGCAACCTCTGCAGTGTGTCATGTATGGATGGAATGCTCTGCAGTGTGTCATGGGATGGGTGGAATGCTCTGCAATGTGTCATGAATGGGTTAAATGCTCTACAGTGTGTCATAGATGGGTGAAATGCTCTGCAGTGTGTCATGGATAGGTGAAATGCTCTGCAGTGTGTCATGGATGGGTGGAATGCTCTGCAGTGTGTCATGGATGGGTGGAATGCTCTGCAGTGTGTCATGGGATGGGTGGAACGCTCTGCAGTGTGTCATGGATGGGTGGAATGCTCTGCAGTGTGTCATGGATACGTGAAATGCTCTGCAGTGTGTCATGGATGGGTGAAACGCTCTGCAGTGTGTTATGGAATGGGTGGAATGCTCTGCAGTGTGTCATGGATGGGTGGAATGCTCTGCAGTGTGTCATGGATGGGTGAAACGCTCTGCAGTTTGTCATGCATAGGTGAAATGCTCTGCAGTGTGTCATGGATAGGTGGAACGCTCTGCAGTGTGTCATGGATGGGTGGAATGCTCTGCAGTGTGTCATGGAATGGGTGGAATGCTCTGCAATGTGTCATTGATGGGTGAAATGCTCTGCAGTGTGTCATGGATACATGAAATGCTCTGCAGTGTGTCATGGATGGGTGAAACGCTCTGCAGTGTGTTATGGAATGGGTGGAATGCTCTGCAGTGTGTCATGGAAGGGTGGAATGCTCTGCAGTGTGTCATGGATGGGTGAAATGCTCTGCAGTGTGTCATGCATAGGTGAAATGCTCTGCAGTGTGTCATGGATGGGTGGAATGCTCTGCAGTGGGTCATGGATGGGTGGAATGCTCTGCAGTGTGTCATGGATGGGTGGAACGCTCTGCAGTGTGTCATGGGATGGGTGGAATGCTCTGCAGTGTGTCATGGATGGGTGGAACGCTCTGCAGTGTGTCATGGGATGGGTGGAACACTCTGGAGTGTGTCATGGATAGGTGAAATGCTTTGCAGTGTGTCATGGATGGGTGGAATGCTCTGCAGTTTGTCATAGATGGGTGGAATGCTCTGCAGTGTCATGGATGGGTGAAATGCTCTGCAGTGTCCACTTGGATGGTAGGGAAGGAATGATGGTGTCATGGGATGGGTGAAACGCTCTGCAGTGTGTCATGGATGGGTGAAACGCTCTACAGTGTGTTATGAGATGGGTGTAACGCTCTGCAGTGTGTCATGGGATGGGTGGAACGCTCTGCAGTGTGTCATGGGTGGGTGGAATGCTCTGCAGTGTGTCATGGATGGGTGGAATGCTCTGCAGTGTGTCATGGATGGGTGGAATGCTCTGCAGTGTGTCATGGGATGGGTGGAACGCTCTGCAGCGTGTCATGGGATGGGTGGAATGCTCTGCAGCGTGTCATGGGAAAGGTGGAATGCTCTGCAGGGTGTCATGAAATGGGTGGAACGCTCTGCAGCTTGTCATGGGATGGGTGGAATGCTCTGCAGTGTGTCATGGGATGGGTGAAATGCTCTGCAGTGGGTCATGGATGGGTGGAATGCTCTGCAGTGTGTCATGGATGGGTGAAATGCTCTGCAGTGTGTCATGGGATGGGTGAAATGCTCTGCAGTGTGTCATGGATAGGTGAAATGCTCTGCAGTTTGTCATGGATGGGTGGAATGCTCTGCAGTGTGTCATGGCATGGGTGGAACGCTCTGCAGTGTGTCATGGATGGGTGAAATGCTCTGTAGTGTCCACTTGGATGGTAGGGAAGGAACCTGGACCCAGGGCGCAGGCGCGGGCGCCGTGTACAGCTGATTGAAGAGTTTGAGCTTCGGCTATCTCCGGCGGCTCATAGTAGTTCGTACTGCGCAGTACAGGGGGGAACTTATCCGCCGAGGGAACTTTCTCAGCAAGACACCGGATCTCCTCTGTATAACATGGAGTCACATTTAGTCCGGTGATCGGTGTGACGTCATAGTCATGTATATTGGATGATGGTAAATGATTCATTATAATTATTTTATATTATAAATTGATCTGTAATAACACTTTCTCGGCTTCTTCTCTTTATTGGGGATGTTTTGTGTCTCTATCCCCTCCCCCAGTAGCAGTGAATTCCCTCTCCCGGTCATTTCCTCTCTGCTCCCCCTCCCCTCTCCGGTGTCTTTTCTCTCACTCTGTGTACAGATGATCGGAGACGCTCCGCCCACACCGACTGCAGGTATCCGCCCACCCTCCAATCAGCAACCGCCGTTCTGTAGCTGAGCTCTGCGCACATGGCTACTTATTATTCATTACCTGCAGCCAGTCGGGCGCTGACGGGGGAGGAGCGCTATTAGCATGAAGGGGCGGGACTGTGTAGCGGAGAGGCGTGTCTGTGGTGTGTGCTGTATGGAGTGACAGTTGTAGGACATGAAATAAAAGGATACAATGTGTACCAATCACTGATCACCATTTCTATCATCACCGGAAATATACAGACTGTGCAGAGAGAACCAAGTCATGAAGAGGACATGAGGACATCCAGAGAGAACAGACAGTTTATACTTCACACACCTCCATGGATGAGGTCACATGATCCTGTATACATGAGAGTACAGGAGACTTCCCTCCACTCACTGATCAGATCAGCAGATCAGAGAGAACAGTCAGGATATGTTACTTCTTATTGATGGGGTTGTAGTTAACCACTTGAGCCCCGGACCATTATGCTGCCTAAGGACCAGAGGTCTTTTTCCAATTTGGCACTGCGTCGCTTTAACTGCTAATTGCGCGGTCATGCAATGTTGTACCCAAACGAAATTTGCGTCCTTTTCTTCCCACAAATAGAGCTTTCTTTTGATGGTATTTGATCACCTCTGCAGTTTTTATTTTTTGCGCTATAAACGGAAAAAGACCGAAAATTTTGAAAAAAAATGATATTTTCTACTTTTTGTTATAAAAAAAATCCAATAAACTCAATTTTAGTCATACATTTAGGCCAAAATGTATTCGGCCACATGTCTTTGGTAAAAAAAATGTCAATAAGCGTATATTTATTGGTTTGCGCAAAAGTTATAGCGTCTACAAACTAGGGTACATTTTCTGGAATTTACACAGCTTTTAGTTTATGACTGCCTATGTCATTTCTTGAGGTGCTAAAATGGCAGGGCAGTACAAAACCCCCCCAAATGACCCCATTTTGGAAAGTAGACACCCCAAGGAAATTGCTGATAGGCATGTTGAACCCATTGAATATTTATTTTTTTTGTCCCAAGTGATTGAATGATGACAAAAAAAAAAAAAAAAAAAATATTTACAAAAAGTTGTCACTAAATGATATATTGCTCACACAGGCCATGGGCCTATGTGGAATTGCACCCCAAAATATATTCAGCTACTTCTCCTGAGTACGGGGATACCACATGTGTGGGACTTTTTGGGAGCCTAGCCGCGTATGGGACCCCGAAAACCAATCACCGCCTTCAGGATTTCTAAGGGTGTAACTTTTTGATTTCACTCTTCACTGCCTATCACAGTTTCGGAGGCCATGGAATGCCCAGGTGGCACAACCCCCCCCCCAAATGACCCCATTTTGGAAAGTAGACACCCCAAGCTATTTTCTGAGAGGCATATTGAGTCCATGGAATATTTTATATTTTGACACAAGTTGCGGGAAAGTGACACTTTTTTTTTTTTTTTTTTTTTTTGCACAAAGTTGTCACTAAATGATATATTGCTCACACAGGCCATGGGCCTATGTGGAATTGCACCCCAAAATACATTTAGCTGCTTTTCCTGAGTATAGGGATACCACATGTGTGGGACTTTTTGGGAGCCTAGCCGCGTACGGGGCCCCGAAAACCAATCACCGCCTTCAGCGTTTTTAAGGGCGTGAATTTTTGATTTTACTCTTCACTGCCTAACACCGTTTCGGAGGCCATGGAATGCCCAGGTGGCACAAAACCCCCCCAAATGACCCCATTTTGGAAAGTAGACACCCCAAGCTATTTGCTGAGAGGCATGGTGAGTATTTTGCAGCTCTCATTTGTTTTTGAAAATGAAGAAAGACAAGAAAAAACTTTTTTTTTTTTCTTTTTTCAAATTTCAAAACTTTGTGACAAAAAGTTAGGTCTGCAAAATACTCACTATACCTCTCAGCAAATAGCTTGGGGTGTCTACTTTCCAAAATGGGGTCATTTGGGGGGGTTTTCTGCCACCTGGGCATTCCATGGCCTCCGAAACTGTGATAGGCAGTGAAGAGTGAAATCAAAAATTCACGCCCTTAGAAAGCCTGAAGGCGGTGCTTGGTTTTCGGGGTCCCGTACACGGCTAGGCTCCCAAAAAGTCTCACACATGTGGTATCCCCGTACTCAGGAGAAGCAGCAGAATGTATTTTGGGGTGTAATTTCACATATTCCCATGGCATGTTTGAGCAATATATCATTTAGTGACAACTTTGTGCAAAAAAAAAAAAAAAAAAAAAAAATTTGTCTCTTTCCCGCAACTTGTGTCGCAATATAAAATATTCCATGGACTCGACATGCCTCTCAGCAAATAGCTTGGGGTGTCTACTTTCCAAAATGGGGTCATTTGGGGGGGTTTTGAACTGTCCTGGCATTTTATGCACAACATTTAGAAGCTTATGTCACACATCACCCACTCTTCTAACCACTTGAAGACAAAGCCCTTTCTGACACTTATTGTTTACATGAAAAAGTTTTTTTTTTTTGCAAGAAAATTACTTTGAACCCCCAAACATTATATATTTTTTTAAAGCAAATGCCCTACAGATTAAAATGGTGGGTGTTTCATTTTTTTTTTTCACACAGTATTTGCGCAGCGATTTTTCAAACGCATTTTTTGGGGAAAAAACACACTTTTTTAAATTTTAATGCACTAAAACACACTATATTGCCCAAATGTTTGATGAAATAAAAAAGATGATCTTAGACCGAGTACATGGATACCAAACATGACATGCTTTACAATTGCGCACAAACGTGCAGTAGCAACAAAATAAATACATTTTTAAAAGCCTTTAAAAGCCTTTACAGGTTACCACTTTAGATTTGCAGAGGAGGTCTACTGCAAAAATTACTGCCCTCGATCTGACCTTCGCGGCGATACCTCACATGCATGGTGCAATTGCTGTTTACGTTTGACGACAGACCGCCGCTTGCGTTCGCCTTAGCGCAAGAGCAGGGGGCGACAGGGGTGCTTTTTTTTTTTTTTTTTTTTTCTTTATTATTTTTTTACTTTTTTATCTTATTTTTAAACTGTTCCTTTCATTTTTTTTTTTTTTAAATCATTTTTATTGTTATCTCGGGGAATGTAAATATCCCCTATGATAGCAATAGGTAGTGACAGGTACTCTTTTTTGAAAAAATTGGGGTCTATTAGACCCTAGATCTCTCCTCTGCCTTCAAAGCATCTGACCACACCAAGATCGGTGTGATAAAATGCTTCCCCAATTTCCCAATGGCGCTATTTACATCCGGCGAAATCTAAGTCATAAAATGCTCGTAGCTTCCGGTTTCTTAGGCCATAGAGATGTTTGGAGCCACTCTTGTCTCTGATCAGCTCTATGGTCAGCTGGCTGAATCACCGGCTGCATTCTCAGGTTCCCTGTTGAGACAGGAGAGCCAGAGAAAAACACGGAAGACGGTGGGGGGGGGGCATTCCCTCCCACGGCTTGTAAAGGCAGTCTAGAGGCTAATTAGCCGCTAGGATTGCTTTTACATGAAAGCCGACCGCTGGCTGAAAAGAATGATACCAAGATGATACCTAAACCTGCAGGCATCATTCTGGTATAACCACTCAAAGTTGTGAATGGTGTACCTGAAGACAAAAAAATGGTTAACAATAAAGCACAGTAAACAGTAAAGTATAAATAATTACATACCTGAAAAACAAACATGATAAAACATAATAACAATAACAATAACAATAACAATAAAACACTGCAGAATAGAATACAGTAAAAAAAGAGCAGAACAATAGAGAGAGAGAATAGAGAGAGAGAACAATAAAACGACAACTATTTTTTTTTATTTTATATATATATATATTTTTTTTTACACTTTTTTTGTAACTAACTTTTATAACGGTAACCGATTCCAGGTTCGGGTCTCTCAAAATGCGATGGCATCTTGGGAGACCCTGTGAAAGTGTGCCTAGTCTGTGCAATGCTGTACCCTACGCTAATACTCAACTAGTGTATGGTAGCGTTCAAAACATTCACCAATGCAAAGACCAGGATTGTCAGGACAGGAGGGACAATAATAGCGGGTGTCACGCCTATATCCGCGTTTGCTGCAGACACAACATCTTTTTGGGGGGGTTCGTTGGGTAGGGGTACTCGGGAGCACATAAAAATGCCTCTCATGCAGCCGACTGCATTTGGTTGGGGATGTGAATGTGGGAAGTACGGGCGCTGCAGAAGTGGTGGGTTCCCAATTAGGATTGGCGAATGCAGCAGGAAGGGCACTATGGGCACGACGGGCCTGTGTTTGTCTTCTTGGTGGCAGCGGGACACTACTTGTGCTTGTCACCTCACCAGCTTGAACTGCACTTATGGGACTCGCCACGTCACCAAGTGTTACTGCAGCGCTGGTTTGACTACGACCGGGGTATACTAGGCCGCTGGTGCTTGCCAGTTCAATAAAAAGCTTCCAAAAAAACTGTTAGCGATCGCAGGGATCAGGTCTGACTCTGCGAACGCTGCAGTTATGCGTTTAGTGTTTTGTAAGTGTCAGTGATCGATCGATACTGCACTTGGGTGGGCTGGACTGGGCCGGGCGGAGGGGCAAAACGCAGGTGCTAGCAGGTATCTGGGCTGATCCCGCTAACACTGCGTTTTTGGGAACCCTAAACTGCTGGGGACGCTAGTATAGATCTGATCGGATCAGATATTGATCCGATCAGATACTATACCACTAAAGGAGGCGTATGCTGCGTGCGTGGGTGTTAGCGGTACTGGCGCTAACCTGACGCTGCCTGGGGCCGGTGCTTGCTAGTTCACCAAAATGCTACCAAAAAAACTGTTAGCGATCGCAGGGATCAGGCCTGACTCTGCGAACGCTGCAGTTATGCGTTTAGTGCCTTGTAAGTGACAGTGATCGATCGATACTGCACTTGGGTGGGCTGGGCTGGGCCGGGCGGAGGGGCACAATGCAGGTGCTAGCAGGTATCTGGGCTGATCCCGCTAACACTGCGTTTTTGGGAACCCTAAACTGCTGGGGACACTAGTATAGATCTGATCGGATCAGATATTGATCCGTTCAGATACTATACCACTAAGGGAGGCGTACGGTGCGTGCGTGGGTGTTAGCGCTACTGGCGCTAACCTGACGCTGCCTGGTGCTTGCTTGCCAGTTCACCAAAATGCTACCAAAAAAACTGTTAGCGATCGTAGGGATCAGGCCTGACTCTGTGAACGCTGCAGTTATGCGTTTAGTGTTTTGTAAGTGACAGTGATCGATCGATACTGCACTTGGGTGGGCTGGGCGGAGGGGCAAAACGCAGGTGCTAGCGGGTATCTGGGCTGATCCCGCTAACACTGTGTTTTTGGGAACCCTAAACTGCTGGGGACGCCAGTATAGATCTGATCGGATCAGATATTGATCCGATCAGATACTATACCACTAAGGGAGGCGCATGCTGCGTGCGTGGGTGTTAGCGGTACTGGCGCTAATCTGACGCTGCCTGGGGCGACGCATATCACCGCCGGGCGATCAGGGGGCTAAACCTTTATTCGGTAATAAACGGCGGGTGCCCTGACACTATAAAAAATAAACGAACTAACCTGCGTCACCCGTAACGGTTATACGGTGATCAGTGGTGAAAGGGTTAACTAGGGGGCAATCAAGGGGTTAAAACATTTATTAGGTAGTATATGGGGGTCCCTGTCACTATAAAACGCTGACGGCGAACCTAAATATTTACCTCACTAACTAGCGTCACCAGCGACACTAATACAGCGATCAGAAAAATGATCGCTTAGCGACACTGGTGACAGGGGGTGATCAAGGGGTTAAAACTTTATTAGGGGGGGTTAGGGGGGTATCCTAGACCTAAAGGGGGGTAATACTCACTGTCCCAACACTGTAACTGTCACAAACTGACACTATGCAGTAATCAGAAAAAAAAAAAAAAAAACCTGCTTGGTGTCAGTTTGTGACGGGGGGGGATCGGGGGGCGATCGGGGGGGGATCGGGGTGTTTAGTGTGCCTGGCATGTTCTACTGTGTGTGTGTGTGTTGTGCACTCACATTGATGTCTTCTCCCCTCGGCGCTGGAACGGAAACTACCGAGCCGAGGGGAGATGACATCATTTCCTTTGCTGCTGTTTAGCATACAGCAGCAAAGGAGTGTTCCCATTGGCCGGCGGCGATCGCGAGGGGGGGGCCACGAACGGATGGCCTCCCCCTCATCTCGGATCGCCGGGGAACAGAACGGGACCGCTTCGGGCACCGGGGGGGGGGTCCGATCGGACCCCCCACCCGCGAGAGGCATATCACGTACATGTACGTGATTTTGCCTGCCCGTGCCGCCTTGCCGACGTAAATCGGCGTTAGGCGGTCCTTAAGTGGTTAAAGCAAAACATTCCCTGAAAAAAAAAGAAGTTGCACCAGAGAAGGAACAAGAACCTTCAACCCCCCCAGTGCAAGAAACCAATGAAAGGTCCCCCTGACCCACTGGTCCCGAGGCCCTTTTCTCCACATCCAGTCCCCTTTACTCCTGTTATAGGGCCCTTTATTATGACCCCCACAGTGGGAACCTTTTACACGTTCTGCAGCGCGCCCCCTTCCTGCCATCTCAGAGCCCCACACGGTGGCAGAACACCAGGGCCCAGTCACAAGTGCAACCTCTGCAGTGTGTCATGTATGGATGGAATGCTCTGCAGTGTGTCATGGGATGGGTGGAATGCTCTGCAATGTGTCATGAATGGGTTAAATGCTCTACAGTGTGTCATAGATGGGTGAAATGCTCTGCAGTGTGTCATGGATAGGTGAAATGCTCTGCAGTGTGTCATGGATGGGTGGAATGCTCTGCAGTGTGTCATGGATAGGTGGAATGCTCTGCAGTGTGTCATGGGATGGGTGGAACGCTCTGCAGTGTGTCATGGATGGGTGGAATGCTCTGCAGTGTGTCATGGATACGTGAAATGCTCTGCAGTGTGTCATGGATGGGTGAAACGCTCTGCAGTGTGTTATGGAATGGGTGGAATGCTCTGCAGTGTGTCATGGATGGGTGGAATGCTCTGCAGTGTGTCATGGATGGGTGAAACGCTCTGCAGTGTGTCATGCATAGGTGAAATGCTCTGCAGTGTGTCATGGATAGGTGGAACGCTCTGCAGTGTGTCATGGATGGGTGGAATGCTCTGCAGTGTGTCATGGAATGGGTGGAATGCTCTGCAATGTGTCATTGATGGGTGAAATGCTCTGCAGTGTGTCATGGATACATGAAATGCTCTGCAGTGTGTCATGGATGGGTGAAACGCTCTGCAGTGTGTTATGGAATGGGTGGAATGCTCTGCAGTGTGTCATGGAAGGGTGGAATGCTCTGCAGTGTGTCATGGATGGGTGAAATGCTCTGCAGTGTGTCATGCATAGGTGAAATGCTCTGCAGTGTGTCATGGATGGGTGGAATGCTCTGCAGTGGGTCATGGATGGGTGGAATGCTCTGCAGTGTGTCATGGATGGGTGGAACGCTCTGCAGTGTGTCATGGGATGGGTGGAACACTCTGGAGTGTGTCATGGATAGGTGAAATGCTTTGCAGTGTGTCATGGATGGGTGGAATGCTCTGCAGTTTGTCATAGATGGGTGGAATGCTCTGCAGTGTCATGGATGGGTGAAATGCTCTGCAGTGTCCACTTGGATGGTAGGGACGGAAGGATGGTGTCATGGGATGGGTGAAACGCTCTGCAGTGTGTCATGGATGGGTGAAACGCTCTACAGTGTGTTATGAGATGGGTGTAACGCTCTGCAGTGTGTCATGGGATGGGTGGAACGCTCTGCAGTGTGTCATGGGTGGGTGGAATGCTCTGCAGTGTGTCATGGATGGGTGGAATGCTCTGCAGTGTGTCATGGGATGGGTGGAACGCTCTGCAGCGTGTCATGGGATGGGTGGAATGCTCTGCAGCGTGTCATGGGAAAGGTGGAATGCTCTGCAGGGTGTCATGAAATGGGTGGAACGCTCTGCAGCTTGTCATGGGATGGGTGGAATGCTCTGCAGTGTGTCATGGGATGGGTGAAATGCTCTGCAGTGTGTCATGGGATGGGTGAAATGCTCTGCAGTGTGTCATGGGATGGGTGAAATGCTCTGCAGTGTGTCATGGATAGGTGAAATGCTCTGCAGTTTGTCATGGATGGGTGGAATGCTCTGCAGTGTGTCATGGCATGGGTGGAACGCTCTGCAGTGTGTCATGGATGGGTGAAATGCTCTGTAGTGTCCACTTGGATGGTAGGGAAGGAACCTGGACCCAGGGCGCAGGCGCAGGCGCCGTGTACAGCTGATTGAAGAGTTTGAGCTTCGGCTATCTCCGGCGGCTCATAGTAGTTCGTACTGCGCAGTACAGGGGGGAACTTATCCGCCGAGGGAACTTTCTCAGCAAGACACCGGATCTCCTCTGTATAACATGGAGTCACATTTAGTCCGGTGATCGGTGTGACGTCATAGTCATGTATATTGGATGATGGTAAATGATTCATTATAATTATTTTATATTATAAATTGATCTGTAATAACACTTTCTCGGCTTCTTCTCTTTATTGGGGATGTTTTGTGTCTCTATCCCCTCCCCCAGTAGCAGTGAATTCCCTCTCCCGGTCATTTCCTCTCTGCTCCCCCTCCCCTCTCCGGTGTCTTTTCTCTCACTCTGTGTACAGATGATCGGAGACGCTCCGCCCACACCGACTGCAGGTATCCGCCCACCCTCCAATCAGCAACCGCCGTTCTGTAGCTGAGCTCTGCGCACATGGCTACTTATTATTCATTACCTGCAGCCAGTCGGGCGCTGACGGGGGAGGAGCGCTATTAGCATGAAGGGGCGGGACTGTGTAGCGGAGAGGCGTGTCTGTGGTGTGTGCTGTATGGAGTGACAGTTGTAGGACATGAAATAAAAGGATACAATGTGTACCAATCACTGATCACCATTTCTATCATCACCGGAAATATACAGACTGTGCAGAGAGAACCAAGTCATGAAGAGGACATGAGGACATCCAGAGAGAACAGACAGTTTATACTTCACACACCTCCATGGATGAGGTCACATGATCCTGTATACATGAGAGTACAGGAGACTTCCCTCCACTCACTGATCAGATCAGCAGATCAGAGAGAACAGTCAGGATATGTTACTTCTTATTGATGGGGTTGTAGTTAAAGCAAAACATCCCCTGAAAAAAAAAGAAGTTGCACCAGAGAAGGAACAAGAACCTTCAACCCCCCCAGTGCAAGAAACCAATGAAAGGTCCCCCTGACCCACTGGTCCCGAGGCCCTTTTCTCCACATCCAGTCCCCTTTACTCCTGTTATAGGGCCCTTTATTATGACCCCCACAGTGGGAACCTTTTACACGTTCTGCAGCGCGCCCCCTTCCTGCCATCTCAGAGCCCCACACGGTGGCAGAACACCAGGGCCCAGTCAAAAGTGCAACCTCTGCAGTGTGTCATGTATGGATGGAATGCTCTGCAGTGTGTCATGGGATGGGTGGGATGCTCTGCAATGTGTCATGAATGGGTTAAATGCTCTACAGTGTGTCATAGATGGGTGAAATGCTCTGCAGTGTGTCATGGATAGGTGAAATGCTCTGCAGTGTGTCATGGATGGGTGGAATGCTCTGCAGCGTGTCATGGATGGGTGGAATGCTCTGCAGTGTGTCATGGGATGGGTGGAACGCTCTGCAGTGTGTCATGGATGGGTGGAATGCTCTGCAGTGTGTCATGGATACATGAAATGCTCTGCAGTGTGTCATGGATGGGTGAAACGCTCTGCAGTGTGTTATGGAATGGGTGGAATGCTCTGCAGTGTGTCATGGATGGGTGGAATGCTCTGCAGTGTGTCATGGATGGGTGAAACGCTCTGCAGTGTGTCATGCATAGGTGAAATGCTCTGCAGTGTGTCATGGATAGGTGGAACGCTCTGCAGTGTGTCATGGATGGGTGGAATGCTCTGCAGTGTGTCATGGAATGGGTGGAATGCTCTGCAATGTGTCATTGATGGGTGAAATGCTCTGCAGTGTGTCATGGATACATGAAATGCTCTGCAGTGTGTCATGGATGGGTGAAACGCTCTGCAGTGTGTTATGGAATGGGTGGAATGCTCTGCAGTGTGTCATGGAAGGGTGGAATGCTCTGCAGTGTGTCATGGATGGGTGAAATGCTCTGCAGTGTGTCATGCATAGGTAAAATGCTCTGCAGTGTGTCATGGATGGGTGGAATGCTCTGCAGTGGGTCATGGATGGGTGGAATGCTCTGCAGTGTGTCATGGATGGGTGGAACGCTCTGCAGTGTGTCATGGGATGGGTGGAACACTCTGGAGTGTGTCATGGATAGGTGAAATGCTTTGCAGTGTGTCATGGATGGGTGGAATGCTCTGCAGTTTGTCATAGATGGGTGGAATGCTCTGCAGTGTCATGGATGGGTGAAATGCTCTGCAGTGTCCACTTGGATGGTAGGGAAGGAAGGATGGTGTCATGGGATGGGTGAAACGCTCTGCAGTGTGTCATGGATGGGTGAAACGCTCTACAGTGTGTTATGAGATGGGTGTAACGCTCTGCAGTGTGTCATGGGATGGGTGGAACGCTCTGCAGTGTGTCATGGGTGGGTGGAATGCTCTGCAGTGTGTCATGGATGGGTGGAATGCTCTGCAGTGTGTCATGGGATGGGTGGAACCCTCTGCAGCGTGTCATGGGATGGGTGGAATGCTCTGCAGCGTGTCATGGGAAAGGTGGAATGCTCTGCAGGGTGTCATGAAATGGGTGGAACGCTCTGCAGCTTGTCATGGGATGGGTGGAATGCTCTGCAGTGTGTCATGGGATGGGTGAAATGCTCTGCAGTGGGTCATGGATGGGTGGAATGCTCTGCAGTGTGTCATGGATGGGTGAAATGCTCTGCAGTGTGTCATGGGATGGGTGAAATGCTCTGCAGTGTGTCATGGATAGGTGAAATGCTCTGCAGTTTGTCATGGATGGGTGGAATGCTCTGCAGTGTGTCATGGCATGGGTGGAACGCTCTGCAGTGTGTCATGGATGGGTGAAATGCTCTGTAGTGTCCACTTGGATGGTAGGGAAGGAACCTGGACCCAGGGCGCAGGCGCAGGCGCCGTGTACAGCTGATTGAAGAGTTTGAGCTTCGGCTATCTCCGGCGGCTCATAGTAGTTCGTACTGCGCAGTACAGGGGGGAACTTATCCGCCGAGGGAACTTTCTCAGCAAGACACCGGATCTCCTCTGTATAACATGGAGTCACATTTAGTCCGGTGATCGGTGTGACGTCATAGTCATGTATATTGGATGATGGTAAATGATTCATTATAATTATTTTATATTATAAATTGATCTGTAATAACACTTTCTCGGCTTCTTCTCTTTATTGGGGATGTTTTGTGTCTCTATCCCCTCCCCCAGTAGCAGTGAATTCCCTCTCCCGGTCATTTCCTCTCTGCTCCCCCTCCCCTCTCCGGTGTCTTTTCTCTCACTCTGTGTACAGATGATCGGAGACGCTCCGCCCACACCGACTGCAGGTATCCGCCCACCCTCCAATCAGCAACCGCCGTTCTGTAGCTGAGCTCTGCGCACATGGCTACTTATTATTCATTACCTGCAGCCAGTCGGGCGCTGACGGGGGAGGAGCGCTATTAGCATGAAGGGGCGGGACTGTGTAGCGGAGAGGCGTGTCTGTGGTGTGTGCTGTATGGAGTGACAGTTGTAGGACATGAAATAAAAGGATACAATGTGTACCAATCACTGATCACCATTTCTATCATCACCGGAAATATACAGACTGTGCAGAGAGAACCAAGTCATGAAGAGGACATGAGGACATCCAGAGAGAACAGACAGTTTATACTTCACACACCTCCATGGATGAGGTCACATGATCCTGTATACATGAGAGTACAGGAGACTTCCCTCCACTCACTGATCAGATCAGCAGATCAGAGAGAACAGTCAGGATATGTTA
The DNA here is from genome assembly GCF_042186555.1 of Aquarana catesbeiana. NCBI lineage: Eukaryota > Metazoa > Chordata > Amphibia > Anura > Ranidae > Aquarana > Aquarana catesbeiana. The sequence continues at coordinate 792,366,948 of NC_133325.1, forward strand.
CTTCTTATTGATGGGGTTGTAGTTAAAGCAAAACATCCCCTGAAAAAAAAAGAAGTTGCACCAGAGAAGGAACAAGAACCTTCAACCCCCCCAGTGCAAGAAACCAATGAAAGGTCCCCCTGACCCACTGGTCCCGAGGCCCTTTTCTCCACATCCAGTCCCCTTTACTCCTGTTATAGGGCCCTTTATTATGACCCCCACAGTGGGAACCTTTTACACGTTCTGCAGCGCGCCCCCTTCCTGCCATCTCAGAGCCCCACACGGTGGCAGAACACCAGGGCCCAGTCACAAGTGCAACCTCTGCAGTGTGTCATGTATGGATGGAATGCTCTGCAGTGTGTCATGGGATGGGTGGAATGCTCTGCAATGTGTCATGAATGGGTTAAATGCTCTACAGTGTGTCATAGATGGGTGAAATGCTCTGCAGTGTGTCATGGATAGGTGAAATGCTCTGCAGTGTGTCATGGATGGGTGGAATGCTCTGCAGCGTGTCATGGATGGGTGGAATGCTCTGCAGTGTGTCATGGGATGGGTGGAACGCTCTGCAGTGTGTCATGGATGGGTGGAATGCTCTGCAGTGTGTCATGGATATGTGAAATGCTCTGCAGTGTGTCATGGATGGGTGAAACGCTCTGCAGTGTGTTATGGAATGGGTGGAATGCTCTGCAGTGTGTCATGGAGGGGTGGAATGCTCTGCAGTGTGTCATGGATGGGTGAAACGCTCTGCAGTGTGTCATGCATAGGTGAAATGCTCTGCAGTGTGTCATGGATAGGTGGAACGCTCTGCAGTGTGTCATGGATGGGTGGAATGCTCTGCAGTGTGTCATGGAATGGGTGGAATGCTCTGCAATGTGTCATTGATGGGTGAAATGCTCTGCAGTGTGTCATGGATACATGAAATGCTCTGCAGTGTGTCATGGATGGGTGAAACGCTCTGCAGTGTGTTATGGAATGGGTGGAATGCTCTGCAGTGTGTCATGGAAGGGTGGAATGCTCTGCAGTGTGTCATGGATGGGTGAAATGCTCTGCAGTGTGTCATGCATAGGTGAAATGCTCTGCAGTGTGTCATGGATGGGTGGAATGCTCTGCAGTGGGTCATGGATGGGTGGAATGCTCTGCAGTGTGTCATGGATGGGTGGAACGCTCTGCAGTGTGTCATGGGATGGGTGGAACACTCTGGAGTGTGTCATGGATAGGTGAAATGCTTTGCAGTGTGTCATGGATGGGTGGAATGCTCTGCAGTTTGTCATAGATGGGTGGAATGCTCTGCAGTGTCATGGATGGGTGAAATGCTCTGCAGTGTCCACTTGGATGGTAGGGAAGGAAGGATGGTGTCATGGGATGGGTGAAACGCTCTGCAGTGTGTCATGGATGGGTGAAACGCTCTACAGTGTGTTATGAGATGGGTGTAACGCTCTGCAGTGTGTCATGGGATGGGTGGAACGCTCTGCAGTGTGTCATGGGTGGGTGGAATGCTCTGCAGTGTGTCATGGATGGGTGGAATGCTCTGCAGTGTGTCATGGGATGGGTGGAACGCTCTGCAGCGTGTCATGGGATGGGTGGAATGCTCTGCAGCGTGTCATGGGAAAGGTGGAATGCTCTGCAGGGTGTCATGAAATGGGTGGAACGCTCTGCAGCTTGTCATGGGATGGGTGGAATGCTCTGCAGTGTGTCATGGGATGGGTGAAATGCTCTGCAGTGGGTCATGGATGGGTGGAATGCTCTGCAGTGTGTCATGGATGGGTGAAATGCTCTGCAGTGTGTCATGGGATGGGTGAAATGCTCTGCAGTGTGTCATGGATAGGTGAAATGCTCTGCAGTTTGTCATGGATGGGTGGAATGCTCTGCAGTGTGTCATGGCATGGGTGGAACGCTCTGCAGTGTGTCATGGATGGGTGAAATGCTCTGTAGTGTCCACTTGGATGGTAGGGAAGGATCCTGGACCCAGGGCGCAGGCGCGGGCGCCGTGTACAGCTGATTGAAGAGTTTGAGCTTCGGCTATCTCCGGCGGCTCATAGTAGTTCGTACTGCGCAGTACAGGGGGGAACTTATCCGCCGAGGGAACTTTCTCAGCAAGACACCGGATCTCCTCTGTATAACATGGAGTCACATTTAGTCCGGTGATCAGTGTGACGTCATAGTCATGTATATTGGATGATGGTAAATGATTCATTATAATTATTTTATATTATAAATTGATCTGTAATAACACTTTCTCGGCTTCTTCTCTTTATTGGGGATGTTTTGTGTCTCTATCCCCTCCCCCAGTAGCAGTGAATTCCCTCTCCCGGTCATTTCCTCTCTGCTCCCCCTCCCCTCTCCGGTGTCTTTTCTCTCACTCTGTGTACAGATGATCGGAGACGCTCCGCCCACACCGACTGCAGGTATCCGCCCACCCTCCAATCAGCAACCGCCGTTCTGTAGCTGAGCTCTGCGCACATGGCTACTTATTATTCATTACCTGCAGCCAGTCGGGCGCTGACGGGGGAGGAGCGCTATTAGCATGAAGGGGCGGGACTGTGTAGCGGAGAGGCGTGTCTGTGGTGTGTGCTGTATGGAGTGACAGTTGTAGGACATGAAATAAAAGGATACAATGTGTACCAATCACTGATCACCATTTCTATCATCACCGGAAATATACAGACTGTGCAGAGAGAACCAAGTCATGAAGAGGACATGAGGACATCCAGAGAGAACAGACAGTTTATACTTCACACACCTCCATGGATGAGGTCACATGATCCTGTATACATGAGAGTACAGGAGACTTCCCTCCACTCACTGATCAGATCAGCAGATCAGAGAGAACAGTCAGGATATGTTACTTCTTATTGATGGGGTTGTAGTTAAAGCAAAACATCCCCTGAAAAAAAAAGAAGTTGCACCAGAGAAGGAACAAGAACCTTCAACCCCCCCAGTGCAAGAAACCAATGAAAGGTCCCCCTGACCCACTGGTCCCGAGGCCCTTTTCTCCACATCCAGTCCCCTTTACTCCTGTTATAGGGCCCTTTATTATGACCCCCACAGTGGGAACCTTTTACACGTTCTGCAGCGCGCCCCCTTCCTGCCATCTCAGAGCCCCACACGGTGGCAGAACACCAGGGCCCAGTCACAAGTGCAACCTCTGCAGTGTGTCATGTATGGATGGAATGCTCTGCAGTGTGTCATGGGATGGGTGGAATGCTCTGCAATGTGTCATGAATGGGTTAAATGCTCTACAGTGTGTCATAGATGGGTGAAATGCTCTGCAGTGTGTCATGGATAGGTGAAATGCTCTGCAGTGTGTCATGGATGGGTGGAATGCTCTGCAGCGTGTCATGGATGGGTGGAATGCTCTGCAGTGTGTCATGGGATGGGTGGAACGCTCTGCAGTGTGTCATGGATGGGTGGAATGCTCTGCAGTGTGTCATGGATATGTGAAATGCTCTGCAGTGTGTCATGGATGGGTGAAACGCTCTGCAGTGTGTTATGGAATGGGTGGAATGCTCTGCAGTGTGTCATGGAGGGGTGGAATGCTCTGCAGTGTGTCATGGATGGGTGAAACGCTCTGCAGTGTGTCATGCATAGGTGAAATGCTCTGCAGTGTGTCATGGATAGGTGGAACGCTCTGCAGTGTGTCATGGATGGGTGGAATGCTCTGCAGTGTGTCATGGAATGGGTGGAATGCTCTGCAATGTGTCATTGATGGGTGAAATGCTCTGCAGTGTGTCATGGATACATGAAATGCTCTGCAGTGTGTCATGGATGGGTGAAACGCTCTGCAGTGTGTTATGGAATGGGTGGAATGCTCTGCAGTGTGTCATGGAAGGGTGGAATGCTCTGCAGTGTGTCATGGATGGGTGAAATGCTCTGCAGTGTGTCATGCATAGGTGAAATGCTCTGCAGTGTGTCATGGATGGGTGGAATGCTCTGCAGTGGGTCATGGATGGGTGGAATGCTCTGCAGTGTGTCATGGATGGGTGGAACGCTCTGCAGTGTGTCATGGGATGGGTGGAACACTCTGGAGTGTGTCATGGATAGGTGAAATGCTTTGCAGTGTGTCATGGATGGGTGGAATGCTCTGCAGTTTGTCATAGATGGGTGGAATGCTCTGCAGTGTCATGGATGGGTGAAATGCTCTGCAGTGTCCACTTGGATGGTAGGGAAGGAAGGATGGTATCATGGGATGGGTGAAACGCTCTGCAGTGTGTCATGGATGGGTGAAACGCTCTACAGTGTGTTATGAGATGGGTGTAACGCTCTGCAGTGTGTCATGGGATGGGTGGAACGCTCTGCAGTGTGTCATGGGTGGGTGGAATGCTCTGCAGTGTGTCATGGATGGGTGGAATGCTCTGCAGTGTGTCATGGGATGGGTGGAACGCTCTGCAGCGTGTCATGGGATGGGTGGAATGCTCTGCAGCGTGTCATGGGAAAGGTGGAATGCTCTGCAGGGTGTCATGAAATGGGTGGAACGCTCTGCAGCTTGTCATGGGATGGGTGGAATGCTCTGCAGTGTGTCATGGGATGGGTGAAATGCTCTGCAGTGGGTCATGGATGGGTGGAATGCTCTGCAGTGTGTCATGGATGGGTGAAATGCTCTGCAGTGTGTCATGGGATGGGTGAAATGCTCTGCAGTGTGTCATGGATAGGTGAAATGCTCTGCAGTTTGTCATGGATGGGTGGAATGCTCTGCAGTGTGTCATGGCATGGGTGGAACGCTCTGCAGTGTGTCATGGATGGGTGAAATGCTCTGTAGTGTCCACTTGGATGGTAGGGAAGGATCCTGGACCCAGGGCGCAGGCGCGGGCGCCGTGTACAGCTGATTGAAGAGTTTGAGCTTCGGCTATCTCCGGCGGCTCATAGTAGTTCGTACTGCGCAGTACAGGGGGGAACTTATCCGCCGAGGGAACTTTCTCAGCAAGACACCGGATCTCCTCTGTATAACATGGAGTCACATTTAGTCCGGTGATCGGTGTGACGTCATAGTCATGTATATTGGATGATGGTAAATGATTCATTATAATTATTTTATATTATAAATTGATCTGTAATAACACTTTCTCGGCTTCTTCTCTTTATTGGGGATGTTTTGTGTCTCTATCCCCTCCCCCAGTAGCAGTGAATTCCCTCTCCCGGTCATTTCCTCTCTGCTCCCCCTCCCCTCTCCGGTGTCTTTTCTCTCACTCTGTGTACAGATGATCGGAGACGCTCCGCCCACACCGACTGCAGGTATCCGCCCACCCTCCAATCAGCAACCGCCGTTCTGTAGCTGAGCTCTGCGCACATGGCTACTTATTATTCATTACCTGCAGCCAGTCGGGCGCTGACGGGGGAGGAGCGCTATTAGCATGAAGGGGCGGGACTGTGTAGCGGAGAGGCGTGTCTGTGGTGTGTGCTGTATGGAGTGACAGTTGTAGGACATGAAATAAAAGGATACAATGTGTACCAATCACTGATCACCATTTCTATCATCACCGGAAATATACAGACTGTGCAGAGAGAACCAAGTCATGAAGAGGACATGAGGACATCCAGAGAGAACAGACAGTTTATACTTCACACACCTCCATGGATGAGGTCACATGATCCTGTATACATGAGAGTACAGGAGACTTCCCTCCACTCACTGATCAGATCAGCAGATCAGAGAGAACAGTCAGGATATGTTACTTCTTATTGATGGGGTTGTAGTTAAAGCAAAACATCCCCTGAAAAAAAAAGAAGTTGCACCAGAGAAGGAACAAGAACCTTCAACCCCCCCAGTGCAAGAAACCAATGAAAGGTCCCCCTGACCCACTGGTCCCGAGGCCCTTTTCTCCACATCCAGTCCCCTTTACTCCTGTTATAGGGCCCTTTATTATGACCCCCACAGTGGGAACCTTTTACACGTTCTGCAGCGCGCCCCCTTCCTGCCATCTCAGAGCCCCACACGGTGGCAGAACACCAGGGCCCAGTCACAAGTGCAACCTCTGCAGTGTGTCATGTATGGATGGAATGCTCTGCAGTGTGTCATGGGATGGGTGGAATGCTCTGCAATGTGTCATGAATGGGTTAAATGCTCTACAGTGTGTCATAGATGGGTGAAATGCTCTGCAGTGTGTCATGGATAGGTGAAATGCTCTGCAGTGTGTCATGGATGGGTGGAATGCTCTGCAGTGTGTCATGGATGGGTGGAATGCTCTGCAGTGTGTCATGGGATGGGTGGAACGCTCTGCAGTGTGTCATGGATGGGTGGAATGCTCTGCAGTGTGTCATGGATACGTGAAATGCTCTGCAGTGTGTCATGGATGGGTGAAACGCTCTGCAGTGTGTTATGGAATGGGTGGAATGCTCTGCAGTGTGTCATGGATGGGTGGAATGCTCTGCAGTGTGTCATGGATGGGTGAAACGCTCTGCAGTGTGTCATGCATAGGTGAAATGCTCTGCAGTGTGTCATGGATAGGTGGAACGCTCTGCAGTGTGTCATGGATGGGTGGAATGCTCTGCAGTGTGTCATGGAATGGGTGGAATGCTCTGCAATGTGTCATTGATGGGTGAAATGCTCTGCAGTGTGTCATGGATACATGAAATGCTCTGCAGTGTGTCATGGATGGGTGAAACGCTCTGCAGTGTGTTATGGAATGGGTGGAATGCTCTGCAGTGTGTCATGGAAGGGTGGAATGCTCTGCAGTGTGTCATGGATGGGTGAAATGCTCTGCAGTGTGTCATGCATAGGTGAAATGCTCTGCAGTGTGTCATGGATGGGTGGAATGCTCTGCAGTGGGTCATGGATGGGTGGAATGCTCTGCAGTGTGTCATGGATGGGTGGAACGCTCTGCAGTGTGTCATGGGATGGGTGGAACACTCTGGAGTGTGTCATGGATAGGTGAAATGCTTTGCAGTGTGTCATGGATGGGTGGAATGCTCTGCAGTTTGTCATAGATGGGTGGAATGCTCTGCAGTGTCATGGATGGGTGAAATGCTCTGCAGTGTCCACTTGGATGGTAGGGACGGAAGGATGGTGTCATGGGATGGGTGAAACGCTCTGCAGTGTGTCATGGATGGGTGAAACGCTCTACAGTGTGTTATGAGATGGGTGTAACGCTCTGCAGTGTTTCATGGGATGGGTGGAACGCTCTGCAGTGTGTCATGGGTGGGTGGAATGCTCTGCAGTGTGTCATGGATGGGTGGAATGCTCTGCAGTGTGTCATGGGATGGGTGGAACGCTCTGCAGCGTGTCATGGGATGGGTGGAATGCTCTGCAGCGTGTCATGGGAAAGGTGGAATGCTCTGCAGGGTGTCATGAAATGGGTGGAACGCTCTGCAGCTTGTCATGGGATGGGTGGAATGCTCTGCAGTGTGTCATGGGATGGGTGAAATGCTCTGCAGTGTGTCATGGGATGGGTGAAATGCTCTGCAGTGTGTCATGGATAGGTGAAATGCTCTGCAGTTTGTCATGGATGGGTGGAATGCTCTGCAGTGTGTCATGGCATGGGTGGAACGCTCTGCAGTGTGTCATGGATGGGTGAAATGCTCTGTAGTGTCCACTTGGATGGTAGGGAAGGAACCTGGACCCAGGGCGCAGGCGCAGGCGCCGTGTACAGCTGATTGAAGAGTTTGAGCTTCGGCTATCTCCGGCGGCTCGTAGTAGTTCGTACTGCGCAGTACAGGGGGGAACTTATCCGCCGAGGGAACTTTCTCAGCAAGACACCGGATCTCCTCTGTATAACATGGAGTCACATTTAGTCCGGTGATCGGTGTGACGTCATAGTCATGTATATTGGATGATGGTAAATGATTCATTATAATTATTTTATATTATAAATTGATCTGTAATAACACTTTCTCGGCTTCTTCTCTTTATTGGGGATGTTTTGTGTCTCTATCCCCTCCCCCAGTAGCAGTGAATTCCCTCTCCCGGTCATTTCCTCTCTGCTCCCCCTCCCCTCTCCGGTGTCTTTTCTCTCACTCTGTGTACAGATGATCGGAGACGCTCCGCCCACACCGACTGCAGGTATCCGCCCACCCTCCAATCAGCAACCGCCGTTCTGTAGCTGAGCTCTGCGCACATGGCTACTTATTATTCATTACCTGCAGCCAGTCGGGCGCTGACGGGGGAGGAGCGCTATTAGCATGAAGGGGCGGGACTGTGTAGCGGAGAGGCGTGTCTGTGGTGTGTGCTGTATGGAGTGACAGTTGTAGGACATGAAATAAAAGGATACAATGTGTACCAATCACTGATCACCATTTCTATCATCACCGGAAATATACAGACTGTGCAGAGAGAACCAAGTCATGAAGAGGACATGAGGACATCCAGAGAGAACAGACAGTTTATACTTCACACACCTCCATGGATGAGGTCACATGATCCTGTATACATGAGAGTACAGGAGACTTCCCTCCACTCACTGATCAGATCAGCAGATCAGAGAGAACAGTCAGGATATGTTACTTCTTATTGATGGGGTTGTAGTTAAAGCAAAACATCCCCTGAAAAAAAAAGAAGTTGCACCAGAGGAGGAACAAGAACCTTCAACCCCCCAGTGCAAGAAACCAATGAAAGCTCCCCCTGACCCACTGGTCCCGAGGCCCTTTTCTCCACATCCAGTCCCCTTTACTCCTGTTATAGGGCCCTTTATTATGACCCCCACAGTGGGAACCTTTTACACGTTCTGCAGCGCGCCCCCTTCCTGCCATCTCAGAGCCCCACACGGTGGCAGAACACCAGGGCCCAGTCACAAGTGCAACCTCTGCAGTGTGTCATGTATGGATGGAATGCTCTGCAGTGTGTCATGGGATGGGTGGAATGCTCTGCAATGTGTCATGAATGGGTTAAATGCTCTACAGTGTGTCATAGATGGGTGAAATGCTCTGCAGTGTGTCATGGATAGGTGAAATGCTCTGCAGTGTGTCATGGATGGGTGGAATGCTCTGCAGTGTGTCATGGATGGGTGGAATGCTCTGCAGTGTGTCATGGGATGGGTGGAACGCTCTGCAGTGTGTCATGGATGGGTGGAATGCTCTGCAGTGTGTCATGGATACGTGAAATGCTCTGCAGTGTGTCATGGATGGGTGAAACGCTCTGCAGTGTGTTATGGAATGGGTGGAATGCTCTGCAGTGTGTCATGGATGGGTGGAATGCTCTGCAGTGTGTCATGGATGGGTGAAACGCTCTGCAGTGTGTCATGCATAGGTGAAATGCTCTGCAGTGTGTCATGGATAGGTGGAACGCTGTGCAGTGTGTCATGGATGGGTGGAATGCTCTGCAGTGTGTCATGGAATGGGTGGAATGCTCTGCAATGTGTCATTGATGGGTGAAATGCTCTGCAGTGTGTCATGGATACATGAAATGCTCTGCAGTGTGTCATGGATGGGTGAAACGCTCTGCAGTGTGTTATGGAATGGGTGGAATGCTCTGCAGTGTGTCATGGAAGGGTGGAATGCTCTGCAGTGTGTCATGGATGGGTGAAATGCTCTGCAGTGTGTCATGCATAGGTGAAATGCTCTGCAGTGTGTCATGGATGGGTGGAATGCTCTGCAGTGGGTCATGGATGGGTGGAATGCTCTGCAGTGTGTCATGGATGGGTGGAACGCTCTGCAGTGTGTCATGGGATGGGTGGAACACTCTGGAGTGTGTCATGGATAGGTGAAATGCTTTGCAGTGTGTCATGGATGGGTGGAATGCTCTGCAGTTTGTCATAGATGGGTGGAATGCTCTGCAGTGTCATGGATGGGTGAAATGCTCTGCAGTGTCCACTTGGATGGTAGGGAAGGAAGGATGGTGTCATGGGATGGGTGAAACGCTCTGCAGTGTGTCATGGATGGGTGAAACGCTCTACAGTGTGTTATGAGATGGGTGTAACGCTCTGCAGTGTGTCATGGGATGGGTGGAACGCTCTGCAGTGTGTCATGGGTGGGTGGAATGCTCTGCAGTGTGTCATGGATGGGTGGAATGCTCTGCAGTGTGTCATGGGATGGGTGGAACGCTCTGCAGCGTGTCATGGGATGGGTGGAATGCTCTGCAGCGTGTCATGGGAAAGGTGGAATGCTCTGCAGGGTGTCATGAAATGGGTGGAACGCTCTGCAGCTTGTCATGGGATGGGTGGAATGCTCTGCAGTGTGTCATGGGATGGGTGAAATGCTCTGCAGTGGGTCATGGATGGGTGGAATGCTCTGCAGTGTGTCATGGATGGGTGAAATGCTCTGCAGTGTGTCATGGGATGGGTGAAATGCTCTGCAGTGTGTCATGGATAGGTGAAATGCTCTGCAGTTTGTCATGGATGGGTGGAATGCTCTGCAGTGTGTCATGGCATGGGTGGAACGCTCTGCAGTGTGTCATGGATGGGTGAAATGCTCTGTAGTGTCCACTTGGATGGTAGGGAAGGATCCTGGACCCAGGGCGCAGGCGCAGGCGCCGTGTACAGCTGATTGAAGAGTTTGAGCTTCGGCTATCTCCGGCGGCTCATAGTAGTTCGTACTGCGCAGTACAGGGGGGAACTTATCCGCCGAGGGAACTTTCTCAGCAAGACACCGGATCTCCTCTGTATAACATGGAGTCACATTTAGTCCGGTGATCGGTGTGACGTCATAGTCATGTATATTGGATGATGGTAAATGATTCATTATAATTATTTTATATTATAAATTGATCTGTAATAACACTTTCTCGGCTTCTTCTCTTTATTGGGGATGTTTTGTGTCTCTATCCCCTCCCCCAGTAGCAGTGAATTCCCTCTCCCGGTCATTTCCTCTCTGCTCCCCCTCCCCTCTCCGGTGTCTTTTCTCTCACTCTATGTACAGATGATCGGAGACGCTCCGCCCACACCGACTGCAGGTATCCGCCCACCCTCCAATCAGCAACCGCCGTTCTGTAGCTGAGCTCTGCGCACATGGCTACTTATTATTCATTACCTGCAGCCAGTCGGGCGCTGACGGGGGAGGAGCGCTATTAGCATGAAGGGGCGGGACTGTGTAGCGGAGAGGCGTGTCTGTGGTGTGTGCTGTATGGAGTGACAGTTGTAGGACATGAAATAAAAGGATACAATGTGTACCAATCACTGATCACCATTTCTATCATCACCGGAAATATACAGACTGTGCAGAGAGAACCAAGTCATGAAGAGGACATGAGGACATCCAGAGAGAACAGACAGTTTATACTTCACACACCTCCATGGATGAGGTCACATGATCCTGTATACATGAGAGTACAGGAGACTTCCCTCCACTCACTGATCAGATCAGCAGATCAGAGAGAACAGTCAGGATATGTTACTTCTTATTGATGGGGTTGTAGTTAAAGCAAAACATCCCCTGAAAAAAAAAGAAGTTGCACCAGAGAAGGAACAAGAACCTTCAACCCCCCCAGTGCAAGAAACCAATGAAAGGTCCCCCTGACCCACTGGTCCCGAGGCCCTTTTCTCCACATCCAGTCCCCTTTACTCCTGTTATAGGGCCCTTTATTATGACCCCCACAGTGGGAACCTTTTACACGTTCTGCAGCGCGCCCCCTTCCTGCCATCTCAGAGCCCCACACGGTGGCAGAACACCAGGGCCCAGTCACAAGTGCAACCTCTGCAGTGTGTCATGTATGGATGGAATGCTCTGCAGTGTGTCATGGGATGGGTGGGATGCTCTGCAATGTGTCATGAATGGGTTAAATGCTCTACAGTGTGTCATAGATGGGTGAAATGCTCTGCAGTGTGTCATGGATAGGTGAAATGCTCTGCAGTGTGTCATGGATGGGTGGAATGCTCTGCAGCGTGTCATGGATGGGTGGAATACTCTGCAGTGTGTCATGGGATGGGTGGAACGCTCTGCAGTGTGTCATGGATGGGTGGAATGCTCTGCAGTGTGTCATGGATACGTGAAATGCTCTGCAGTGTGTCATGGATGGGTGAAACGCTCTGCAGTGTGTTATGGAATGGGTGGAATGCTCTGCAGTGTGTCATGGATGGGTGGAATGCTCTGCAGTGTGTCATGGATGGGTGAAACGCTCTGCAGTGTGTCATGCATAGGTGAAATGCTCTGCAGTGTGTCATGGATAGGTGGAACGCTCTGCAGTGTGTCATGGATGGGTGGAATGCTCTGCAGTGTGTCATGGAATGGGTGGAATGCTCTGCAATGTGTCATTGATGGGTGAAATGCTCTGCAGTGTGTCATGGATACATGAAATGCTCTGCAGTGTGTCATGGATGGGTGAAACGCTCTGCAGTGTGTTATGGAATGGGTGGAATGCTCTGCAGTGTGTCATGGAAGGGTGGAATGCTCTGCAGTGTGTCATGGATGGGTGAAATGCTCTGCAGTGTGTCATGCATAGGTAAAATGCTCTGCAGTGTGTCATGGATGGGTGGAATGCTCTGCAGTGGGTCATGGATGGGTGGAACGCTCTGCAGTGTGTCATGGGATGGGTGGAACACTCTGGAGTGTGTCATGGATAGGTGAAATGCTTTGCAGTGTGTCATGGATGGGTGGAATGCTCTGCAGTTTGTCATAGATGGGTGGAATGCTCTGCAGTGTCATGGATGGGTGAAATGCTCTGCAGTGTCCACTTGGATGGTAGGGAAGGAAGGATGGTGTCATGGGATGGGTGAAACGCTCTGCAGTGTGTCATGGATGGGTGAAACGCTCTACAGTGTGTTATGAGATGGGTGAAACGCTCTACAGTGTGTTATGAGATGGGTGTAACGCTCTGCAGTGTGTCATGGGATGGGTGGAACGCTCTGCAGTGTGTCATGGGTGGGTGGAATGCTCTGCAGTGTGTCATGGGATGGGTGGAACGCTCTGCAGCGTGTCATGGGATGGGTGGAATGCTCTGCAGCGTGTCATGGGAAAGGTGGAATGCTCTGCAGGGTGTCATGAAATGGGTGGAACGCTCTGCAGCTTGTCATGGGATGGGTGGAATGCTCTGCAGTGTGTCATGGGATGGGTGAAATGCTCTGCAGTGGGTCATGGATGGGTGGAATGCTCTGCAGTGTGTCATGGATGGGTGAAATGCTCTGCAGTGTGTCATGGGATGGGTGAAATGCTCTGCAGTGTGTCATGGATAGGTGAAATGCTCTGCAGTTTGTCATGGATGGGTGGAATGCTCTGCAGTGTGTCATGGCATGGGTGGAACGCTCTGCAGTGTGTCATGGATGGGTGAAATGCTCTGTAGTGTCCACTTGGATGGTAGGGAAGGAACCTGGACCCAGGGCGCAGGCGCAGGCGCCGTGTACAGCTGATTGAAGAGTTTGAGCTTCGGCTATCTCCGGCGGCTCATAGTAGTTCGTACTGCGCAGTACAGGGGGGAACTTATCCGCCGAGGGAACTTTCTCAGCAAGACACCGGATCTCCTTTGTATAACATGGAGTCACATTTAGTCCGGTGATCGGTGTGACGTCATAGTCATGTATATTGGATGATGGTAAATGATTCATTATAATTATTTTATATTATAAATTGATCTGTAATAACACTTTCTCGGCTTCTTCTCTTTATTGGGGATGTTTTGTGTCTCTATCCCCTCCCCCAGTAGCAGTGAATTCCCTCTCCCGGTCATTTCCTCTCTGCTCCCCCTCCCCTCTCCGGTGTCTTTTCTCTCACTCTGTGTACAGATGATCGGAGACGCTCCGCCCACACCGACTGCAGGTATCCGCCCACCCTCCAATCAGCAACCGCCGTTCTGTAGCTGAGCTCTGCGCACATGGCTACTTATTATTCATTACCTGCAGCCAGTCGGGCGCTGACGGGGGAGGAGCGCTATTAGCATGAAGGGGCGGGACTGTGTAGCGGAGAGGCGTGTCTGTGGTGTGTGCTGTATGGAGTGACAGTTGTAGGACATGAAATAAAAGGATACAATGTGTACCAATCACTGATCACCATTTCTATCATCACCGGAAATATACAGACTGTGCAGAGAGAACCAAGTCATGAAGAGGACATGAGGACATCCAGAGAGAACAGACAATTTATACTTCACACACCTCCATGGATGAGGTCACATGATCCTGTATACATGAGAGTACAGGAGACTTCCCTCCACTCACTGATCAGATCAGCAGATCAGAGAGAACAGTCAGGATATGTTACTTCTTATTGATGGGGTTGTAGTTAAAGCAAAACATCCCCTGAAAAAAAAAGAAGTTGCACCAGAGAAGGAACAAGAACCTTCAACCCCCCCAGTGCAAGAAACCAATGAAAGGTCCCCCTGACCCACTGGTCCCGAGGCCCTTTTCTCCACATCCAGTCCCCTTTACTCCTGTTATAGGGCCCTTTATTATGACCCCCACAGTGGGAACCTTTTACACGTTCTGCAGCGCGCCCCCTTCCTGCCATCTCAGAGCCCCACACGGTGGCAGAACACCAGGGCCCAGTCACAAGTGCAACCTCTGCAGTGTGTCATGTATGGATGGAATGCTCTGCAGTGTGTCATGGGATGGGTGGGATGCTCTGCAATGTGTCATGAATGGGTTAAATGCTCTACAGTGTGTCATAGATGGGTGAAATGCTCTGCAGTGTGTCATGGATAGGTGAAATGCTCTGCAGTGTGTCATGGATGGGTGGAATGCTCTGCAGCGTGTCATGGATGGGTGGAATACTCTGCAGTGTGTCATGGGATGGGTGGAACGCTCTGCAGTGTGTCATGGATGGGTGGAATGCTCTGCAGTGTGTCATGGATACGTGAAATGCTCTGCAGTGTGTCATGGATGGGTGAAACGCTCTGCAGTGTGTTATGGAATGGGTGGAATGCTCTGCAGTGTGTCATGGATGGGTGGAATGCTCTGCAGTGTGTCATGGATGGGTGAAACGCTCTGCAGTGTGTCATGCATAGGTGAAATGCTCTGCAGTGTGTCATGGATAGGTGGAACGCTCTGCAGTGTGTCATGGATGGGTGGAATGCTCTGCAGTGTGTCATGGAATGGGTGGAATGCTCTGCAATGTGTCATTGATGGGTGAAATGCTCTGCAGTGTGTCATGGATACATGAAATGCTCTGCAGTGTGTCATGGATGGGTGAAACGCTCTGCAGTGTGTTATGGAATGGGTGGAATGCTCTGCAGTGTGTCATGGAAGGGTGGAATGCTCTGCAGTGTGTCATGGATGGGTGAAATGCTCTGCAGTGTGTCATGCATAGGTAAAATGCTCTGCAGTGTGTCATGGATGGGTGGAATGCTCTGCAGTGGGTCATGGATGGGTGGAACGCTCTGCAGTGTGTCATGGGATGGGTGGAACACTCTGGAGTGTGTCATGGATAGGTGAAATGCTTTGCAGTGTGTCATGGATGGGTGGAATGCTCTGCAGTTTGTCATAGATGGGTGGAATGCTCTGCAGTGTCATGGATGGGTGAAATGCTCTGCAGTGTCCACTTGGATGGTAGGGAAGGAAGGATGGTGTCATGGGATGGGTGAAACGCTCTGCAGTGTGTCATGGATGGGTGAAACGCTCTACAGTGTGTTATGAGATGGGTGAAACGCTCTACAGTGTGTTATGAGATGGGTGTAACGCTCTGCAGTGTGTCATGGGATGGGTGGAACGCTCTGCAGTGTGTCATGGGTGGGTGGAATGCTCTGCAGTGTGTCATGGGATGGGTGGAACGCTCTGCAGCGTGTCATGGGATGGGTGGAATGCTCTGCAGCGTGTCATGGGAAAGGTGGAATGCTCTGCAGGGTGTCATGAAATGGGTGGAACGCTCTGCAGCTTGTCATGGGATGGGTGGAATGCTCTGCAGTGTGTCATGGGATGGGTGAAATGCTCTGCAGTGGGTCATGGATGGGTGGAATGCTCTGCAGTGTGTCATGGATGGGTGAAATGCTCTGCAGTGTGTCATGGGATGGGTGAAATGCTCTGCAGTGTGTCATGGATAGGTGAAATGCTCTGCAGTTTGTCATGGATGGGTGGAATGCTCTGCAGTGTGTCATGGCATGGGTGGAACGCTCTGCAGTGTGTCATGGATGGGTGAAATGCTCTGTAGTGTCCACTTGGATGGTAGGGAAGGAACCTGGACCCAGGGCGCAGGCGCCGTGTACAGCTGATTGAAGAGTTTGAGCTTCGGCTATCTCCGGCGGCTCATAGTAGTTCGTACTGCGCAGTACAGGGGGGAACTTATCCGCCGAGGGAACTTTCTCAGCAAGACACCGGATCTCCTTTGTATAACATGGAGTCACATTTAGTCCGGTGATCGGTGTGACGTCATAGTCATGTATATTGGATGATGGTAAATGATTCATTATAATTATTTTATATTATAAATTGATCTGTAATAACACTTTCTCGGCTTCTTCTCTTTATTGGGGATGTTTTGTGTCTCTATCCCCTCCCCCAGTAGCAGTGAATTCCCTCTCCCGGTCATTTCCTCTCTGCTCCCCCTCCCCTCTCCGGTGTCTTTTCTCTCACTCTGTGTACAGATGATCGGAGACGCTCCGCCCACACCGACTGCAGGTATCCGCCCACCCTCCAATCAGCAACCGCCGTTCTGTAGCTGAGCTCTGCGCACATGGCTACTTATTATTCATTACCTGCAGCCAGTCGGGCGCTGACGGGGGAGGAGCGCTATTAGCATGAAGGGGCGGGACTGTGTAGCGGAGAGGCGTGTCTGTGGTGTGTGCTGTATGGAGTGACAGTTGTAGGACATGAAATAAAAGGATACAATGTGTACCAATCACTGATCACCATTTCTATCATCACCGGAAATATACAGACTGTGCAGAGAGAACCAAGTCATGAAGAGGACATGAGGACATCCAGAGAGAACAGACAGTTTATACTTCACACACCTCCATGGATGAGGTCACATGATCCTGTATACATGAGAGTACAGGAGACTTCCCTCCACTCACTGATCAGATCAGCAGATCAGAGAGAACAGTCAGGATATGTTACTTCTTATTGATGGGGTTGTAGTTAAAGCAAAACATCCCCTGAAAAAAAAAGAAGTTGCACCAGAGAAGGAACAAGAACCTTCAACCCCCCCAGTGCAAGAAACCAATGAAAGGTCCCCCTGACCCACTGGTCCCGAGGCCCTTTTCTCCACATCCAGTCCCCTTTACTCCTGTTATAGGGCCCTTTATTATGACCCCCACAGTGGGAACCTTTTACACGTTCTGCAGCGCGCCCCCTTCCTGCCATCTCAGAGCCCCACACGGTGGCAGAACACCAGGGCCCAGTCACAAGTGCAACCTCTGCAGTGTGTCATGTATGGATGGAATGCTCTGCAGTGTGTCATGGGATGGGTGGAATGCTCTGCAATGTGTCATGAATGGGTTAAATGCTCTACAGTGTGTCATAGATGGGTGAAATGCTCTGCAGTGTGTCATGGATAGGTGAAATGCTCTGCAGTGTGTCATGGATGGGTGGAATGCTCTGCAGTGTGTCATGGATGGGTGGAATGCTCTGCAGTGTGTCATGGGATGGGTGGAACGCTCTGCAGTGTGTCATGGATGGGTGGAATGCTCTGCAGTGTGTCATGGATACGTGAAATGCTCTGCAGTGTGTCATGGATGGGTGAAACGCTCTGCAGTGTGTTATGGAATGGGTGGAATGCTCTGCAGTGTGTCATGGATGGGTGGAATGCTCTGCAGTGTGTCATGGATGGGTGAAACGCTCTGCAGTGTGTCATGCATAGGTGAAATGCTCTGCAGTGTGTCATGGATAGGTGGAACGCTCTGCAGTGTGTCATGGATGGGTGGAATGCTCTGCAGTGTGTCATGGAATGGGTGGAATGCTCTGCAATGTGTCATTGATGGGTGAAATGCTCTGCAGTGTGTCATGGATACATGAAATGCTCTGCAGTGTGTCATGGATGGGTGAAACGCTCTGCAGTGTGTTATGGAATGGGTGGAATGCTCTGCAGTGTGTCATGGAAGGGTGGAATGCTCTGCAGTGTGTCATGGATGGGTGAAATGCTCTGCAGTGTGTCATGCATAGGTGAAATGCTCTGCAGTGTGTCATGGATGGGTGGAATGCTCTGCAGTGGGTCATGGATGGGTGGAATGCTCTGCAGTGTGTCATGGATGGGTGGAACGCTCTGCAGTGTGTCATGGGATGGGTGGAACACTCTGGAGTGTGTCATGGATAGGTGAAATGCTTTGCAGTGTGTCATGGATGGGTGGAATGCTCTGCAGTTTGTCATAGATGGGTGGAATGCTCTGCAGTGTCATTGATGGGTGAAATGCTCTGCAGTGTCCACTTGGATGGTAGGGAAGGAAGGATGGTGTCATGGGATGGGTGAAACGCTCTGCAGTGTGTCATGGATGGGTGAAACGCTCTACAGTGTGTTATGAGATGGGTGTAACGCTCTGCAGTGTGTCATGGGATGGGTGGAACGCTCTGCAGTGTGTCATGGGTGGGTGGAATGCTCTGCAGTGTGTCATGGATGGGTGGAATGCTCTGCAGTGTGTCATGGGATGGGTGGAACGCTCTGCAGCGTGTCATGGGATGGGTGGAATGCTCTGCAGCGTGTCATGGGAAAGGTGGAATGCTCTGCAGGGTGTCATGAAATGGGTGGAACGCTCTGCAGTGTGTCATGGGATGGGTGAAATGCTCTGCAGTGGGTCATGGATGGGTGGAATGCTCTGCAGTGTGTCATGGATGGGTGAAATGCTCTGCAGTGTGTCATGGGATGGGTGAAATGCTCTGCAGTGTGTCATGGATAGGTGAAATGCTCTGCAGTTTGTCATGGATGGGTGGAATGCTCTGCAGTGTGTCATGGCATGGGTGGAACGCTCTGCAGTGTGTCATGGATGGGTGAAATGCTCTGTAGTGTCCACTTGGATGGTAGGGAAGGAACCTGGACCCAGGGCGCAGGCGCAGGCGCCGTGTACAGCTGATTGAAGAGTTTGAGCTTCGGCTATCTCCGGCGGCTCATAGTAGTTCGTACTGCGCAGTACAGGGGGGAACTTATCCGCCGAGGGAACTTTCTCAGCAAGACACCGGATCTCCTCTGTATAACATGGAGTCACATTTAGTCCGGTGATCGGTGTGACGTCATAGTCATGTATATTGGATGATGGTAAATGATTCATTATAATTATTTTATATTATAAATTGATCTGTAATAACACTTTCTCGGCTTCTTCTCTTTATTGGGGATGTTTTGTATCTCTATCCCCTCCCCCAGTAGCAGTGAATTCCCTCTCCCGGTCATTTCCTCTCTGCTCCCCCTTCCCCCTCCGGTGTCTTTTCTCTCACCCTGTGTACAGATGATCGGAGACACTCCGCCCACACCGACTGCAGGTATCCGCCCACCCTCCAATCAGCAACCGCCGTTCTGTAGCTGAGCTCTGCGCACATGGCTACTTATTATTCATTACCTGCAGCCAGTCGGGCGCTGACAGGGGAGGAGCGCTATTAGCATGAAGGGGCGGGGCTGTGTAGCGGAGAGGCGTGTCTGTGGTGTGTGGAGGAGATGAGTGACAGTTGTAGGACATGAAATAAAAGGATACAATGTGTACCAATCACTGATCACCATTTCTATCATCACCGGAAATGTCATACAGACTGTGCAGAGAGAACCAAGTCATGAAGAGGACATGAGGACATCCAGAGAGAACAGACAGTTTATACTTCACACACCTCCATGGATGAGGTCACATGATCCTGTATACATGAGAGTACAGGAGACTTCCCTCCACTCACTGATCAGATCAGCAGATCAGAGAGAACAGTCAGGATATGTTGCTTCTTATTGATGGGGTTGTAATTAAAGCAAAACATCCCCTGAAAAAAAAAGAAGTTGCACCAGAGGAGGAACTAGAACCTTTAGGGGCCCCGGAGCAAGAAACCAATGAAAGACCCTCCTGACCCACTGGTCCCGAGGCCCTTTTCTCCACATCCAGTCCCCTTTACTCCTGTTATGGGGCCCTTTATTATGACCCCCACTGTGGGACCCTTTTACACGTTCTGCAGCGCGCCCCCTTCCTGCCATCTCAGAGCCCCTCATGGTGGCAGAACACCAGGGCAAAGTCACAAGTGCAACCAGAGGCGGCTCTCTAATTAGGCAAATTAGGCGGTCGCCTAAGGCCTCGCACTCACAGGGGCCTTGCAGCCGCCTAATTTGCCTGTTCTCAATCACTGAAGTTGACGCTGGCGGCTCCGCCTACCCCCACTGGGACTCTGTGGCTTAGGAGCTGATGGACAAATCAGATACTGCCCGCAGCCTAAGGAATAGCGGCCTCATCACGGAGCGTCCCAGTCCGTGGGGCCTCATGTGTAAGTTTTGCCTAAGGCCTCACAAAGCCTAGAGCCGCCTCTGAGTGCAACCTCTGCAGTGTGTCATGTATGGATGGAATGCTCTGCAGTGTGTCATGGGATGGGTGGAATGCTCTGCAATGTGTCATGGATGGGTGAAAAACTCTGCATTGTGTCATGGATGGGTGAAATGCTCTGCAGTGTGTCATGAATGGGTGGAATGCTCTGCAGTGTGTCATGGATGGGTGGAATGCTCTGCAGTGTGTCATGGGATGGGTGGAACGCTCTGCAGTGTGTCATGGATGGGCGAAATGGTCTGCAGTGTGTCATGGATGGGTGAAATGCTGTGCAGTGTGTCATGGATGGGTGAAATGCTCTGCAGTGTGTCATGGATAGGTGAAATGCTCTGCAGTGTGTCATGGATGGCTAGAACGCTCTGCAGTGTGTCATGGGTGGGTGGAACGCTCTGCAATGTGTCATGGATGGGTGAAATGCTCTGCAGTGTGTCATGGATGGGTGAAATGCTCTGCAGTGTGTCATGGATTGGTTGAAATGCTCTGCAGTGTGTCATGGATGGGTGGAATGCTCTGAAGTGTGTCATGGATGGGTGGAATGCTCTGCAGTGTGTCATGGGATGGGTGGAACGCTCTGCAGTGTGTCATGGATGGGTGGAATGCTCTGCAGTGTGTCATGGATGGGTGAAACACTCTGCAGTGTGTTATGGGATGGGTAGAACGCTCTGCAGTGTGTCATGGGATGCGTGGAACGCTCTGCAGAGTGTAATGGATGGGCGAAATGCTCTGCAGTGTGTGATGGATGGGTGAAATTCTCTGCAGTGTGTCATGGATAGGTGAAATGCTCTGCAGTGTTTCATGGATGGGTGAAACGCTCTGCAGTGTGTTATGGGATGGGTGGAACGATCTGCAGTGTGTCATGGGATGGGTGGAATGCTCTGCAATGTGTCATGGATGGGTGAAATACTCTGCAGTGTTTCATGGATGGGTGAAATGCTCTGTTGTTTGTCATGGATAGGTGAAATACTCTGCAGTGTGTCATGCATAGGTTAAATGCTCTGCAGTGTGTCATGGGATGGGTGGAATGCTCTGTAATGTGTCATGGATGGGTGGAATGCTCTGCAATGTGTCATGGATGGGTGAAATGCTCTGCAGTGTGTCATGGATGGGTGAAATGCTCTGCAGTGTGTCATGGATAGGTGAAATGCTCTGCAGTGTGTCATGGATGGGTGGAATGCTCTGCAGTGTGTCATAGATGGGTAAAACGCTCTGCAGTGTGTTGTGGGATGGGTGAAATGCACTGCAGTGTGTCATGGATGGGTGGAATGCTCTGTTGTTTGTCATGGATAGGTGAAATGCTCTGCAGTGTGTCATGGATGGGTGGAATGCTCTGCAGTGTGTCATGGGATGGGTGGAACGCTCTGCAGTGTGTCATGGATCGGTGGAATGCTCTGCAGTGTGTCATGAATCGGTGGAATACTCTGCAGTGTGTCATGGATGGGTGGAATGCTCTGCAGTGTGTCATGGGATGGGTGGAACGCTCTGCAGTGTGTCATGGATGGGTGGAATACTCTGCAGTGTGTCATGGATAGGTGGAACGCTCTGCAGTGTGTAATGGATGGGTGAAACGCTCTGCAGTGTGTTATGGGATGGGTGAAATGCTCTGCAGTGTGTCATGCATAGGTGAAATGCTCTGCAATGTGTCATAGATGGGTGGAATGCTCTGCAGTGTGTCATGGGATGGGTGGAATGCTCTGCAATGTGTCATGGATGGGTGAAATGCTCTGCAGTGTGTCATGGATGGGTGAAATGCTCTGCAGTGTGTCATGGATAGGTGAAATGCTCTGCAGTGTGTCATGGATGGGTGGAATGCTCTGCAGTTTGTCATGGATGGGTGGAATGCTCTGCAGTGTGTCATGGGATGGGTGAAATGCTCTGCAGTATGTCATGGATGGGTGGAATGCTCTGCAGTGTGTCATGGATGGGCAGAATGCTCTACAGTGTGTCATAGGATGGGTGAAATGCTCTGTAGTGTTTCATGGATGGGTGGAATGCTCTGCAGTGTGTCATGTATGGATGGAATGCTCTGCAGTGTGTCATGGATAGGTGAAATGCTCTGCAGTGTGTCATGGATGGGTGGAATGCTCTGCAGTGTGTCATGGATGGGTGAAATGCTCTGCAGTGTGTCATGGATGGGTGAAATGCTCTGCAGTGTGTCATGGATAGGTGAAATGCTCTGCAGTGTGTCATGGATGGGTGGAATGCTCTGCAGTGTGTCATGGATGGGTGGAATGCTCTGCAGTGTGTCATGGGATGGGTGAAATGCTCTGCAGTATGTCATGGATGGGTGGAATGCTCTGCAGTGTGTCATGGATGGGTGGAATTCTCTGCAGTGTGTCATGGATGGGTGAAATGCTCTGCAGTGTGTCATGGGATGGGTGGAATGCTCTGCAGTGTGTCATGGGATGGGTGGAATGCTTTGCAGTGTGTCATGGGATGGGTGAAATGCTCTGCAGTGTGTTATGGATAGGTGTAATGCTCTGCAGTATGTCATGGGATGGGTGGAATGCTCTGCAGTTTGTCATGGATGGGTGAAATGCTCTGCAGTGTGTCATGGATAGGTGAAATGCTCTGCAGTGTGTCATGGATGGGTGGAATGCTCTGCAGTGTGTCATGGGATGGGTGGAATGCTCTGCAGTGTGTCATGGGATGGGTGGAATGCTCTGCAGTGTGTCATGGGATGGGTGGAATGCTCTGCCATGTGTCATTGATGGGTGAAATGCTATGCAGTGTGTCATGGATAGGTGAAATGCTCTGCAGTGTGTTATGGGATGGGTGGAATGCTCTGCAGTGTGTCATGGGATGGGTGGAATGCTCTGCAGTGTGTCATGGGATGGGTGGAATGCTCTGCCGTGTGTCATTGATGGGTGAAATGCTATGCAGTGTGTCATGGATAGGTGAAATGCTCTGCAGTGTGTTATGGGATGGGTGGAATGCTCTGCAGTGTGTCATGGGATGGGTGAAACGCTCTGCAGTGTGTCATGGATGGGTGAAATGCTCTGCAGTGTGTTATGCATAGGTGAAATGCTCTGCAGTGTGTCATAGATGGGTGGAATGCTCTGCAGTGTGTCATGGGATGGGTGGAATGCTCTGCAATGTGTCATGGATAGGTGAAATGCTCTGCAGTGTGTCATGGATGGGTGAATTGCTCTGCAGTGTGTCATGCATAGGTTAAATGCTCTGCAGTGTGTCATGGGATGGGTGGAATGCTCTGCAGTGTGTCATGGATGGGTGGAATGCTCTGCAATGTGTCTTGGATGGGTGAAATGCTCTGCAGTGTGTCATGGATGGGTGAAATGCTCTGCAGTGTGTCATGGATAGGTGAAATGCTCTGCAGTGTGGCATGGATGGATGGAATGCTCTGCAGTGTGGCATGGATGGGTGGAATGCTCTGCAGTGTGTCATGGGATGGGTGGAATGCTCTGTAATGTGTCATGGATGGGTGGAATGCTCTGCAGTTTGTCATGGATCGGTGGAATGCTCTGCAATTTGTCATGGATCGGTGGAATGCTCTGCAGTGTGTCATGGATGGGTCATGGATGGGTGGAATGCTCTGCAGTGTGTCATGGGATGGGTGGAATGCTCTGCAGTGTGTCATGGGATGGGTGGAATGCTCTGTAATGTGTCCTGGATGAGTGAAATGCTCTGCAGTGTGTCATGGATGGGTGGAATGCTCTGCAGTGTGTCATGGGATGATTGGAATGCTCTGCAGTGTGTCATGGATGGGTGAAATACTCTGCAGTGTGTCATGGGATGGGTGGAATACTCTGCAGTGTGTCATGGGATGGGTGGAATGCTCTGTAATGTGTCATGGATGGGTGAAATGCTCTGCAGTGTGTCATGGATGTGTGAAATGCTCTGCAGTGTGTCATGGGATGATTGGAATGCTCTGCAGTGTGTCATGGATGGGTGAAATACTCTGCAGTGTGTCATGGGATGGGTGGAATGCTCTGTAATGTGTCATGGATGGGTGAAATGCTCTGCAGTGTGTCATGGATAGGTGAAATGCTCTGCAGTGTGTCATGGATAGGTGAAATGCTCTGCAGTGTGTCATGGATAGGTGGAATGCTCTGCAGTGTGTCATGGATGGGTGGAACGCTCTGCAGTGTGTCATGGATGGGTGAAATGCTCTGCAGTGTGTCATGGATGGGTGAAATGCTCTGCAGTACGTCATAGATGGGTGGAATGCTCTTCAGTGTGTCATGGATGGGTGAAATGCTCTGCAGTGTGTCATGGATGGGTGAAATGCTCTGCAGTGTGTCATGAGATGGGTGGAATGCTCTGCAGTGTGTCATGGATGGGTGAAATGCTCTGCAGTGTGTCATGGATGGGTGAAATGCTCTGCAGTGTGTCATGGATGGGTGAAATGCTCTGCAGTGTGTCATGGATGGGTGGAATGCTCTGCAGGTTGTCATGGATGGGTGGAATGCTCTGCAGTGTGTCATGGATGGGTGGAATGCTCTGCAGTGTGTCATTGGATGGGTGAAATGCTCTGCAGTGTGTCATGGATGGGTGAAATGCTCTGCAGTGTGTCATGGATGGGTGAAATGCTCTGCAGTGTGTCATGGATGGGTGGAATGCTCTGCAGTGTGTCATGGATGGGTGAAATGCTCTGCAGTGTGTCATGGATGGGTGGAATGCTCTGCAGTGTGTCATGGCATGGGTGAAACGCTCTGCAGTGTGTCATGGATGGGTGAAATGCTCTGCAGTGTGTCATGGATGGGTGAAATGCTCTGCAGTACGTCATAGATGGGTGGAATGCTCTGCAGTGTGTCATGGGATGGGTGGAATGCTCTGCAGTGTGTCATGGATGGGTGAAATGCTCTGCAGTGTGTCATGGATAGGTGGAATGCTCTGCAGTGTGTCATGGATGGGTGGAATGCTCTGCAGGCTGTCATGGATGGGTGGAATGCTCTGCAGTGTGTCATGGATGGGTGGAATGCTCTGCAGTGTGTCATGGATGGGTGAAATGCTCTGCAGTGTGTCATGGATGGGTGGAATGCTCTGCAGTGTGTCATGGCATGGGTGGAACGCTCTGCAGTGTGTCATGGATGGGTGAAATGCTCTGCAGTGTCCACTTGGATGGTAGGGAAGGAACCTGGACCCAGGGCGCAGGCGCGGGCGCCGTGTACAGCTGATTGAAGAGTTTGAGCTTCGGCTATCTCCGGCGGCTCATAGTAGTTCGTACTGCGCAGTACAGGGGGGAACTTATCCGCCGAGGGAACTTTCTCAGCAAGACACCGGATCTCCTCTGTATAACATGGAGTCACATTTAGTCCGGTGATCGGTGTGACGTCATAGTCATGTATATTGGATGATGGTAAATGATTCATTATAATTATTTTATATTATAAATTGATCTGTAATAACACTTTCTCGGCTTCTTCTCTTTATTGGGGATGTTTTGTATCTCTATCCCCTCCCCCAGTAGCAGTGAATTCCCTCTCCCGGTCATTTCCTCTCTGCTCCCCCTCCCCCCTCCGGTGTCTTTTCTCTCACCCTGTGTACAGATCATCGGAGACGCTCCGCCCACACCGACTGCAGGTATCCGCCCACCCTCCAATCAGCAACCGCCGTTCTGTAGCTGAGCTCTGCGCACATGGCTACTTATTATTCATTACCTGCAGCCAGTCGGGCGCTGACCGGGGAGGAGCGCTATTAGCATGAAGGGGCGGGGCTGTGTAGCGGAGAGGCGTGTCTGTGGTGTGTGGAGGAGATGAGTGACAGTTGTAGGACATGAAATAAAAGGATACAATGTGTACCAATCACTGATCACCATTTCTATCATCACCGGAAATGTCATACAGACTGTGCAGAGAGAACCAAGTCATGAAGAGGACATGAGGACATCCAGAGAGAACAGACAGTTTATACTTCACACACCTCCATGGATGAGGTCACATGATCCTGTATACATGAGAGTACAGGAGACTTCCCTCCACTCACTGATCAGATCAGCAGATCAGAGAGAACAGTCAGGATATGTTGCTTCTTATTGATGGGGTTGTAATTAAAGCAAAGCATCCCCTGAAAAAAAGAAGTTGCACCAGAGGAGGAACAAGAACCTTCAACCCCCCCAGTGCAAGAAACCAATGAAAGTCCCCCTGACCCACTGGTCCTGAGGCCCTTTTCTCCACATCCAGTCCCCTTTACTCCTGTTATGGGGCCCTTTATTATGACCCCCACAGTGGGACCCTTTTACACATTCTGCAGCGCGCCCCCTTCCTGCCATCTCAGAGCCCCTCACGATGGCAGAACACCAGGGCCCAGTCACAAGTGCAACCTCTGCAGTGTGTCATGTATGGATGGAATGCTCTGCAGTGTGTCATGGGATGGGTGGAATCCTCTGCAATGAGTCATGGATGGGTGAAATGCTCTGCAGTGTGTCATGGATGGGTGAAATGCTCTGCAGTGTGTCATGGATGGTGAAATGCTCTGCAGTGTGTCATGGATAGGTGAAATGCTCTGCAGTGTGTCATGGATGGGTGGAATGCTCTGCAGTGTGTCATGGATGGGTGGAATTCTCTGCAGTGTGTCATGGGATGGGTGGAACGCTCTGCAGTGTGTCATGGATGGGTGGAATGCTCGGCAGTGTGTCATGGATGGGTGAAACGCTCTGCAGTGTGTTATGGGATGGGTGGAATGCTCTGCAGTGTGTCATGGATGGGTGAAACGCTCTGCAGTGTGTTATGGGATGGGTGGAATGCTCTGCAGTGTGTCATGGATAGGTGAAATGCTCTGCAGTGTGTCATGCATAGGTGAAATGCTCTGCAGTGTGTCATGGATGGGTGGAACGCTCTGCAGTGTGTCATGGATGGGTGGAATTCTCTGCAGTGTGTCATGGGGTGGGTGGAATGCTCTGTAGTGTGTCATGGGATGGGTGGAACAATCTGCAGTGTGTCATGGAATGGGTGGAATGCTCTGCAGTGTGTCATGGTATGGGTGGAATGCTCTGCAGTGTGTCATGGGATAGGTGGAACGCTCTTTAGGGAGTGATGGGATGGGTGGAATACTCTGCAGTGTGTCATGGGATGGGTGGAACGCTCTGCAGTGTGTCATGGGATGGGTGGAACGCTCTGCAGTGTGTCATGGGATGGGTGGAACGCTCTGCAGTGTGTCATGGGATGGGTGGAAAGCTCTGCAGGGAGTCATGGGATGGGTGGAATACTCTGCAGTGTGCCATGGGGTGGGTGGAATGCTCTGCAGCGAGTCATGGGATGGGTGGAATACTCTGCAGTGTGTCATGGATAGGTGAAATGCTCTGCAGTGTGTCATGGATGGGTGAAACGCTCTGCAGTGTGTTATGGGATGGGTGGAATGCTCTGCAGTGTGTCATGGGATAGGTGGAACGCTCTGCAGTGTGTCATGGATGGGTGAAATGCTCTGCAGTGTGTAATGGATGGGTGAAATGCTCTGCAGTGTTTCATGCATAGGTGAAATGCTCTGCAATGTGTCATAGATGGGTGGAATGCTCTGCAGTGTGTCATGGGATGGGTGGAATGCTCTGCAATGTGTCATGGATGGGTGAAATGCTCTGCAGTGTGTCATGGATAGGTGAAATGCCCTGCAGTGTGTCATGGATGGGTGAAATGCTCTGCAGTGTGTCATGCATAGGTGAAATGCTCTGCAGTGTGTCATGGGATGGGTGGAACGCTCTGCAGTGTGTCATGGATGGGTGGAACGCTCTGCAGTGTGTCATGGATGGGTGGAATGCTCTGCAGTGTGTCATGGGATGGGTTGAACACTCTGCAGTGTGTCATGGGATGGGTGGAATGCTCTGCAGTGTGTCATGGATGGGTGGAATACTCTGCAGTGTCCACTTGGATGGTAGGGAGGGAACCTGGACCCAGGGCGCAGGCGCCGTGTACAGCTGATTGAAGAGTTTGAGCTTCGGCTATCTCCGGCGGCTCATAGTAGTTCGTACTGCGCAGTACAGGGGGGAACTTATCCACCGAGGGAACTTTCTCAGCAAGACACCGGATCTCCTCTGTATAACATGGAGTCACATTTAGTCCGGTGATCAGTGTGACGTCATAGTCATGTATATTGGATGATGGTAAATGATTCATTATAATTATTTTATATTATTAATTGATCTGTAATAATACTTTCTCGGCTTCTTCTCTTTATTGGGGATATTTTGTATCTCTATCCCCTCCCCCAGTAGCAGTGAATTCCCTCTCCCGGTCATTTCCTCTCTGCTCCCCCTCCCCTCTCCGGTGTCTTTTCTCTCACCCTGTGTACAGATGATCGGAGACGCTCCGCCCACACCGACTGCAGGTATCCGCCCACCCTCCAATCAGCAACCGCCGTTCTGTAGCTGAGCTCTGCGCACATGGCTACTTATTATTCATTACCTGCAGCCAGTCGGGCGCTGACCGGGGAGGAGCGCTATTAGCATGAAGGGGCGGGGCTGTGTAGCGGAGAGGCGTGTCTGTGGTGTGTGGAGGAGATGAGTGACAGTTGTAGGACATGAAATAAAAGGATACAATGTGTACCAATCACTGATCACCATTTCTATCATCACCGGAAATGTCATACAGACTGTGCAGAGAGAACCAAGTCATGAAGAGGACATGAGGACATCCAGAGAGAACAGACAGTTTATACTTCACACACCTCCATGGATGAGGTCACATGATCCTGTATACTTGAGAGTACAGGAGACTTCCCTCCACTCACTGATCAGATCAGCAGATCAGAGAGAACAGTCAGGATATGTTGCTTCTTATTGATGGGGTTGTAGTTAAAGCAAAACATCCCCTGAAAAAAAAAAGTTGCACCAGAGGAGGAACTAGAACCTTTAGGGGCCCCGGAGCAATAAACCAATGAAAGGCCCCCTGACCCACTGGTCCCGAAGCCCTTTTCTCCACATCCAGTCCCCTTTACTCCTGTTATGGGGCCCTTTATTATGACCCCCACAGTGGGACCCTTTTACACATTCTGCAGCGCGCCCCCTTCCTGCCATCTCAGAGCCCCTCATGGTGGCAGAACACCAGGGCCCAGTCACAAGTGCAACCTCTGCAGTGTGTCATGTATGGATGGAATGCTCTGCAATGTGTCATGGATGGGTGAAAAACTCTGCATTGTGTCATGGATGGGTGAAATGCTCTGCAGTGTGTCATGGATAGGTGAAATGCTCTGCAGTGTGTCATGAATGGGTGGAATGCTCTGCAGTGTGTCATGGATGGGTGGAATGCTCTGCAGTGTGTCATGGGATGGGTGGAACGCTCTGCAGTGTGTCATGGTTAGGTGAAATGCTCTGCAGTGTGTCATGAATGGGTGAAATGCTCTGCAGTGTGTTATGGGATGGGTAGAACGCTCTGCAGTGTGTCATGGGATGCGTGGAATGCTCTGCAGTGTGTCATGGATGGGCGAAATGGTCTGCAGTGTGTCATGGATGGGTGAAATGCTCTGCAGTGTGTCATGGATGGGTGAAATGCTCTGCAGTGTGTCATGGATAGGTGAAATGCTCTGCAGTGTGTCATGGATGGCTGGAATGCTCTGCAGTGTGTCATGGGTGGGTAGAACGCTCTGCAATGTGTCATGGATGGGTGAAATGCTCTGCAGTGTGTCATGGATGGGTGAAATGCTCTGCAGTGTGTCATGGATTGGTTGAAATGCTCTGCAGTGTGTCATGGAAGGGTGGAATGCTCTGAAGTGTGTTATGGATGGGTAGAATGCTCTGCAGTGTGTCATGGGATGGGTGGAACGCTCTGCAGTGTTTCATGGATAGGTGGAATACTCTGCAGTGTGTCATGGATAGGTGGAACGCACTGCAGTGTGTCATGGATGGGTGAAACGCTCTGCAGTGTGTTATGGGATGGGTGAAATGCTCTGCAGTGTGTCATGCATAGGTGAAATGCTCTGCAGTGTGTCATAGATGGGTGGAATGCTCTGCAGTGTGTCATGGGATGGGTGGAATGCTCTGCAATGTGTCTTGGATGGGTGAAATGCTCTGCAGTGTGTCATGGATGGGTGAAATGCTCTGCAGTGTGTCATGGATGGGTGAAATGCTCTGCAGTGTGTCATGGATAGGTGAAATGCTCTGCAGTGTGTCATGGGATGATTGGAATGCTCTGCAGTGTGTCATGGATGGGTGAAATACTCTGCAGTGTGTCATGGGATGGGTGGAACACTCTGCAGTGTGTCATGGGATGGTTGGAATGCTCTGCAGTTTTTCATGGGATGGGTGGAATGCTCTGCAGGGAGTCATGGGATGGGTTGAATACTCTGCAGTGTGCCATGGGGTGGGTGGAATGCTCTGCAGTGTGTCATGGGATGGGTGGAATGCTCTGCAGTGTGTCATGGGCTGGGTGAAATGCTCTGCAGTGTGTCATGGGCTGGGTGAAATGCTCTGCAGTGTGTCATGGGATGGGTGGAACACTCTGCAGTGTCTCATGGGGTGGGTGGAATGCTCTGTAGTGTGTCATGGGATGGGTGGAACACTCTGCAGTGTGTCATGGGATGGGTGGAACGCTCTTCAGGGAGTCATGGGATGGGTGGAATACTCTGCAGTGTGCCATGGGGTGGGTGGAATGCTCTGCAGTGTGTCATGGGATAGGTGGAATTCTTTTCAGCGTGTCATGGGATGGGTGGAATGCTCTGCAGTGTGTCATGGGATGGGTGGAATGCTCTGCAGTGTGCCATGGGGTGGGTGGAATGCTCTGCAGTGTGTCATGGGATGGGTGGAATGCTCTGCAGTGTGTCATGGGATGGGTGGAATGCTCTGCAGTGTGTCATGGGATGGGTGGAACACTCTGCAAGGAGTCATGGGATGGGTGGAATACTCTGCAGCGTATCATGGGATGGGTGGAATGCTCTGCAGTGTGTCATGGGATGGGTGGAACGCTCTGCAGTGTGTCATGGGATGGGTGGAATGCTCTGCAGTGTGTCATGGGATGGATGGAATGCTCTGCAGTGTGTCATGGGATGGGTGGAACGCTCTGCAGTGTGTCATGGGGTGGGTGGAATGCTCTGCAGTGTGTCATGGGATGGGTGGAACACTCTGCAGTGTGTCATGGGATGGGTGGAACGCTCTGCAGGGAGTCATGGGATGGGTGTAATACTCTGCAGTGTGCCATGGGGTGGGTGGAATGCTCCGCAGTGTGTCATGGGATGGGTGGAACACTCTGCAGGGAGTCATGCGATGGGTGGAATACTCTGCAGTGTGTCATGGGATGGGTGGAATACTCTGCAGCGTATCATGGGATGGGTGGAATGCTCTGCAGTATGTCATGGGATGGGTGGAACGCTCTGCAGTGTGTCATGGGATGGGTGGAATGCTCTGCAGTGTGTCATGGGATGGGTGGAATGCTCCGCAGTGTGTCATGGGATGGGTGGAATGCTCTGCAGTGTGTCATGGATGGGTGGAATGCTCTGCAGTGTGTCATGGGATGGGTGGAATGCTCTGCAGTGTGTCATGGGATGGGTGGAATGCTCTGCAGTGTGCCATGGGATGGGTGGAATGCTCTGCAGTGTGTCATGGATGGGTGGAATGCTCTGCAGTGTGTCATGGGATGGGTGGAATACTCTGCAGTGTGTCATGGGATGGGTGGAATGCTCTGCAGTGTAGCCGGCTTCCAACATCCAAGATAACAATGTCAGGGAGCAGCAAAATAACTGACTTGCCCAGGTGAGGACAGCTCGGGGTCTGTGGACTGGACTGATAAATGTGTTTATTAAAATGCAGCAGCTGTGGGATTTGTAGCTGATAACATGAAGCTGAAGTCGGCTCCTTATTCAGCCAGCTTCTTATTCTGATTGGATCTTTATTCACAAAAGTGATTATTTACTAAACAATCATCTGCAACGTCTATAATAAAATTGTGAACTTTAACAACAATTCTGTCTCCCTCACTGCCGTGTATTTAAAGGGTTAATTCTGAATAAATAACTATTTCTATATGAAATCCATCTTGGCTCACCCAAATTCCACTTGTTTTATACTCATTGGGCATCCTACTATATAGGAAAGTTCAATTTGGCCCGAGCCAAGTGATGGAAATAATAAAATATAGCACCAAACGTGGCACCATGACAGCCATGCATTTCAATGGGAAATTTTGAATAAGACGCCAAGCTTTTCAAGGGGCGGATCCGGCGGGGGCAGGGGGGGGCAACCCCACCGAGAATGCGGGCCCCTCTGCACAGTCTGTAAAACACATAAACTAACCCATTACTTATTAATCAGTTATCCAGCATAGGAACCCATTACTCAATAATGACAACAATCCCATCAACTTAAAATTTATTTATAAAGCAATTGAGATCCAGCTCAATATTTAACCCTCTAGGACACAGGTGTCAGACACAAGGCCCGCGGGTCAAAACCGTTCCTCCAGGTCATTTCATGTGGCCCTCACACCTCTCCTGCAGCTGCAGCACTCCCCTCATCTCCACCACCCCTTGTCCCAGAAGTCGACAGCAGAGAGGAGGACAGAACTCCTCCTTCAGATCTTATTAATGCTGAGACCAGGGGAGGTGGAGACGAGGGGTTGCTGCAGCTGCACAGAGAAGAGCAGGATCTGAAGGAGGAGTTCTGTCCTCCTTTCTGCTGCCGTCTGCTGAGACAAGAGGTGGTGGAGATGAGGGGATTAAGGGTTTTTTTTTAAACAATAAGCTTTTATTGATGTTAAAATATAGCATTTGTACAACCATACTAACATTTGTACATGAGTATTGTTAGGGGCAACTTTTAAATAAGTTGCTTATAGTTTATATTGCTTTGTCTAATTATTGCTTCATATAGGAATTAAGACACAGAGTCAGGTATGTCTGTATCAAAGTTCTGAGCATCCCAAAAAGGACTGCTCCCTTTACTTCTTTTATAGGCAGTTCCAAAAGCAGTAATCTTATCGGCATTACCAAATGAGGTTAAGGTACAAAGAGTTTCTCATCAGCGAACATGTAATGATTATTCAGCAGTTCCAAATTCCATCTAGATACAGATTGATAGAACAATTGATACGTACACAGGTAAGAAAGGAGCACAAACAACTTAAATAGAACAATTGATACGTACACAGGTAAGAAAGGAGCACAAACAATTTAAATAGAACAATTGATACGTACACAGGTAAGAAAAAAACAGAAACAATTAAAGTGGAACTCTAAGTCATTATTTCAACCCTATCAATTTCCCCCTTTGACATCATCCTCTCCTTCCCCCTGGGTCCTCATGAATAAGTTCTAGTCAGTTTTTCCCCAGAGTCCTTTCCCTGACCGCGAGTTGTCAGAGGGGTAGAACCCATCCCCCTAGGTATTACCAACATCTTAAAATTCAAGAAGAGGAGTTTTATAGGAGTAGGGTGATGTCAATACACATTTATCAGTATACCCTGTCTATTCTCCTAATTTTCCTATTTATTTTCCTGTATACACATATATTCGTGATTGTAAGTGATATTAATATTAGAATAATAATTACCATTGGACTTAACAACCAGTGAAAGGTATTGGTTGCTGTAGAAGACATTCCACTAAATATATCCCACCAATGTGGTGCAGTATCCTGTTGTATCTGTGAGGAAAGATGTACTAGTCTACCTTTGTCAATAATCATTTGCTACTTTAGGATCATCTATAGCCCATTCGAAAGTTGTTGTTTCCTCTACTTCAAGTACATTAATACCAGGAGTCCATGCATATATTTGTAAAACAACAATCTTCAACAAAAAATATGTAAGTAGATATTTCATCATGTTGTTTTCTCGGGTTGTTTCTTGCAATGTGATGCGTGTATCCAGGTAGGTTTTCCTTCCAGCTTTACTGAGGTGGCTGTGGTCAAGAGTACTTGGTAAGGACCTTCAAACCTGGGTTCCAATGTCTTTCTGGTGTGTTTCTTCACATATACATAATCCCCTGGTAGCAGAGTATGTGTACCTGTTATTGAATTAGGGTCTGGAAGAGAAGAATACACACTTTTGTGGATCTTAGTTAGACGTTGTTGTAATTGTATCACATATGCAGTCAAACTATCACATTGCAATTGCATACTCTGTGGAAAGTATAAACCCAATCTAGGTGCATTCCCAAAAAGTATCTCATATGGGGATAATCCTGTCTTTCCTGTTGGAGTGTACCTTATAGAGAACAAAGCCAAAGGCAGGCATTCTGGCCAAGGCTTGTTTAACTCTTGCATGGCTTTTTGTATTTTTAACTTTATTGTCCATTTACTCTCTCCACTGATCCTGAACTCTGTGGGTGGTAAGGGGTGTGAAAACTTTGTTGAACCCCTAACATGGTCATCACATTCTGCATGATTTCTCCTGTAAAGTGTGTCCCCCTATCTGATTCTATGGTTTCAGGAAGACCAAACCTAGGTATTAACTCAGTGATCAGTTTCTTAGCTGTGGCTTTAGCTGTAGCCGATTTTACTGGATAACTTTCGGGCCAACCTGAGAATAAATCGATACACACGAGGACAAACTCAAAGGGGCCACTCTTGAGCATTTGTATGTAGTCAATTTGCAGTCTCTGGAAGGGGTATTGGGCCCGGACCTGGTGTTTTCGTGGGGTTTTTACTCTCTGTCCTGGGTTATTCAGGAGACAGATTTGGCAGGCTGCACAGTAGTTTCTTGCAGTGCTACTGAATCCAGGGGCGAGCCATCCTTGGTTCACAATCCTATACATGGAATTGGAACTGACGTGTGTGGGTAGGTGAACTGCCGCTGCCATTTCTGGGTACAGAGAGGCAGGCAGGCATATTTTGCCTCCTTCCCTCCATACATTGTCAAGGTCTGGTGCTGCTCCCATCCTGACCCACTTATCTTTCTCGCTCTCCCCTGCTTGCTCCTGTAATTTACTCAGCTGCTGCCATGTTGGTTCTGGGATACTCACCTCTACCGCTGCTAAGGTCTCAGGGCTTCCTTCCCCTAGAGCTGCCTGTTTTGCAGTCAAATCTGCAAATGCATTTCCTTTTGCCTCAATTGTTTTTGCGCTCGTGTGTGCCGCTATCTTCATAATGGCTACTCGTTTAACCTTTTGAAGATTGTTCAGGACTCTCTTAATCCCTTCTCCATGTTTTACAGGTGTACCTGCTGCTGTCAGATAACCTCTAGCCCTCCATATGTGGCCATAATCGTGCGCTACACCATAAGCGTAGGCAGAGTCAGTGTAAATATTCCCTTCTCGTTCTTTTAAGTATTCTAGGGCTTGTTCTAAAGCTTTTAATTCTGCTTCCTGTGCTGACATGTGGGCTGGTAAGGCCTGTGCTTCAATTACCTGCGTATCAGTCACTACAGCATACCCTGTGTGATATTTACCCTTGTCATCAGCAAACCTACTACCATCTATATACAAGGTGTGCTCAGCATTTAAAATCGGTGTATCTGTAACATGTGGGAATCCCATTGTCTCCTGTTCCATGAGCTGAAAACAATCGTGCTGATCTACTTCTTTAAACAAAAGAGTGTCAGTGTCCTCATTTCTTTTCTCACTAGTACTATTAGTACTATCATTCCCCCTTGCCAAATCTGGTGACTGAAGAGGCAAAAAGGTGGCCAAATTTAAGGTTGTACAGCGCTGAAAAGTAACATTTGGAGGTAAGAGTAAAGTACACTGTAATCTTAATTGCCTAGCCATTGAAATGTGTTTGGGCTGTACCTGAGACAAGATTGCATGTATGTCATGTGTGGTATGCACTACGACTGGATTGTCTAGAACAATCTCTGATGACTTATCTATGATAATTGACACTGCAGCTACCGCCCGTACACAGGACGGTGAACCTCTAGATACTGGATCTAATGCTGCTGAAAAGTAAGCGACTGGTCTTTGTTTTACATGTGCCTGTGTCAGAACACCTGTGGCGTGTCCAGTGATCTCAGCAATGTACAGATTAAAAATCTTAGTATAATCTAAAGTGATAAACGACTCATAAGCTACTTCTGTAAGCATATACGGTACAATTTTCAAACAATCGTATAATGGCTGCATCAAAGCGCTAGCATGTGGTATCCACTGTCTACAATATGACACGATACCTAAAAACATACGCAATTGTTTGAAATTCCGTGGGGGTAACATTCCCTTTATCACTTGAACCCTCTCCGCAGTGAGATGTCTCGTACCCTGTGATATACAATGTCCCAAAAAGATAACTTTTTCCTGACACACTTGTAACTTTTTCTTATTAACCTTGCAACCTTTTTCTACCAAAAATCGCAACAAATTAAGGGTGGTGGCCAAACAAGTTTCTTTGTCAGGGCAGCATAACAATAAATCATCCACATATTGTAACAATACACAGGAATCTGGTGGTACCCATTCTCCCAACACCGTTTGCAATGCTTGCGAATACAAGGTAGGTGAATGCGCCATACCCTGAGGTAGGCGTGTCCAGGTTAGTTGCCGATTTTTTATTGAAAATGCGAACCAAAGTTGGCATTCTTCAGCAAGCGGGACGGAAAAGAAAGCATTCGCTAAATCTATAACCGTAAAGTACATACTGGTTGATGGTATTTGTGACAGTAATGTATGTGGATTGGGTACTAAAGGTGTCATCGGGGCTAGTATTTTGTTGACCGCTCTAAGGTCTTGGACCATTCTATACTTAACCGGACTACCGGCTACTGATTTCTTTTTAACCGGGTACAAGGGAGTGTTTGCTGGTGATTTTATCTCTTTTAGAACTCCACTTTTTAAGAAGGATTGGACCTGCATTTCTATGGCCGTCTCTTGGGGTGCACTAAGTGGATACTGCTTTTGTTGGGGAAGCACTGCTCCTGGAATCAGCTGTAGGGTAACTGGAGGTATGGGCAAAAGTCCAACATCAGCTGGATGTTTTTCCCATAGTTCTCCTGGAAGGGACGACAAAATCTGATCTAAGTCTGAAGGAGGTGTGCCGGACAATTCCGATTCCTCCTCTAGGTATTGTATCAGGTTACACATCTCCATGTGTTCTTGATTATCCCCTATAGCTAAGGTGACAGTGCCATCTGGGTGATAGGTAATGTTAGCTCCTATTTTCTGCAAAATGTCAGCTCCTAACAAATTAGTGGGGGCTCCTCTGGATACCAGAAAGCGTGAAAGGAACATGTGGTTTCCTACTTTAACTTTCAGAGGTTTTGTAAGCGGGGCGTCGGCTAAAATGCCATCATATCCAGTTATTAGTAAAGTGTCAGGTGATTTTTGGCCAGGGAGTAGTTCAGAGTCAGAAAGTAACGAGCGTGAAGCTCCTGTATCGACTAAACAAGAGATTTTCTTATTACCAACCGTTATATTTGTCTTAAGCATTGTTGTTTTGGATTTTTCTAAAACCGGGGGTGAGTCATGCTCGTGGACCATCTCCCTGCTGCCTGATATGACTATTTTTGTTGTCCCTGGGCTGGTTCCTTCTCTGATTAACTGGAGAATCAACACCTTCCTCTCCTTCATCCCTTATTCTTTTCTTACAGTTGCGTCTGATGTGACCAATCTTGTTACAGTAGTGACAAGTAAGGGGTTTGCGAAAGGAACCTCTACCTTGCTCTTGGGGACCCCCGAGTGCGTTGATAGCATGAGATTTCCTCCCTTTGGTTTCTGCTAAGTCCGCCTCTATGCCTTGCGCTTTTTGTAACAATGTCCCTCTATCTCTAGTTGCCCTCCACTCTGGTGTGCAGGCTTTCAGTCTCTCACTTATCTGTGGAATTAATCCCTCCATAAATTGTCTATTGAAGGCTCGGATTGTGACTGGCAGGGCCAAGTCCAATCCCTCATCTGCCATCATACTTTCCATAGATAAGTAAAATTCCGATACAGTCTGTCCTGGCATTTGCTTCATGGGTGATATGGACCCCCTCTCCTGTTGTTTTGCCTGACAAAAAGCTTCTAATCTAGCAATAAAAGGGGCCCTTGAGTCTATATGTCTGACATGTCCTGTCTCTAAATTGCCATCCCCATCAACTTGTCCTGCAGGTCTGTGTGGACCTATTTCTGTCATAAACTGGTTAAACAGGGTCAGAGTCATTTTGTGTCTGCATAGATCCTCCCCATCCTGCCAGGTCGCTTCATGTGTATTCATTAACTGTGTCACAAATCTACAAAAAGCAGCTGGCTTTGCTACCGGGTCTGGGGCGCTCTGTATTAATGCCATAAGGGTGTCTGCCGACCATGGTGCCCAAGTCCTTATTTGCATTCTACGAGTGACAGTAGGCGGGACATTTGGATGGGCTGCTTGTCCAAATTCTGGATTGTTTACCTGAACAATGCGTGTATCAGTGCGTACGGGAGCTACAGTTTCTGGATGAGGTTTTTGTGCCCCACAATGCACACATTCTACTGCCCATTCTGGGTTTTGTGCTCCACAATCCTGACAAACCCATCCTCTCCCCTCAAGTACCGGATATATCTTGTGTGGTTTGCGTTCTACGTCAGTGTATGGGGGTGGGATGGCTGAGCTGGGAGCCTCGACATTTTTTGTTCTTCTATCTTTCATATCCCAACCATCACAATCTGGATTATACTTCCACCCCTCTTCTTTCGCTCTATTTGAGACCTTAATTAAGCATTGAACCTGACGCATCCATTGCTTCTCTAACACCTCTCCTTGTCTGTCCCTTTTTATTTCACTCCGTACATCCGGGTCTAAGCCCGCTGCTCCTTTCACCTTAAATTTACGAAGGACATCCTTTAAGTCCTGTGCTTCGGTTTTCCCATAAATGTTCTTAATTATCTGTGGCACCGTATAGTGCGCCACAATTCCCTGACGGGGTTTTGTGTTCCTCTGGCCCATTCTAACAGTCCTGCCTAGGTAGCGTGTGGGACACTTAGTGTACAATATAATGCGGCTACAACATATACAAGAATGAATAATTACTTTATATGCTAGCCCAATAATAAATAATTACTTTATATGCTAGCCCAATAACAAACCAGAATGCGGCTACAACATATACAAAAATGCGGCTACAACATATACAAGCATTCCTTTAAGTGGCCAGGTATCCGACTAGATCTCGGGACTTTATGAGACCTTATTCCCTCCCCGTATCTGGGAATCCCTCTCATACACTCTTATCCCTGCTTTATGGACAGGGCTTATACTCTCAACCCGTCTATGGTTTATGAGTTAGATGTGAGGTTAAGCATAAGCGTCAGACCCCCAAGCTCACAAGCCCTCAGGTTCCCAATCGTGTGAGGTAAGGCGCATTCCGTTGCTTAGTTCGGCAATCCCCTTCTAACTCATACCATCCTTGATAAGGCTCATTCACTTTCTCAACAAGACAGACAAGACAGACACAGATAACAAAACAAACAAATAATTCCAGCAATATAAACGAAAATATGCAGTAATTCTAGACTCACCACTACAGAGGCTGGTGTTTTAAAACCAGGAGAACCGTAACTGACAGAACGGATAGGCACAAATCAGGGGAGCACAGAATATAAGAAAAATAAAGCTTTTTCTTACCTGCGCAGGTTTTTTTTTTGATCTGTGGTTCCCGGAATGCCTGTCTTTTTGTTCCGTCAGCCGCGTTCGTCCACCTCTTGTAGTATCATCGGTGAGTCCCTGTTCTTCGGGCGCCAAAATGTTAGGGGCAACTCTTAAATAAGTTGCTTATAGTTTATATTGCTTTGTCTAATTATTGCTTCATATAGGAATTAAGACACAGAGTCAGGTATGTCTGTATCAAAGTTCTGAGCATCCCAAAAAGGAC
Source organism: Aquarana catesbeiana (assembly GCF_042186555.1). Classification (NCBI taxonomy): domain Eukaryota; kingdom Metazoa; phylum Chordata; class Amphibia; order Anura; family Ranidae; genus Aquarana; species Aquarana catesbeiana. Next base: position 792,406,788 of record NC_133325.1, read on the forward strand.
TGCTCCCTTTACTTCTTTTATAGGCAGTTCCAAAAGCAGTAATCTTATCGGCATTACCAAATGAGGTTAAGGTACAAAGAGTTTCTCATCAGCGAACATGTAATGATTATTCAGCAGTTCCAAATTCCATCTAGATACAGATTGATAGAACAATTGATACGTACACAGGTAAGAAAGGAGCACAAACAACTTAAATAGAACAATTGATACGTACACAGGTAAGAAAGGAGCACAAACAATTTAAATAGAACAATTGATACGTACACAGGTAAGAAAAAAACAGAAACAATTAAAGTGGAACTCTAAGTCATTATTTCAACCCTATCAGTATCATAAAAATATAACTGTATATAATTGAATTTAATGATAGAGTATTTTACTAGGGAAACCAACAAGATGGCTTTGTAATCAGCCTATCTTTACATCAATTGTTTATTTGAAATACTCTAAATTTATGTATCAAAATCTATTATTTAATTCAAGAGAAAAATAAATTCAAGGGTCTATAAAAATACCCTTCTAAATATATATAGTAACAGAAATGAAAAGTAAAGAGAGGGAAAGAAGAGTAAATAAAATATAAGAGAGATGTAATTATTCTCATTTCTTTATGTTAAGAGGTATATCCCTATGTGAAAGTGTTATAAGAATCAGAAAATTTAAAGATGATCCACGGCTGCCATATTTTATTAAAATTTTCTGTATTCCCTTGTGCTGTTGCCCTGATCTCCTCCATACCTTTGAGCAGATGTATCTCTTTCAACCATTCTTTAATTGTAGGTGCGGCGGTGTTTCTCCAGTGTCTTGGTATTACTGTTTTTGCTGCTGTGATTAAGAATCTGGTCAGGGAGTTTTTGTATTTTTTTAGGGTGCAATTGGTAATATTTATAAGACAGCAAGCAGCGTCTAAATGAATTTTCGTTTTTGTGATGTGTTTTATGATCTTGATTACTTGGTTCCAAAAGGGTTTAATCAAATCACATTCCCACCAGATGTGGTATAGAGTGCCTTCTTCCTGATTGCAGCGCCAGCAATGTCCAGGTATTGTCGGAAACCATTTGTGTAATTTATTTGGTGTAATATACCAATTTGTAAGGATTTTGAATGAAGTTTCCTGTAATCTCACACTGATTGCACACTTGTGTGCAAACACACATGCTTGTAGCCATTGGTCTTTTGTAATGGGTTTGTTCAGGGTTGATTCCCAGAAAGTTTTGTGTCTGTTAGATTCCTGTAAATCGCTGCACTGCAACCAAGTATATGTTAATGAAATGTTCTTAGTGGTCATACTAGCCAAAAAACATATAGTTTCGAAGGGTGTTAAGGGTCTAAGGAAATGTTTTTGTCTCTGAGTGTTCATGATGAAGTCATGTATTTGTTGGTATTCCTTGAAATGTAGTGGTGTTTGTCCTATTTCTTTTTGTAGATCTGCTTGAGACTTGATTTTGTTGTTCTTTAAACAATGTGTGACTAGAAGTGGAGTGTTTCTGTTGTAAAGTGATTGGATGGAACCATCCATTCCTGAGGGGAAGTCAGGGTTTGTTGTCAGTGGAGTTAGTGGCCCTAGTGAGGAGGTAAGTAAATGTCTCTGATTAATTGTTTGTAGGGGTTTTCAATGTTGCCCCTATGAGAGGATGTTGTTTTAATTGTTTCGGACACAGGTTCCAAGGAATCCATGGAGCATATGATATCGGAATAGGTCCTATGTTATTTTCCAGTCCCACCCAATCTTTATTCTCTTTGTGGCATGTCCAATCTATGATTCTAGTTAATTGTGTAGCTAGGTAATAATTTTTAAAATTAGGAAAACCCATGCCTCCATTTTATTTGTTCATAGTAAGTAAATTTAGACTGATTCTAGGTTTTTTGGAGTTCCAAAGGAATTTTCTTAGCAGGGAGTGTAGGGATTTAAAGAAGCTTGAAGGTAATAATATGGGTACTGTTTGGAAGAAGTATAGTATTCTGGGTAAAACTGTCATTTTAATTATAGCTGCTCTACCAAACCACGAGAAGTACTTTATTGTCCATTTTTCTAAATCTTTGGTGATATTTTTTAAAAGTGGTTGAAAATTGGCTTTATACATGGAATCCAACTTTGGGGTTAATTGTATTCCCAGGTAGGTGAGGGATGTTGTTTCCCATTTAAATTTGCAGTTGTTTTTTGTGTTATTTAATGTAGCCTCCCTAAGTGTTAGGTTCAGCGCTTCAGATTTGTTGTAATTTATTTTGAAGTTTGATATATAGCTATAATGGGAAAATACATTACATAGGTTGGGCATGGCAATGTGTGGTTGGGATATGAAGAATAGTAAATCATCAGCGTAAGCTGCGCATTTATATATTTTGTTTTTGACATTGAAACCATGAATGTCAGGTATTTTATTTATAATGCAAATTAGTGGTTCCAGAGTGAGAATAAATAGTAGGGGTGATAATGGACATTCCTGTCTTGTCCCATTTTGAATTCTTACTTTGTCAGATAATGTTCCATTTATTTTAATTTGGGCTGTCGGGTTGTAATATAAGGCCTTTATCCAAGCTAACATATGTGATTTTAAACCGATATGGGAACATACGGCAAATAAGAAAGTCCCACGACACTCGGTCGAAGGCCTTCTCCGCATCGGTTGATAATAACATGCCTTCGTGTTTATCTATGTGTATTTTATGTATGAGATTCATGGATTTGATTACATTATCTTTGGCCTCTCTGCCAGGCATGAATCCCACTTGTTCAGGTCCTATTAATTGATTCAGTAATGGTCTTAATCGGTTTGCTAATATTTTCGTATGAATTTTTAGATCAAGGTTAAGTAGGGGTAATGGTCTGTAATTGGCACAGTCTGTTGGATCTTTATTTAGTTTGGGCAATGCTCTTAGAAAGTCTTCAGAGATGTCATGTGGGTTTTTTAGGGAGTTCAATGTTTTGAGAAGATGTGGTATCAAAATGTCAGAGAAGGTCTTGTAATAATGGGCTGTGAGGCCGTCTGGTCAGGGGCTTTTCCCCGATTTGAGGGATTTAATGGCTTCAATCATTTCCTGTTCCGTTATCGGTTCTTCTAATGTTTGTGTGTCTATGTCTTTCAGAATGGGGAGGCAACTGTCTGTAAGGAATTTGTGAATTATTTCTTTTCTTGATCCTATAAGGTCTTTGGGTTTATGTGTAGAAGGTAAGTTGTATAGGTCTGTATAGTATTCTTGGAATCTTTGGGCAATCTTTTGAGTATCATTAGTAATTTGATTTTGTTTGGTCTTAATGGCCAATATGTTTGTAGATAATATGGTTTCCTTCAATGCTTTTGCTAAAAATTTACCTGATTTGTCTCCGTGTTCATAAAAGAACCCCTTTTGCGAAAAAAGGATCCTTTGGGCTTTGAGGTTCAGGATGGACTGTAGTTTTTTCCTTAATTCAAGTAGAGTTGTGGCTGCTTCAATCGCTAAAGATTGTTTATGTTTGGTTTCCATATCTCTTATGGCCTGTGTTAACCACTTAAGGACCGCCTCACGCCGATTTACGTCGGCAAGGCGGCACGGGCAGGCAAAATCACTTACATGTACGTGATTTGCCTCCCGCGGGTGGGGTGTCCGATCGGACCCCCCGGTGCCCGAGGCGGTCCCGTTTTGTCCCATGGCGATCGGAGGTGAGGGGGAGGCCATCCGTTCGTGGCCCCCCCTCACGATCGCCGCCGGCCAATCAGATTACTTCCTTTGCTGCTGTATGCTAAACAGCAGCAAAGGAAATGATGTCATCTCTCCTCGGCTCGGTATTCCGTTGCAGCGCCGAGGAGAGAAGACAGGTATGTGAGTGCACCAACACTACACATGCCAGGCACACAAAACACCCCGATCCCCCCCCGATCGCCCCCCGATCCCCCCCCCAATCACCCCCCCACCTCCCTGTCACAAACTGACACCAGCAGTTTTTTTTTTTTTTTTTTTTCTGATTACTGCATTGGTGTCAGTTTGTGACAGTTACAGTGTTGGGACAGTGAGTATTACCCCCCTTTAGGTCTAGGGTACCCCCCTAACCCCCCTAATAAAGTTTTAACCCCTTGATCACCCCCTGTCACCAGTGTCACTAAGCGATCATTTTTCTGATCGCTGTATTAGTGTCGCTGGTGACGCTAGTTAGTGAGGTAAATATTTAGGTTCACCGTCAGTGTTTTATAGTGACAGGGACCCCCATATACTACCTAATAAATGTTTTAACCCCTTGATTGCCCCCTAGTTAACCCTTTCACCACTGATCACCGTATAACTGTTACGGGTGATGCTGGTTAGTTTGTTTATTTTTTATAGTGTCAGGGCACCCGCCGTTTATTACCGAATAAAGGTTTAGCCCCCCGGTCGCCCGACGGTGATATGCGTCGCCCCAGGCAGCATCAGATTAGCGCCAGTACCGCTAACACCCACGCACGCAGCATACGCCTCCCTTAGTGGTATAGTATCTGATCGGATCAATATCTGATCCAATCAGATCTATACTAGCGTCCCCAGCAGTTTAGGGTTCCCAAAAACGCAGTGTTAGCGGGATCAGCCCAGATACCTGCTAGCACCTGCGTTTTGTCCCTCCACCCGGCCCACCCAAGTGCAGTATCGATCGATCACTGTCACTTACAAAACACTAAATGCATAACTGCAGCGTTCGCAGAGTCAGGCCTGATCCCTGCGATCGCTAACAGTTTTTTTGGTAGTATTTTGGTGAGCTGGCAAGCACCAGCCCCAGGCAGCGTCAGGTTAGCGCCAGTACCACTGACACCCACGCACGTACCATACACCTCCCTTAGTGGTATAGTATCTGAACGGATCAATATCTGGTCCGATCAGATCTATACTAGCGTCCCCAGCAGTTTAGGGTTCCCAAAAATGCAGTGTTAGCGGGATCAGCCCAGATACCTGCTAGCACCTGCGTTGTGCCCCTCCGCCCGGCCCAGCCCACCCAAGTGCAGTATCAATCAATCACTGTCACTTACAAGGCACTAAACGCATAACTGCAGCGTTCGCAGAGTCAGGCCTGATCCCTGCGATCGCTAACAGTTTTTTTGGTAGCATTTTGGTGAACTAGCAAGCACCGGCCCCAGGCAGCGTCAGGTTAGCGCCAGTACCACTAACACCCACGCACGCAGCATACGCCTCCTTTAGTGGTATAGTATCTGAACGGATCAATATCTGATCTGATCAGATCTATACTAGCATCCCCAGCAGTTTAGGGTTCCCAAAAATGCAGTGTTAGCGGGATCAGCCCAGATACCTGCTAGCACCTGCGTTTTGCCCCTCCGCCCGGCCCAGCCCAGCCCACCCAAGTGAAGTATCGATCGATCACTGTCACTTACAAAACACTAAACGCATAACTGCAGCGTTTGCAGAGTCAGGCCTGATCCCTGCGATCGCTAACAGTTTTTTTGGAAGCTTTTTATTGAACTGGCAAGCACCAGCGGCCTAGTACACCCCGGTCATAGTCAAACCAGCGCTGCAGTAACACTTGGTGACGTGGCGAGTCCCATAAGTGCAGTTCAAGCTGGTGAGGTGGCAAGCACAAGTAGTGTCCCGCTGCCACCAAAAAGACAAACACAGGCCCGTCATGCCCATAGTGCCCTTCCTGCTGCATTCGCCAATCCTAATTGGGAACACACCACTTCTGCAGCGCCCCTACTTCCCCCATTCACATCCCCAACCAAATGCAGTCGGCTGCATGAGAGGCATTTTTATGTCCTCCCGAGTACCCCTACCCAACAAACCCCCCCAAAAAGATGTCGTGTCTGCAGCAAGCGCGGATATAGGCGTGACACCCGCTATTATTGTCCCTCCTGTCCTGACAATCCTGGTCTTTGCATTGGTGAATGTTTTGAACGCTACCATGCACTAGTTGAGTATTAGCGTAGGGTACAGCATTCCACAGACTAGGCACACTTTCACAGGGTCTCCCAAGATGCCATCGCATTTTGAGAGACCCGAACCTGGAACCGGTTACAGTTATAAAAGTTAGTTACAAAAAAAGTGTAAAAAAAATATATATATAAAATAAAAAAAAATAGTTGTCGTTTTATTGTTCTCTCTTTCTATTCTCTCTCTCTATTGTTCTGCTCTTTTTTTACTGTATTCTATTCTGCAATGTTTTATTGTTATTATGTTTTATCATGTTTGTTTTTCAGGTATGTAATTATTTATACTTTACTGTTTACTGTGCTTTATTGTTAACCATTGTTAACCATTTTTTTGTCTTCAGGTACGACATTCACAACTTTGAGTGGTTATACCAGAATGATGCCTGCAGGTTTAGGTATCATCTTGGTATCATTCTTTTCAGCCAGCGGTTGGCTTTCATGTAAAAGCAATCCTAGCAGCTAATTAGCCTCTAGACTGCCTTTACAAGCCGTGGGAGGGAATGCCCCCCCCCCCACCGTCTTCCGTGTTTTTCTCTGGCTCTCCTGTCTCAACAGGGAACCTGAGAATGCAGCCGGTGATTCAGCCAGCTGACCATAGAGCTGATCAGAGACAAGAGTGGCTCCAAACATCTCTATGGCCTAAGAAACTGGAAGCTACGAGCATTTTATGACTTAGATTTTGCCGGATGTAAATAGCGCCATTGGGAAATTGGGGAAGCATTTTATCACACCGATCTTGGTGTGGTCAGATGCTTTGAGGGCAGAGGAGAGATCTAGGGTCTAATAGACCCCAATTTTTTCAAAAAAGAGTACCTGTCACTACCTATTGCTATCATAGGGGATATTTACATTCCCCGAGATAACAATAAAAATGATTTAAAAAAAAAAAATGAAAGGAACAGTTTAAAAATAAGATAAAAAAGCAAAAAAATAATAAAGAAAAAAAAAAAAAAAGCACCCCTGTCGCCCCCTGCTCTTGCGCTAAGGCGAACGCAAGCGGCGGTCTGTCGTCAAATGTAAACAGCAATTGCACCATGCATGTGAGGTATCACCGCGAAGGTCAGATCGAGGGCAGTAATTTTAGCAGTAGACCTCCTCTGCAAATCTAAAGTGGTAACCTGTAAAGGCTTTTAAAGGCTTTTAAAAATGTATTTATTTTGTTGCCACTGCACGTTTGTGCGCAATTGTAAAGCATGTCATGTTTGGTATCCATGTACTCGGCCTAAGATCATCTTTTTTATTTCATCAAACATTTGGGCAATATAGTGTGTTTTAGTGCATTAAAATTTAAAAAAGTGTGTTTTTTTCCCCAAAAAATGCGTTTGAAAAATCGCTGCGCAAATACTGTGTGAAAAAAAAAATGAAACACCCACCATTTTAATCTGTAGGGCATTTGCTTTAAAAAAATATATAATGTTTGGGGGTTAAAAGTAATTTTCTTGCAAAAAAAAATAACTTTTTCATGTAAACAATAAGTGTCAGAAAGGGCTTTGTCTTCAAGTGGTTAGAAGAGTGGGTAATGTGTGACATAAGCTTCTAAATGTTGTGCATAAAATGCCAGGACAGTTCAAAACCCCCCCCCCAAATGACCCCATTTTGGAAAGTAGACACCCCAAGCTATTTGCTGAGAGGCATGTCGAGTCCATGGAATATTTTATATTGCGACACAAGTTGCGGGAAAGAGACAAATTTTTTTTTTTTTGCACAAAGTTGTCACTAAATGATATATTGCTCAAACATGCCATGGGAATATGTGAAATTACACCCCAAAATACATTCTGCTGCTTCTCCTGAGTACGGGGATACCACATGTGTGAGACTTTTTGGGAGCCTAGCCGCGTACGGGACCCCGAAAACCAAGCACCGCCTTCAGGCTTTCTAAGGGCGTGAATTTTTGATTTCACTCTTCACTGCCTATCACAGTTTCGGAGGCCATGGAATGCCCAGGTGGCACAAAACCCCCCAAATGACCCCATTTTGGAAAGTAGACACCCCAAGCTATTTGCTGAGAGGTATAGTGAGTATTTTGCAGACCTCACTTTTTGTCACAAAGTTTTGAAATTTGAAAAAAGAAAAAAAAAAAGTTTTTTCTTGTCTTTCTTCATTTTCAAAAACAAATGAGAGCTGCAAAATACTCACCATGCCTCTCAGCAAATAGCTTGGGGTGTCTACTTTCCAAAATGAGGTCATTTGGGGGGGTTTTGTGCCACCTGGGCATTCCATGGCCTCCGAAACGGTGATAGGCAGTGAAGAGTAAAATCAAAAATTCACGCCCTTAAAAACGCTGAAGGCGGTGATTGGTTTTCGGGGCCCCGTACGCGGCTAGTCTCCCAAAAAGTCCCACACATGTGGTATCCCCATACTCAGGAGAAGCAGCAGAATGTATTTTGGGGTGCAATTCCACATAGGCCCATGGCCTGTGTGAGCAATATATCATTTAGTGACAACTTTGTGCAAAAAAAAAAAAAAAAAGTGTCACTTTCTCGCAACTTGTGTCAAAATATAAAATATTCCATGGACTCAATATGCCTCTCAGCAAATAGCTTGGGGTGTTTACTTTCCAAAATGGGGTCATTTGGGGGGGTTGTGCCACCTGGGCATTCCATGGCCTCCGAAACTGTGATAGGCAGTGAAGAGTGAAATCAAAAATTTACACCCTTAGAAATCCTGAAGGCGGTGATTGGTTTTCGGGGTCCCGTACACGGCTAGGCTCCCAAAAAGTGCCACACATGTGGTATCCCCGTACTCAGGAGAAGTAGCTGAATGTATTTTGGGGTGCAATTCCACATAGGCCCATGGCCTGTGTGAGCAATATATCATTTAGTGACAACTTTTTGTAAATATTTTTTTTTTTTTTTTTGTCATTATTCAATCACTTGGGACAAAAAAAATAAATATTCAATGGGTTCAACATGCCTCTCAGCAATTTCCTTGGGGTGTCTACTTTCCCAAATGGGGTCATTTGGGGGAATTTTGTACTGCCCTGCCATTTTAAAACCTCAAGAAATGACATAGGCAGTCATAAACTAAAAGCTGTGTAAATTCCAGAAAATGTACCCTAGTTTGTAGGTAGACGCTATAACTTTTGCGCAAACCAATAAATATACGCTTATTGACATTTTTTTTACCAAAGACATGTGGCCGAATACATTTTGGCCTAAATGTATGACTAAAATTGAGTTTATTGGATTTTTTTTATAACAAAAAGTAGAAAATATCATTTTTTTTCGAAATTTTCGGTCTTTTTCCGTTTATAGCGCAAAAAATAAAAACTGCAGAGGTGATCAAATACCATCAAAAGAAAGCTCTATTTGTGGGAAGAAAAGGACGCAAATTTCGTTTGGGTACAGCATTGCATAACAGCGCAATTAGCAGTTAAAGCGACGCAGTGCCAAATTGGAAAAAGACCTCTGGTCCTTAGGCAGCATAATGGTCCGGGGCTCAAGTGGTTAAAGCCATGAGTTCCTTTTCTGCTTCTCTCTTTTTTGCAGCCCCCAACCTGATAAATTCCCCTCGGACCACGCATTTGTGAGCTTCCCATATGTTCATAGGTATTATGTCTTCTGACTCGTTTTCTTTAAAGTAATATTTAATCGTTTCTGATATTTTGTTTGTGTCTGCCATATCAGTAAGCAGAGAAGGATTTAACCTCCAATTTGTAGTTCTGGGCCTTCTAGCCTTTTCATGGGTGCGTGGTCCGAGAAGGTCTTTATTCCAATCTTAGCTGATTTTAGGAGGGGTAAGTCTCTTTGTGAGATAAAAATATAATCAATACATGTAAATTTGTTATGTAATGTTGAAAAATATGTAAAATCCTTCACTGTTGGATTACATGTACGCCACGAGTCTATTAATGTGAGAGAGGCAAGGAGTGTTTTGATTTTTCTTAATTTTTTATATGGCACACTAGATTTGCCATCTGAAGTGTCCTGTAGGGGATTCAGTGCTAGGTTGAAGTCCCCTCCAAATACAATACAGCCTGTCGCGAAGCTTTTTAGTTCATCAATTACTCGTTGGCAAAATGTGATTTGCGCAGAGTTAGGAAAGTACACGTTGGCCAACGTAATTGGAGTCCCTGCCCAATTTCCTTTGAGGAAGATATATCTTCCTTCTGTGTGTGTCAGTTGTTGTGAGATAACAATCTCTGAATTCTTGTGTAATAGAATGGAAACTCCTTTGGATTTGGATATGGAATTGGTTGCGTGGAACACTTGTGTGTATTGTTTGTCGTGTAGTTTGGGGATGTTACCTGTCTTGAAATGAGTCTCCTGGAGAAACACCACCGCTGGTTTAGCTTTATGTAGTTCTCGAAGTAACGATATTCTTTTTTCTGGTATGTTCAAGCCCCTGACGTTGTGAGATATTACAAAAGAATGATTATTGATCATTGTATATGACATTTTGATATATTATAGGTTATTGCCTATTTGTTTGTAAAACAACCGTGGATATTCCGATGTCGGATCAAATATTATAAATAAAAGTAGAAAGATAAAGAGAAAAAAAAAAAAAGGAAAAAAATGAAAGAAAGGAAAATGAAGTTTAGTAACTCTCTAGATGAGTGTCACAAGTAATAAGAGGTAGTAAACACGTCTCCAGGTGTTAGCCTAGGGAGAAAAGTGTAGTGGATGTGTGTTGGTAGATGCCAACACACATCGAGGGGATTAAGGTTTAATCACTATCACCTGTCACCGGGTTCACTGATTTAATCAGCGCTGCTATTTACTTCAACCTATATTGTAAATACGTTTATATATCATTTCATTTAAAGTAGCAGCTTTTGCACATTGAGGGTACTCCTGGCTAGGGATGAGCCGAACACCCCCCGGTTCGGTTCGCACCAGAACCTGCAAACGGACCGAAAGTTCGCACGAACGTTAGAACCCCATTGACGTCTATGGGACTCGAACGTTCGAAATCAAAAGTGCTCATTTTAAAGGCTAATTTGCATGGTATTGTCCTAAAAAGGGTTTGGGGACCGGGTCCTACCCCAGGGGACATGTATCAATGCAAAAAAACTTTTAAAAACGTCCGTTTTTTCGGGAGCAGTGATTTTAATGATGCTTAAAGTAAAAAAAAAAGTGAAATATTCCTTTAAATATCGTACCTGAGGGGTGTCTATAGTATGCCTGTAAAGTGACGCGTGTTTCCCGTGTTTAGAACAGTCCCTGCACCAAATGTCATTTTTAAAGGAAAAAATCTCATTTAAAACTTCTTGCGGGTTTAATGTAATGTCAGGTCCTGGCAATATGGATGAAAATCAGTGAGACAAACGGCATGGGTACCCCCCAGTCCATTACCAGGCCCTTTGGGTCTTGTATGGATATTAAGGGGAACCCCGCACCCAAATTAAAATAAGGAAAGGTGTGGGGCCACCAGGCCCTATATACTCTGAACAGCAGTATACAGGCTGTAGGTTTGTTGTTAAGTAGAATCTCTTTGTAATTTTGAACGGGTACATTTTTAATGTGTTTAGCTCCAGCCAAAAAATCTTTTTTAAGCTTTTTGGAAAACATAGGGAAGGGTTATCACCCCTGTGACATTTGTTTTGCTGTCTTTCCTCCTCTTCAGAAGATTTCACCTCACTTTTTGTCCCAATGGATTGGAAAGCATCAGTGGAAAGGAGAAATGTTTTTCCCATAACTCTTACAGGAGAGAATTTCCCTTCCTAGGGGTAGATTTATTCTCGCTTCCTGTTGTCTCCTTCCGTTTGCAAGTAGGAGTCGTTTGTAAGTTAGTTGTTTGAAAGTAGGGTCCTGCCCTATATACTCAGCAGAAATTTGGGCCTTAGGTGTTGCTGTGGCCACAACACTGTAAGCCCTCACAGGGCTCTGCTGTGAAATATTAGATCAAGAATTGTAATTACATGCCCCTGTTGAACAGGAGCTGAAAAATTAGGCCTTAGGCACTGGTGCTGGTGCCACAACACTGCAACCCCTCACAGACACTCTAGTTGGAATACAGGAACGAGCCCTGCTGCAAAGTATTGCATCAAAAATTGTAATTACACGCCCCTGTTAAACAAGGGCTGAAAAATTGGGCCTTAGGCACTGGTGCTGGTGCCACAACACTGCAACCCCTCACAGACACTCTAGTTGGAATGCAGGAACGAGCCCTGCTGCAAAGTATTGCATCAAAAATTGTAATTACACGCCCCTGTTAAACAGGGGCAGAAAAAATGGGCCTTAGGCACTGGTGCTGGTGCCACAACACTGCAACCCCTCACAGACACTCTAGTTGGAATGCAGGAACGAGCCCTGCTGCAAAGTATTACATCAAAAATTGTAATTACACGCCCCTGTTAAACAGGGGCTGAAAAATTGTGCCTTAGGCACTGGTGGTGGCGCCCAGAACCAAAAATGTTCTTACAAGCTATCAGCGTGATGATTGAGGAGGAAGAGGATAATTACTCAGGGATAGTCACTCAGCATCAGCATAGGCAGTCTTTGAAGGGATCTGAGATTTCAAAAAAAATTATTCGGTTACATCAGCATCAGGTGCTTGGTAGCTGGTGGTGATCCAAGACTCATTCATTTTTATGAAGGTCAGTCGATCGACCGAGTCAGTGGACAGACGCACCCTGTGATCGGTTACCACGCCTCCAGCAGCACTGAATGTGCGTTCCGAAAGAACGCTGGATGCAGGACAGGCCAGTAGCTCAATTGCATACTGTGCAAGCTCTGGCCAGTGATCCATCCTCAAGACCCAGTAACCCAGAGGATTTTCGGTGGAAAAGGTGTCCAAGTCTGATCTTGCCCCTAGGTATTCCTGCACCATGTAAAACAGACGCTGGCGATGGTTGCTGGAACCGATCATACCTTGGGGCTGCGGACCAAAAAATTGTCTGAACGCATCGGTCAGACGGCCAACTTCTCCACCGCTCCTTCTTTGACTGACCGAAGCCTCAGCAACACGTTGTCCAGAAACAGGAGTTTGTAACCTCCCAGACTCTGGGAACGCGTTGCACAGACCTTTCTGCAAGGCCTCCCGAAGATGTTTCATCCTCTGCTCCCTCTGCGATGGCAAGATAAGGTCCGCAACCTTACCCTTGTAACATGGATCAAGGAGGGTTGCCAGCCAGCATTGGTCCTTCTCCTTGATACCACGAATAAGAGGATCCTTACGCAGGCTTTGCAGGATCAGGGAGGCCATGCAGCGTAGGTTTGCTGAGGCATTCGGTCCGGAGTCCTCTGGGTCACTAAGGACGACATGGTCCGCAGCCACCTCCTCCCAGCCACGTACAAGTCCATGTGTTTCTTGGGACTGATCCCTTAAAGACTGCTGCTGATGCTGAGTGCCAGGCTCCACCTCCATACTGGCACAATCTTCCTCCTCCTCCTCTTCCTCCTCCTCCTCTTCCTGTGTGATCGGCGGGCACGCAGGACCACTGTCTGGATAAAGGGGGCCTTGAGAGCTAAGGAAGTCCTCCTCTGCCTGCCTCTGTTCTGCCTCAAGTGCCCTGTCCATTATTCCACGCAGCGTGTGCTCCAACAGGTGGACAAGGGGGACAGTGTCACTGATGCATGCACTGTCACTGCTCACCATCCTCGTGGCCTCCTCAAATGGTGACAGGACAGTGCATGCATCCCTGATCATGGCCCACTGGCGTGGGGAAAAAAAAACAAGCTCCCCTGACCCTGTCCTGATGCCATAGTCGCACAGGTACTCATTGATGGCCCTCTGCTGCGTGTGCAGCCGCTGCAGCATGGCCAACGTTGAGTTCCACCTGGTGGGCATGTCACAGATTAGGCGGTTCTTGGGCAGGTTAAACTCCTTTTGGAGGTCTGTCAGCCGAGCACTGGCATTATATGACCGGCGGAAATGCACACAGACTTTCCTGGCCTGCCTCAGGACATCCTGTAAGCCCGGGTACCTGCCCAAGAACCGCTGCACCACCAAGTTAAGGACGTGAGCCAAACAGGGCACATGGGTCATTTGTCCCTGTCGGAGGGCAGAGAGGAGGTTGGTGCCATTGTCGCAAACCACCATTCCTGCCTTAAGTTGGCGTGGCGTCAACCACCTCTGAACCTGCCCCTGCAGAGCTGACAGAACCTCTGCCTCAGTGTGGCTCCTGTCCCCCAAGCACACCAGCTCAAGCACCGCATGGCATCTTTTGGCCTGCATACTTGCGTAGCCCCTTGAACGACTACGGAGCACCGCTGGTTCCGAGGAAGAGGCCATGGAGGAAGAAGAAGAGGAGGGGGTGGAGGAGAGAGGTGTGTCACAATCATTAGCATTTTGGAGGCGTGGTGGCGGAACAACCTCCAACACTACTGCACCTTGTCCTGCATCCTTCCCAGCTGCCAGCAGAGTCACCCAATGCGCCGTGAAACTTAGGTAACGTCCCTGTCCATGCCTGCTGGACCATGAGTCAGCGGTAATATGCACCTTACCGCTGACCGCCCTGTCCAGCGAGGCATGGACATTGCCTTCCACATGCTGGTAGAGAGCCGGAATCGCCTTCCGTGAGAAAAAGTGGCGTTTGGGTACCTGCCACTGAGGAACCGCACATTCCACAAACTCACGGAAGGGGGCAGAGTCTACCAACTGAAAAGGCAGCAGTTGAAGTGCTAGCAATTTTGCCAAGCTAGCATTCAACCGCTGGGCATGTGGATGGCTGGGAGCAAACTTCTTTCGGCGGTGCAGCAGCTGGGGCAGGGAAATTTGCCTGGTACAATCTGACGTCGGTGTACCAAAATCAGATTGCCCACAAGTACGTGGCTGTGACACACCTAATTCTACACCTTCATTCCTCTCAGTGCAGGTCTCAGAGAGGACTGAAGGTCTAGTGAGGTTGGAAATCTCAGCTGATGAGGAGCAAGCAGAGGTCCTCTTTGTTCTTTGGTGTGGGTCTTTTAGATACGCTTGCCAACGAACTGCATGGCAGGTCAACATATGTCTGGTCAAGCATGTGGTACCCAAGCGGGAGATGTTTTGGCCACGCGAGATACCCTTGAGACATATGTTGCAAATAGCAGCGGTGCGATCTGATGCACTCGTCTCAAAAAAGGCCCACACCAAAGAACTTTTTGAATAACGCGCAGAGACTGCAGCGCCCTGCACATGTGGAGCTTTGGGGTGTGATGCAGTCAATGTGCTGCCCTTAGGCTGGCCCCTGGAGGGCATCCTGCCTCGTTGGTGATGTTCCGCCTCCTCCTTCTCCTCCTCCTCCTCTCTCCTATCAGGCACCCACGTTGAGTCAGTGACCTCATCATCCCCTCCCTCCTCATCACTGGAGCAAACCTGGCAGTATGCTGCAGCAGGGGGAGCATGACTGCCAGATTGCTGTCCTTCTTGGGCACCCCCTCTGTCCGTGCTCGTGTTACTGCCTTCATCGAGCTCAGTATCATCATCAGAGCCTTCCAAACGCTGGGCATCCTCCTGGAGCATGTACCCAACACTGTGGTCAGTTCAAGGGACTCCTCAGGAGGACATGGTGGGGCTACGGAAGGAGTCACTGATGACATTGAGCCGAGGGAAGAGGCCGCTGCTTTGCCAGACAAAGTACCCTGGGCATGGTACGGCTTGGTCATCCACTCGACCAAGTCTTCCGCATGTTGTGGCTCAACATGGCCAGCTGCCGAAAAAAAGGCCAAGCGTGTCCCATGGCCACATGCTGATGAGGATGCACCGTCTCCACGACCAGCACTAGACACAGAGCCTGCTTGCCCTCTCTTATTGGCTTGTGACTGTCTGCCTCTCCTTCTTGGCCTTCCAGACATACTAATGGCCTGTAGCTGCACTAAGCTGGGATATATATATATATATATATATATATATATATATATATATATATATATATATGTACTGATACTGCAGCTAGCAAAATCAACTGCCTGCCTGTAGTATGAGAACACCACCACTAACCCCACTAACTTGTAGGTTTAGCAGAACACTGTGAGCAGGGCGCACTGCACTAACTGTAAATAGTCTAGCTGCCTGACTGTGGTACTAATAGGATCAAAAGAACACCAGCAATTTTCTTCAGGTAGCTGTATTTACTGTAACAAGACAAGCCTGCCTGTCAGTAAGAAGATAACAGAAACGGATCCAGCTGAACACTGTGAGCAGGACCCACCCCACTAGCTTGTAGGTTTAGCTGAACACTGTGAGGTGGACGCACCCCACTAACTTGTAGGTTTAGCTGAACACTGTGAGCAGGACGCACCCCACTAACTTGTAGGTTTAGCAGAACACTGTGAGCAGGACGCACTGCACTAACTGTAAATAGTCTAGCTGCCTGACTGTGGTACTAATAGGATCAAAAGAACACCAGCAATTTTCTTCAGGTAGCTGTATTTACTGTAACAAGACAAGCCTGCCTGTCAGTAAGAAGATAACAGGAACGGATCTAGCTGAACACTGTGAGCAGGACGCACCCCACTAGCTTGTAGGTTTAGCTGAACACTATGAGCTGGATGCACCCCACTAACTTGTAGGTTTAGCTGAACACTGTGAGCAGGACGCACCCCACTAACTTGTAGGTTTAGCTGAACACTATGAGCTGGACGCACCCCACTAACTTGTAGGTTTAGCTGAACACTATGAGCTGGACGCACCCCACTAACTTGTAGGTTTAGCAGAACACTGTGAGCAGGACGCACTGCACTAACTGTAAATAGTCTAGCTGCCTGACTGTGGTACTAATAGGATCAAAAGAACACCAGTAATTTTCTTTAAAATACTGTAACAAGACAAGCCTGCCTGTCAGTAAGAAGATAACAGGAATGGATCTAGCTGAACACTGTGAGCAGGACGCACCCCACTAGCTTGTAGGTTTAGCTGAACACTGTGAGGTGGACGCACCCCACTAACTTGTAGGTTTAGCTGAACACTGTGAGCAGGACACACCCCACTTACTTGTAGGTTTAGCAGAACACTGTGAGCAGGACGCACTGCACTAACTGTAAATAGTCTAGCTGCCTGACTGTGGTACTAATAGGATCAAAAGAACACCAGCAATTTTCTTCAGGTAGCTGTATTTACTGTAACAAGACAAGCCTGCCTGTCAGTAAGAAGATAACAGAAACGGATCTAGCTGAACACTGTGAGCAGGACGCACCCCACTAACTTGTAGGTTTAGCAGAACACTGTGAGCAGGACGCACTGCACTAACTGTAAATAGTCTAGTTGCCTGACTGTGGTACTAATAGGATCAAAAGAACACCAGCAATTTTCTTCAGGTAGCTGTATTTACTGTAACAAGACAAGCCTGCCTGTCAGTAAGAAGATAACAGGAACGGATCTAGCTGAACACTGTGAGCAGGACGCACCACACTAACTTGTAGGTTTAGCTGAACACTGTGAGCTGGACGCACCCCACTAACTTGTAGGTTTAGCAGAACACTGTGAGCAGGACGCACTGCACTAACTGTAAATAGTCTAGCTGCCTGACTGTGGTACTAATAGGATCAAAAGAACACCAGTAATTTTCTTCAAAATACTGTAACAAGACAAGCCTGCCTGTCAGTAGGAATATAACAGGAACGGATCTAGCTGAACACTGAGCAGGACGCACTGCACTAAATGTAAATAGTCTAGAAGATAACAGGAACGGATCTAGCTAAACTGAATACAGTGTATATATATATATATGCAACACCTGGGATGCATATATATACACAATACACTTTAAGTGCAGCTAACTGACTGACTGTCCTGCCTAATCTAGCTAACTCAAATGAAATGACACTGTCTCTCTCTCTCTCTAAGCACACCGGAACACACTGCACAGGGCCGCCGTGCAGGCGGCCTTTTATAGTGTGGGGCGTGTACTAAATCCCCTGAGCCATAATTGGCCAAAGCCTCCTTGGCTTTGGCCAATTATGGCTCTCTGTTAAGGCGGCGCTGTGATTGGCCAAGCATGCGGGTCATAGTGCATGCTTGGCCAATCATCAGCCAGCAATGCACTGCAATGCCGCAGTGAATTATGGGCTGTGACGCGCCACACGAATTTGGCGCAAACGGCCCATATCGTTCACAATTCGGCGAACGAACGAACAGCCGATGTTCGAGTCGAACATGGGTTCGACTCGAACACGAAGCTCATCCCTACTCCTGGCACAGTGGTGGTACCTAAAGAGTGGGCGCCCCGATCTTTTGGACCAGCTGTTTTGTATATATATTAGGATGCCCAATGAGTATAAAACAAGTGGAATTTGGGTGAGCCAAGATGGTTGTTATATAGGAATAGTTTGGCTTCCTATTCGGAATTTCCCATTGAAATGCATGGCTGTCATGGTGCCACGTTTGGTGCCATATTTTATGATTTCCATCACTTGGATCGGGTCAAATTGAACTTTCCTATATATTAGGATGCCCAATGAGTATAAAATACGTGGAATTTGGGTGAGCCAAGATGGATTTCAGATATTTATTCAGAATTACCCCTTTAAATACACGGCATTGAGGGAGACAGAATTGTTGTTAAAGTTCACAATTTTATTATAAACGTTGCAGATGATTGTTTAGTAAATAATCACTTTTGTGAATAAAGATCCAACCAGAATAAAAAGCTGGCCGAATAAGGAGCCGACTTCTGCTTCATGCTGTTATCTTTTCTTTTTTTTTCAGAACATCTTTAAAAATGTAACCCAATCACTTAAAATCTTATATCAGATTTACCATTGTAAAGTAGTTTAACCTCTTTAGGACCCCCATCTGTATTGTACTACAGACAGGCGGCTCCTCCAGGCACAGCGATGTATCTGTGTAGACACAGCGGGATTTTGTCAGCAGATCTCAGCCAATGATTCATGGACAGGATCTGTTGATTGGCTGTTAAATCACAGCCCAGAGCCCAGTATTGATAAAAACAACACAGAGCTCTGCACAGGGGAAACAATGTCTTAGTTTCTTCTCCCTGTAAAGCAGGGAGAAGGAACAGAAAGATTTCTAGTAAAAAGCAGCAGCACACAATACACACTCAACCCCTTTATTACCCTAGATCAGGGGGTCTCAAACTGGCGGCCCTCCAGCTGTTGTGAAACTACAAGTCCCATGAGGCATTGCAAGGCTGACAGTTACAAGTATGACTTCCAAAGGCAGAGGCATGATAGGACTTGTAGTTTCACAACAGCTGGAGGGCCGCCAGTTTGAGACCCCTGCGATGGTAACCCCTTCCCAGCCAGTGTCATTAGTACAGTGACAGTGTATAGTATTATCATGGATCACTGTATTAGTGTCACTGGTGATGTCAGTTAGTGTGTGTCGTTACACCCCCCTCCCCAGTGTCAGATTGCCCGCTGCACTATCACAGTCCCACTACTAAAAAAAAAGAAAAACTCCAGTACATATCCCATAGTTTGTAGACTCTATAACTTTCACACAAACCAATATACACTTATTGGGATTTTCTATTTTTTTTTTAACCAAAGACATGTAGCAGAATATATTTTGTCCTAAATTGCACAAAGCAAGGTCCATAAAGACATGGCTGAGCGAGTTTGGGGTGGAGGAACTTGACTGGCCTGCACAGAGTCCTGACCTCAACCCGATAGAACACCTTTGGGATGAATAAAAAGGGGAGACTGCGAGACAGGCCTTCTCATCCAACATCAGTGCCTGACCTCACAAATGCGCTTCTGGAAGAATGGTCAAACATTCCCATAGACACACTCCTAAACCTTGTGGACGGCCTTCCCAGAAGAGTTGAAGCTGTTATAGATGCAAAGGGTGGGCCAACTCAATATTGAACCCTACAGACTAAGACTGGGATGTCATTAAAGATCATGTGTGTAAAGGCAGGCGTCGGGGCAGCCATCAGAAATGTTGGTGCCCCTTACACATCTTTAGGACTGGCCCACCAACATTCCTCAGGGTCCACCCACTGGCCATCCCACCAAATCCGCTGTGAATGGAGAGGAATACAATTTACAGCCTTCCAATACTTAGATGTGGTGGCTACACTTGTTTCTTTTTTTAGGCTTTTTATTTTCTGTTTCCCTGGTGATCTGGTCAGTAACACATCTCCTGTATTAGAGCGCCCCCACTCTGGATGAAGGAGCAACAGAGACACCTTTGGACAGCAGTCTGAGGGGGAGGGGGAGGGGAGTGTTAGATGGACTAGCAGATTAAGGTAAACTAAACAAATGAATCCAAACTCCAGCTTACATTTTATAATCAGTTACAGCAAACATTTTTTTCCTTTTGGGATAAAGGTGAATAAATTATAAGCACCTCTACCAGTGTTAAATGGTTTGTATCGTTCTTTTGAAAAACAACAGACTTACTAGCAGGATCACCAGATGAAAATAAAACCTAAAAAAGAAAACTAATGTGGCCACCACATCTAAGAAATGGTAAGCTGCCATATAATAAATGTTTGCTTTGGGGTTTAATACTGCTTTAAGTGGATAAAAGTCATTCTGTTATACTATTATATATCACATCTATAGGTAGATTATGGGAAGGAAGGAGTTTAACCACTTAAGGACCAGCCTCGTTTTGGAATTCAGGTGTTTAAAACCGGTTTTCTTGCTAGAAAATTTTTTAGAACCCCAAACATTATATATTGTTTTTTTCTAACACCCTAGAGAATAAAATGGCGGTCATTGCAACTTTTTTTCACACCGTATTTGCTCAGCGGTCTTACAAGCGCGCTTTTAAAAAAAAAAAAAATCACTTTTTTGAATAAAAAAATAAGACAACAGTAAAGTTAGCCCAATTTTTTTTTATATTGTGAAATATAATGTTACGCCGAGTAAATTGACAACCAACATGTCACGCTTCAAAATTGCGCCCGCTCATGGAATGGCGTCAAACTTTTACCCCCAAAAATCTTCATAGGTGATGTTTAAAAACTTCTACAGGTTGCATGTTTTGCGTTACAGAGGAGGTCTAGGGCTAGAATTATTACTCTCGCTCTAACGATTGCGGCAATACCTCACATGTGTGGTTTGACCACCGTTTTCATATGTGGACATTACTCACGTATGCGTTCGCTTCTGCGCGCGAGCTCGTCAGGACGGGGGGTTTTAAAATTATTTTTTTTAATTTTTCTTATTTATTTTACATGCTTTTATTTATTTTTATACTGTTTAAAAAAAAATGTGTCACTTTTATTCCTATTACAAGGGATGTAAACATCCCTTGTAATAAAAAAAGCATGACAGGACCTCTTATATATGAGATCTGGGGTCAAAAAGACCTCACACCTCATATTTACACTAAAATGCAATAAAATTTTTTTTTTAAAAAGTCATTTAAAAAAATAACATTGAAAAAATGTGCCTTTAAGAAGTATGGGCGGAAGTGACATTTTGATGTCGCTTCCGCCCTGCAGTGTCATGGAGACGAGTGGGCGCCATCTTCCCCCTCACTCGTCTCCAGGCACAAGAAGGGCACAGACGTGATCGCCTCCGCCGCTACCGACAGCTCCGGTAAGCGGTGAAGGGTACCGGATGGGCGGGTTATGCTGCCATAACAATGATATCCGCCGCCAAACTTTGGATGTACATCAGCGTGAGGTGGTCGGCAAGTGGTTAATAAACAGACTGGGGTAAAACTCTCTCCAGTGCTGGGGGGAGAGGGGGGAGAGAGAGAGGGGGGAGAGAGAGAGAAGGTGGAGAGGGGGGGAGAGAGAGAGGGGGAGAGAGAGAGAGAGAGGGGAGGGGGAGAGAGAGAGGGGGGAGAGAGAGAGAGAGAGAGGGGAGGGGGAGAGATAGAGGGGGGAGAGAGAGAGAGAGAGAGAGAGGGGAGGGGGAGAGAGAGAGGGGGGAGAGAGAGAGAGAGAGAGAGAAAGGGGGGAGAGAGAAAGGGGGGAGAGGAAGAGAGAGAGAGAGGGGGGAGAGAGGGGGGAAAGAGAGAGGGGAGAGAGAGAGGGGAGAGAGAGAGAGAGAGTGGGAGGAGAGGGGGAGAGAGAGAGAGGGGGAGAGGAAAAGAGAGGGGGGAGAGAGGAGGGGTCAGGGAGAGAGAGGAGGGGTCAGGGAAAGAGAGGAGGGGCCAGGAAGAGAGACTGGGGTCAGGGAGAGAGATGGGATCAGGGAGAGAGGGGGGCTAAGGAGAGAAAGGAGGGGCCAGGGAGAGAGAGGAGGGGCCAGGGAGAGAGAGGAGGGGCCAGGGATAGAAAGGAGGGGCCAGGGATTAGGAATAGGGCAGGGGTGTCATATAAAATCATTACACTCGGGGTACATACCTTGCTGTGTGCTTCAGCAGTGCTGTACAGTTTTTCCCAGCCAGTGTAACTCAGGATTACTGAACAGCTTGGTCTGTTACAGGAAATGACACAGACAGTGTGTTCGGGGATCGTGCACCCACACAGATGTCATATTGGGAGCAGCATCTGTGTTGTGAGTTCCAACTGACATGAACAGGGCTGCTTGCAGGGGGATGCATGGAACTCCTAAACATCCCCATGCGGGTAAACACGGCCCTCATAGGGGTGTACATTGTAGTACATTTGTGTCAATCAGGCCTTAGTTTAGTTGTGTATTTGGTAGGGTTGCACCAATACTAGTATCGGTATCGGTACTCATGCAAATGCACTGACACCTGAAACTGATACTTTCAGGCTTGGTTCTTTGGGCTGTCAGTGGCTCTCCCCTTTTGAAAGCTGAAGTGTTGAAGAATCTCGGTAATTGGAGCTGTGAAAAAAAAGCAGCCGGCAATGTTTATTAACAACATTGCTCAGTAGCTGAAACACTAAAATAGAAAGAAACATTGTTTCTTATTGTATCTTTCTGTTTCTTCATCTGCAGATCAAAGGGATTTCATCGTAAGAGAATTTAATAAGACACGCGGCCATTCACTAAACTTAGAAGAAAAGAGGTTTAACCTTAAACTACGTAGAGGGTTATTTACTGTAAGAGCGGTTAGGATGTGGAATTCCCTTCCACAGGCGGTAGTATCAGCGGGGGGCATCAATAATTTAAAAAAACTATTAGATAAGCAGCTGAACGACCACAACATACAGGGATATACAATGTAATAGTGACATATAATCACACACATGGGTTGGACTTGATGGACTTGTGTCTTTTTTCAACCTCACCTACTATGTAACTATGTAACAAATGTTCCTCTTTACAAACCACTTTATACTACAGGTAAGCATATAATAAGACTTACCTGTAGCTACCCCAGATATCTCCTAAAGCTGCACGGTATAGGAGATATCCCCTGTATCAGCATGGGCCGACGTCACCGGCTCATGCACACTGAAGCAATGGCACATCTGTGCCGTTGCTTCAGTTAGTATGCCGTTACCGGCGGCTCCCACACACATGCGCGGGAGTGACGTCATCACAGCTCCGGCCAATCACAGTGCCGGAGAGCGCGATACCCAGAAGTAACTCTGGGAGCGATGTCGCTGGCCAGTGCTGTGTACGACGACCACTTCGGGGGCTTTGATCTAAGGTGAGTATTTCATAATGAGCTAGTATGCTATGCATACTAGCTCATTATGCCTTTGTCTTGAAGTTTTTTTTGGTTGGCTTACAACCACATTAACCCCTTATTAATTCTTAATTACTTAACCCTTATTACTCTAATCAGCCTTAATTAACTCCCTATTCTCCTCCAATTATTTATTATTTTTCTGCTTTTTATTTTTTTGTTCACGTCTATTTTCTAAACGATAAACAATTAAAACTTTTTTTTGTTTGATTTGTTAGTGAATATTTTTACACCTATATATTAACATATATTTACACATTTCACATTAAAAAAGCGCAAAATAAATAAAAAAAATCTATTTATTTCCTTTGTAAATAATTTTCCAATGCTTTGTACCGTTGCTGACAGCTGAAGTGAAAACAAAACAGTTGCGGTAGATATCGGTAATCGGTATTATTATTATTATAGTATAGAATCGGGTATATTGAATTGTACGATATTTTTTATTTTATTTTTTTATGGTTAAACTGGATGGACTTGTGTCTTTTTTCAACCTGACTTATGCCCCGTACACACGGTCGGACATTCTGACAACAAAATCCTAGGATTTTTTCCGATGGATGTTGGCTCAAACTTGTCTTGCATACACACGGTCACACAAAGTTGTCGGAAAATCCGATCATTCTGAACGCGGTGACGTAAAACATGTACGTCAGGACTATAAACTGGGCAGTAGCCAATAGCTTTCATCTCTTTATTTATTCTGAGCATGCGTGGCACTTTGTCCGTTGGATTTGTGTACACACGATCGGAAATTCCGACAACGGGTTTTATTGTCGGAAAATTTTATATCCTGCTCTCAAACTTTGTGTGTCGGAAAATCTGATGGAAAATGTGTGATGGAGCCTACACACGGTCGGAATTTCCGACAACAAGGTCCTATCACACATTTTCCGTCAAAAAATATGACCGTGTGTACGGGGCATTACTATGTAACTATGTATTGGCGAGTACTAAAAAAAAAGTATCGGTACTCGCAAAAAAATTGGTATCGGTGCATCCCTAGTATTTGGATTGTAATATGTATAGGGGACCATACTGGCAGGTTCCCAACAGGTAATAAGACTATGTTACTAGGGGGGCTCCGAAAAAAACAGACTGCTGTGTTGATGCAATTAACAGACTGCATCATATATGTCCTGATTTGTTTCTGTTGTCCAGAGGGGGCGGGGCATTAAACCCGCCTACCGGGCCAATTCTGACATTTCTCTCCTACATGGAAAAATCATATATTTTTTTGCTAACAAAATTACACAGAACCCCCAAACATTACATATGTTTTTTTTAGCAGAGACCCTAGAAAATAAAATGGCGGTCGTTGCAACTTTATCTGTCACGGTATTTGTGCAGCAATTTTTCAAACGCGTTTTTTTTGGAAAAAAACGGTTTCATGCATTAAAAAAAAACATTAAAGTTAGCCCAGTTCTCTTTAATAATGTGAAAGATGATGTTACGCTGAGTAAATAGATACCTAACATGTCATGCTTTAAAATTGCGCACACTCGTGGAATGGCGGCAAACTTCAGTACTTAAAAATCCCCATAGGCGACGCTTTAAAAATGTTTACAGGCAGGGCCATTTGAAGGAATTTGGGGGCCCCAAGCAAAATGGACATGGAGGCCCCCCAACCCCCCCCTGCATGCACGCATGCAAAGCCCCCCTTACTACTCCCCCTTGAGTTCTTTCAACCCCCCTCCCTACCGTGTACCGTGCGGCAGGAGATTCAGTTTTCTGTTCCCGGCCGGTCTCTTGCCGAAAAAGTTCCCCCAGCGGATAATGACCCCCCTGTGCTGCGCAGGCGCAGCGCTTGCACAGTACGAAGCACTACCATACACAGCTGTGAGTCAGCTGTACACCGCGCCTGCGCAATGAAGACCACTTTAAACACCACATTCTACCAGACGCTCCCAATGCTACCAGACAATGCCGCACGCCCCCAATGCTCATGCTACTCTGCAAGGGGCGGGTATATTACGGCGTGTTTAAACACATTAAGGCCGGGTTTTGCAATCTTCATGGGAGATTACAGTAATTTAATATTCGGCCTCTTCTGTACCATCCGCCCCTTACACTATATCACAGTAATAGACCCGCCCCTTGCAGAATAGCACGAGCATCGGGAGCGTGCGGCAGCATCAGACACAAGGTCCTGCTCATTGTGCAGGCGCAGTGTACAGCTCACTCACAGCTGTTCAGCTTTGGATATTTTCGGTGCCTACCTTGTTGTTCGTACTGCTCAAGCAATGCACCTGCGCAGTACAGGGGGGATCATTATCCACCGAGGGGACCTTTCTTGGCAGAACACCGGCGGACTGAAAGGAAGAGAGCACTCAGTGTGTGCACTTCCTGTCAGTCCGGCCGGGAACAGGAAACTGAATCTCCTGAGTCCTGTACCTCGTGGACTGCAGGAGGAAGGAAGAGGAGCTCGACCAAGCTACACGCTGCAGCTTATAGGAAGTGGCGGCCGGCGGCACAGCTGGGGCCCCAAGAAATTGCTTGTTTTGCCTGTCCTGCCACGACGGGCCTGTTTACAGTATACAAAAACATATTTGGGGGGCACACCCTACAATGCGTTTAAATTCAAGATGGTGCTGCCATAAGACCTACAAACAGTACAAAATATATTACAGCGCACACATACAAGAATGACATTTCCTGCAAGGCTAGTTAAAAACACCTGAATATATTCAAAAAATACAGGGGTTTGGTCACACTAAATGGTCATATAGTGCTAAGCCCACTTACTGCGACAAAGTACCCCAAAAGTACCCCAAATTTACATATGGGGGGCGTGACTTACGTATGCATTCGCTTCTGCGAGCGAGCACACGGGGACAGGGGCACTTTAAATTTATTTTTGTTGTTAATTTTACTTTTATTTTTCTAGTTTGATGTTTTCTTTTAAAAAAAAAATGTTTTGATCACTTTTATTCCTTTTACAAGGAATGTAAACCTCCCTTGTAATATAAATAGTGAGTGTCAGCTCCTCTTTACAGTGAGATCTGGGGGGTCAATAAGCCCCCACATCTCTCCTCTAGGCTGGGAACCCTGAAATAAAAAAGAAAGAAAAATGATCTTGGCTTCCCATATTTTCAAATGCAGAGGCCGGGCGTGACGTCATAACATCGCGCCTGGCCTCCAAATGATCGTAGAGACTCCAGGGACCATCTGGCCTACTGGAAATCTCTATGGTCATCATCCATCATCCGGTCGGTTCCTTCTCCGGTTCGCTGATCGCAGGGGCAAACCGGGAGAAGCACCGGAGGGTGGTGGGAGGGGGGACGTCATCCACTCCCACTGCCTGTAAGAAAGATCAAGCAGCTCAACAGCCACTATGATTGTTCTTATGGTGAAGGGAATCGCCGGCTCTAAAAGAAGATATCTGGATGATTCCTGTAACTGCACCCATCATTCATATATCCCCACTTCAAGTCTGTGATGTCATATGACATTGGGGCGGGTAGGAAGCGGTTAAACAGCAGTGGGACCTTTTACCTCTTCAGTACCGCCCCACGTACATGTACTGCGGGAGGGCAACCCTTCAGCGCAAAATCACGAACCTGTACATCATCTTTATTTCTGGGTCTGAGGCGCGCATGCACACCGCCGGTGACCCGTTCCTAATGTGATGGGACACAGAGGGAGCCAATCAACGGGTCCGGCGGACCTGATGTTTGCCGGCACCCAGCGATCATTCCTGAGAGAGGCAGAACGGCAGCCTGCCTACAAATACAAGGCAGATCGGCATTCTGCCAGAGGAGAAGATGGAGATCTTGTGTTTCTGATAAGCAGGAACACCGATCTCTGTCTTCCCCCAGTCAAAGCACCCCCCTGAAACACACACAGTTAGAAAGCACTCCCTAGGCACACAGTTAACCCTTTGGTCGCCCCTGATGTTAACCCCTTCCCTGCCAGTGTCATTAGTACAGTGATAGTGCATATTTTTAGCACTGATCACTGTATTGGTGTCACTGGTCCGCAAAAAAGTGTCAAAGGTGTCACTTAGTGTGCAATTTGTCTGCCGCAATCCCGCTATAAGTCTCTGATTGCCGCCATTACTGGTAATAAAAATAAATAAATAAAAATGTCATAAAAATATCCCATAGTTTGTAGACGCAATAACTTTGGCACAAACCAATCAATATTCACTTATTGGGATTTTTTAAACCAAAAATATGTATCAGAATACATATTGGCCTAAATTGATGAATAAATTAGATTTTTTACATTTTTTTATTGGATATGTTTTATAGCAGAAAGTAAAAAATATTTAATATTTAATTTTTCAAAATTGTCGCTCTTTTTTTTGTTTATAGGGCAAAAAATAAAAACCACAGAGGTGATCAAATACCACCAAAAGAAATGTCTATTTGTGGGGAAAAAAGGACATCAATTTTATTTAGGTACAGCATTGCAACGATCGTGCAAATGTCAGTTAAAGTAACGCAGTGCCATGTCCAAAAAAAATGGCCTGGTCATGAAGGGGGACCCTGAGAATTGGGGGGTATCCATCCAGCAGCTCTCTGAACACCAGACACAGAGGACAATGGTGAGGAGGGGCCAGTGTTCAGAATACTGCTACCCATCAGAAAATGCAACTGAAGTGTCGTTCCATCGCCGCCATCTTGGTACACCCCGCACTCGTCCGCAGTAAAGATACAATGAGAGGGCGGCAAGCGGACATCTTGTTACACCCACCGAAGTCTTGCATTTCACACGTATTTTTACCAGTAAACTCAGCTTATATAGTGAAATACAGTATTTGGAAGTCGGTGACACTGTTTAGATGTTGAATTTTAAAAGCAGCAGCAAGCCTGCTGATCTCACAGGTTTGCTAATCTGACAGAACACCTCTGCTTTGACTAATCAGCATCAAAACAGTCTTATGGATTTTAAAATACAGTGGAACCTCGGATTTCAAGTAACGCGGTTAACGAGCGTTTCGCAATACAAGCACTGTATTTTTAAAGATCCTGACTCGGTTTGCGAGTGTTGTCTCGCAAAACGAGCAGGATTCAAGCAACAGCGGTGTGCAGTACCACGTTTGGCCTGAGGTGGGGGGGCGCCAGAGCCAAGCGAAGGCGATCGAAACCGATCGGAGCCATTTGGAAAACCTTGGAAATACTCCGTTCCCTGAGCCTTTCTGAAATTTTCCGAGTTCAGCCGAGCTGTCCTCGGGCCTTTCCGATCGTTTCCAAGGCTCTCCAGCACCCCCCCACCTCTGGCCACATGCGGTATTGCATGCCATTGAAGTCAATGCGGAACAAATTATCTTTGTTTCTATTGACTTGTATGGAGAAACTCACTTTGATATGCGAGTACTTTGGATTACGAGCATTCTCCTGGAATGGATTATGCTCATAATCCGAGGTTCCACTGTACTGAATTTCACCATATAGGCTCAGTTTACTGTTAAAAATAAGTGTAAAATGCAAAACTCCAATGGGTGTAACAAGATGTCCGCTTGCCGCCTTCTCAGTATATTCTTACTGTGGACGAGTGCGGGGTGTAGCAAGATGGCAGCGACAGAACGTCACTTCTGTTACAAAATGTGACGGGTCGCCTAATCTGACGAAACACCGGACCTGTCGGGAAGTGTCATGAAGACTTTGCAACTACATTATGTCTGGTGACAATATACCTGGAGGAGGAACCTACATGACGTCATCCCAGAAGAAGCTGAGACATCCACACAGGAAAAAGAGCCCGTTTCCTTTTTAGGTGACCTGTCAGAACAGAAGTGACGTTTTGTCACTGCCATCTTGCTATACTTCCCAAATTTTTGAGATGAAAACGAGGGACACCTATCAGCAAAAGTATGCAGGCATAGGACACACCCCTTGCCACGCCCCCTTAAAGGAGAATTGTACAAAACACAAGATTGGTTAAACAGAGAAGTGCTTTTTTTTACCACCACTATTCCTTTATTTGGCTTTTGAAATTTAAAAATGCAGCAATTTAGAAAGTGGATGAAAGGTTTAGTGCTGGAAAACACTTTTTGGTGGATAAAAAGTGCATTTTATATACATCTATATAGATCAGCTACACCCCGCACTCGTCCACAATAAGGATACAGTGAGAAGGCGGCAGGCAGACATTTTGTTACACCCACCGAAGTTTTGCAATTTAAAAGTATTTTTTAACAGTAAACTGAGTTTATATAGTGAAATACAGGATTTTGAAATCCGTCTGTTAAGATGTTGAATTTTAAAAGCAGTGGCAACGGCAATCCTGCTAATCTCACAGGTTTGCTAATCTGACAGAACACCGCTGCTTTTAATATTAAACATCTAAACAGACGGATTTTAAAATCCTGGATTTCACTATATAAACACTTAAAAAATAAGTGTAAATTGCAAAACTCTGGTGGATGTAACAAAATGTCCGCCTACCGTCTTCTCACTGTATGATTACTGTGGACGAGTGAGGAGTGTAGCAAGATGGCGGAGACAAAACATTCACTTCCGTTAGAAATTCTGACGGGTCGCTTGATCTGACAAGCACTGTGACCGAAAACTAGCTGCAGGCGAAGCCACGTCCACTAATCTGTCGCTCCGCCCCTAATTGGTTTCCAGTGCCTGACTGGTCGGAGAGCATGAATAATAAGTAGGCATGTGTGCGGAGCCCCGCCCAGCTACAGAACGGGAGTTGCTGATTGGAGGGTGGGCGGATACCTGCAGTCAGTGTGGGCGGAGTGTCTCCGATCATCTGTACGGAGTGTGAGAGAGAAGACACCGATCACCGGGTGCGGATCGGAGATGTCGGTTCAGTGCTGAATGTTTCTTAGAAGGGGGAGGGGAGAAGGTTAATCCATGTTATATATAGATTTTGGTGTAAATTACATTTTAATAAAGTTGGTTAAAATCCACCAAACTATCCCAGACTGCTCAACGCTGATTGGACCATCATTACATCCAAACCAAGGACTTTCCCCATCTATCTCCTCCCCCTGGTGGGCGGGGCGGGGGTGTCTCCCTGTTTAGTCCACCTGAGATTTAGGAATAATTTCACCTGCAATCCCCACATTCCCCGTTCACCTTTACATTCTCTATGTATTTGCGGAATGTTTTTTCCAATGATTTATTTTAGAATTCCCTGATTTGGAATGACATTAATTTGTGGTGGTTTACATGTGTATGTCAGTGTGATAACATGGAGCACCTCCAGAACATCCCGCCATCAGGTGATATATAATTGTATTCTATATTTATTCCTATATACAGAGATCTCCTGAACACCCCCCTAATAACTTGCATAGAAGCCTTTAAAATGAGAATTTTTGATTTTTCATGTTCATCGTGTCCCATAGACTTTAATGGTGTTCATACAAATTGTTTGCCTGTTCGCATGTTCTGGTGTGAACTGAACCGAACCGGGGGGGTGTTCGGCTCATCCCTAATTCCTATATACAGAGATCTCCTAAACACCCCCCTCCCCCCCCACACCACACACATATTGGATACTTTGTATGGAAGATCAGGTGATAAATGGTTCTATAGATTCATTCCTATATACAGAGATCTCCTGAACCCTCCCCCCGCCTCACATAGTGGATACTTTGTATGGAAGTCCCGCCTCCTAGCCTTAACATCCCGCCATTGGACCGGTGTTGTGTCCATTATAGGAGCCGGGCCAAGGGGTGTAACGGGCGTGACTGCGAGCGCAGCCCAGTACACAGTACACTCGGATCGGCTCGGTCTATGTCGGCGGTGCTCCTCTTGCCCTCAAAGACAGCGGGGAGGAGCCGAGAGGAGGCGAATACACAGGACATCTTTGTATCTTGGCGGCGCTAAATTTAAAAACCCATCATGCTGCAATTTTGGGCAAGGCTGCAGATGGACACTGGGGAAGGCTGCAGATGGACACTGGGGAAGGCTGCATTGATGGGCATTTAAAATGTAAGTTTTTTTCCTTAAACTTCCCTCCTAAACTTGGGGTGCGTGTTATACGCCGGCGTGTGTTATACCCCAATAAATACAGTATTTATTGTTATATACAGAGATCTCCTGAACACCCCCCCCAACATAGTGGACACTTTGTATGGAAGATCAGGTGATGAATGGTATTATATATTCATCCTTATATACAGAGACCTCCTAAACACCCAACCCCCCGCCCATCCCCTCACATAGTGGACACTTTGTATAGAAGATCATGTGATGAATGGTATTATACAGTATCTCACAAAAGTCAGTACACCCCTCACATTTTTGTAAATATTTTCTTCTCTCTCTTCATGTGACAACACTGAAGAAATGACACTTTGCTACAATGTAAAGTAGTGAGTGTACAGCTTGTATAACCCAGCTTGGGATGCCCCACAGAGGCTCAATAGGGTTTAGTTCTGGAGACATGTGTAGCGAGGTCCCGGGCCCCCAGAGGCCTAATGGTGACCTCCAGAGTTAGGGACAGCTGACATCCTTCTGTGTAGAGTGGGTTACAAGGCATGGTGGGTGTAATGCAAGGTGGATTGATGGGCGTCAGACACTTCTTGAATGCAAAGAGATTTATTGTCTCTTAAACAGAACTGAGAGAGAGGGTTAGGGCCAGGACACCCTTTACTAATTGCAATGTTAATTGGCAGACTCAGAGACTTCTATAGGCAGACAGCCACGCAGGGAAAGGCATCCAACTAGACACCACATCTGCATGAGTAGGACCGCTGTCTCCTATGGCAACAATCTTGTAACAGTTTCTAACAAAGGTTGCAATGAACTCCTTCACTTCTTCTACAATCTCCTATTGTAGATCTTCACTCAGATGAGCCCCCAGTCTTTCACAAGACTAACAGATCCACTCACCACTGGATCTCCTGAGCTCTTCCAATCTTCTCACTCAGTATCTTCCTCAAACATCACCCCCGCATCCCTGCTTGGCACTCACAGATACTCCTCAAGCGTCACCCCGCTTGGTCCCTGGCTTGGCACACAACAATGCTCTGTAAGCGTCATCTCCACTGGCTGGGTCACTAGCTTGGCACTTGCTGAAGTTTCCCAATTCTTCACCATCCCCGAATGGTGAGAATACTGCTCCGGTACTTCAGCTACTCACAGTGGTCCCTGATAATAAGGTGGATGGTCCCTTAGTGGCAACAGTTTCCCCTCTACCTCTACCTGCATATATTGAGAGCCTTAAAGTGCTGGTGTCAGTGTCCTCTATCTCAATGCTGGTGTCAGTGCTGGCGTACTCTCAGTGCTGGTGTCGAGGCACTCTCTCTCAGTGCTGGTGTCAATGTCCTCTATCTCAGTATCCTCTCTCTATCTCAGTGTTGGTGTCGGGCAACTCTTTCTCAGTGAACTCTGTCTCGGTGCTGGTGTCAGTGCTGTCTATCTCATTGTTGCTCTCAGTGACCTCTCTCTCTCAGTGCTGGTCAGTGCTCTTTATCTCGGTGCTGGTGTCATTGCTCTCCACTATTCTCTGTTCCACCACTCTGTGTACCTCCACAACTCTGCGCACACTTCCTCCACTCTGCGCACACTTCCTCCACTCTGCGCACACTTCCTCCACTCTGCGCACACTTCCTCCACTCTGCGCACACTTCCTCCACTCTGCGTACACTTCCTCCACTCTCCGCACACTTCCTCCACTCTCCGTACATTTCTTCCACTGCAAAATAATGGAAAGCCTGAAAACATGACCTGTTTGTGTGCCTTGAGGACTGGGACTAGATTGGCACAGCGATCACCTTCATTGGCAGACGCCTTCCAGCAGGCAACCTGAGTGATCTCTGGCCATTCGTGGAGTGGCGCACAGACCTAGCTAGCCGATCTCTCCGAGGCTCTTCCTGTCTGTCTTGTACCGGTCTCCACTTAGTGTCTCTGGCCTCCGATTATGTATGACTGACTTTACAGGACTTCTTCTTACTAAGCCTGCCGCCCACTCTGCTCACACTGCACCTGTCCGGGGAGGACACGCCGTGGCCACCCACTGTCAGCAAACCCTGTCCTCCACCTCCACGAGAGGCGACTCTTTAATTGGGCAAATTAAGCGACTGTGAGGCCTTTGTGAGCATGAGGCCTTAGGCAACCACTTAATTTGCCCAATTAAAGAGACCCCTCTGCCGGCAGCACTCATGCAGCCCCAGACCATGACACTCCCACCACCATGCTTGACTGTAGGCAGAACACACTTGTCTTTGTACTCCTCTCCTGGTTGCCACCACACACGCTTGTCACCATCTGAACCAAATAAGTTTATCTTGGTCTCATCAGACCACAGGACATGGTTCCAGTAATGCATGTCCTTAGTCTGCTTGTCTTCAGCAAACTGCGGGCTTTCTTGTGCATCATCTTTAGAAGAAGCTTCCTTCTGGGCCGACAGCCATGCAAACCAATTTAATGCAGTGTGCGGCGTATGGTCTGAGCACCGATAGGCTGACCCCCCACCCCTTCAACCTCTGCAGCAATGCTGGCAGCACTCATACGTTTATTTCTCAAAGACAACTTCTGGATATGACGCTGAGCACGTGACCTCAACTTCTGTGGAACCTGTCCTGTTATACCGCTGTATGGTCTTGGACACTGTGCAAAAACAGTAGA
The DNA here is from genome assembly GCF_042186555.1 of Aquarana catesbeiana. NCBI lineage: Eukaryota > Metazoa > Chordata > Amphibia > Anura > Ranidae > Aquarana > Aquarana catesbeiana. The sequence goes on from NC_133325.1 coordinate 792,440,605, forward strand.
AATCTCTCCTGCACTCGGGTGTCAAGTATCTTAATGTGTGGTGCGACCAACTTTATGGAGCAATGCCTGCCGTCTTGCAGCCCTCCTCAGAATAATGGGTATTCATAGACTAAAAAGAAAAGGAGGAGGGCGCACCGACCTAGTACATTACCACTGGTAAGGCTTTATTAAAGCATAAAAACAGCAAGATGTATACTCACAAACGAGCATTTGTACAAGGCTTTGACAATTGAGCAGGTTCGCTGTTCTGAAGACCGGCACACCAGGACCTGATGTCGAGAAGGTCAAACTGATATTACAAAATGGCTAATGTCTGACATGTTTCGGGGGAGTACCCCCTTTCTTCAGAGCCTAAGTGGGCTTCTCAACATCAGGTCCTGGTGTGCCGATCTTCAGAACAGCGTACCTACTCAATTGTCATAGCCTTGTACAAACGCTCGTTTGTGAGTAGACATCTTGCTGTTTTTATGCTTTAATAAAGCCTTACCAGGGGTAATGCACTAGGTCGGTGCGCCCTCCTTCTTTTCTTTTTTCTTTTCTTGGCCACCGTGCTGCAGCTCAGTTTCAGGGTCTTGGCAATCTTCTTATATCCTAGCCCATCTTTATGTAGAGCAACAATTCTTTTTTTCAGATCCTCAGAGAGTTCTTTGCCATGAGGTGCCATGTTGTACTTCCAGTGACCAGTATGAGAGAGTGAGAGCGATAACATCAAATTTAACACACCTGCTCCCCATTCACACCTGAGACCTTGTCACACTAACGAGTCACATGACACAGGGGAGGAAAAGTGGCTAATTGGGCCCAATTTGGACATTAGGGGTGTACTCACTTTTGTTGCCAGCGGTTTAGACATTAATGGCTGTGTGTTGAGTTATTTTGAGGGGACAGCAAATTTACACTGTTATACAAGCTGTACACTCACTACTTTACATTGTAGCAAAGTGTCATTTCTTCAGTGTTGTCACATGAAAAGATAGAAGAATATATTTACAGAAATGTGAGGGGTGTATTTACTTTTGTGATATACTGTATATTCATTCTTGTATACAGAGATCTCCCCTCCCCCCGTATATTGGATACATTGTATAGGAGATGAGGAGATGAATGGAGTGTTGGAGATATTGGATTGTACAGCAGTGATTATTGATAATGATGATTGGTATTGGGAAGTCGGTGATCTCTGCACTCAGATCTGATCAGAGGATGATAAATCCCCCCAACATCCCCCCTCCCCTCCCCCATATCCATCATCCAGTGTGATATCAGTAATGATGTCCCTTCTATGTCACCCTGCAGTACAGACAGGCGGAGTGTACAATCATCACCGGACAGATCTCACAAGAACATCCTGTGTTCTATTTATTACTCAACCATTTCCTGAGATATGTGATGAGGAGTCACATCTTCTACACACATCACTTCTCTACTTATCAGAACTCCTCCCCCTCACATACCAGAGTGCTGGTACAATGCTGGAAGTTTTAAGTTTAACAAACATGAGACTTCAATCACTTTCAATTCGCAACAGCACTTCGTGTTTATGGATTGAATTACACAGTCCCGCCCCCCACTTGTCTCTGCACCTATGAGTGAGCCGTATCATGTACACTCCCCGCCCCCTAGTGTGTCTGAATTCACTCATCTTCCTTTTTCTCGTGTTCCCTTCTCAGCCCCTACCCGTGTATCCTCCTGTATTCGGTGTCCGCTCTGTGTGTGCTCTGTACCCCGGATAGAGGAGATGTCGGTGATGATCGGGGGGTGTGTGGCAGGTAATGTCAGGCTGTGATCTCTGTGCGGGGGAGGAGGGGAGGGGGTCGCACAGGAAAACTGCAACTACAGCACAACACCGGCCTGGTGTTGTGCCGAGAATGGTTCCCCGTCGAAATCTGTTCCCCCTGTCTCTCGGCGGAGTTCGCCTCTCCAGCCCTCTGCACTGCCGCTTTTTTATTTTTTTTTCACAATAGAAATATATATATATATATATATATATATATATATATATATATACTAATATATATATTATCACTCCTTATAAAATATATATATGTGGTACAATATTAGTACTCCTTCTCTCTCTCTCTCTCTCTATATATATATATATATATATATATATATATATATATATATATATATATATACATACATATAGATTTTATATATATATAGAGAGAGAGATATATATATATATATATATATATATATATATCTCTATCTATCTATCTATACTATACACACGTCATCATTATTATCCCTTCATATTAATGTGTCTAATTTATTCTTACCCCTCCTACGTCTTCATTATTATCCCCGCCTATTATTTAATATTATTTATTGAACACTGGAAATTCTCCCCACAGTCCCTATTATTATTATTATTATTATTATTATTCCTACCACCTATTATATATCTATCAGTATACACGTCATCATTATCATCTCTTCCTATTATTTTATCTAATTTTTTATTGCCCCTCCTATTATTTTATTTATTATTACACCTCCTATTATTTTATATTCATTGTTAATCTTTCTATTATTTTATATTATTGTTACACCTCCTATTATTTTATCTAATTTATTATTACCCCCTCCCAGTGGCAGATGGTGCTGAAAATTTTGGGGGGGCGCAAACAAACTGAAAAAATCTGAAAAAAAAATCTTTAAACGCAGCCACTGTGCACATCTGTTTCTCTGACTGCTCTACTCTTTGTATAAATCATCCTCACTCTTCCTTCTTACCCCAGACCCTTTCTGTCCAGGGGAAGCGGATTTTGATAGCAAGCTGACTATTGTTATCGAATCTGGTTCCCCCTCCCAATATAGCTTCCACAGCATTTCAAGGGTTAAAAACACTTGTATATGGCTTCTCTGACTGCTCTACTCTTTGTATCAATCATCCTCACTCTTCTTTCTTACCCCAGACCCTTTCTGTCCAGGGGGAACGGATTCTGGTAGCAACCTGACTGTGTGTTAAATTTGGTATTGTCGCTCTCACTCTCTCATACTGGTCACTGGAAGTTCAGCATGGCACCTCATGGGAAAGAACTCTCTGAGGGAGGATCTGAAAAAAAGAATTGTTGCTCTACATAAAGGTGGCCTAGGCTATAAGAAGATTGCCAAGACCCTAAAACTGAGCTGCAGCACAGTGGCCAAGACCATACAGCGGTTTAACAGGACAGGTTCCACTCAGAACAGGCCTCGCCATGGTCAACCAAAGAAGTTGAGGTCACGTGCTCAGAGTCATATCCAGAGGTTGTCTTTTGGAAATAGACGTATAAGTGCTGCCAGCATTGCTTCAGAGGTTAAAGGGGTCAGCCTGTCAGTGCTCGGACCATATGTCGCACACTGCATCAAATTGGTCTGCATGGCTGTCATCCCAGAAGGAAGCCTCTTCTAAAGATGATGCACAAGAAAGCCCACAAACAGTTTGCTGAAGACTAGCAGACTAAGGACATGGATTACTGGAACCATGTCCTGTGGTCTGATGAGACCAAGATAAACTTATTTGGTTCAGATGGTGACAAGTGTGTGTGGTGGCAACCAGGTGAGGAGTACAAAGACAAGTGTGTCTTGCCTACAGTCAAGCATGGTGGTGGGAGTGTCATGGTCTGGGGCTACCGGTGTGCTAAAATAAAACCTTGACTCGTGCAGAAGTTCGACCGCATAACTTCCGGTGCGGCTACATCACAAAACAGCTGATCGCGGGGCTCCACTGCGCATGCGCTGCTTCACCATGCCTATACCACGCATGTGCAGACGCTCATTTTAGTTGAGAAAAATTATAGACTCGAGTGGGTAGGCGGAGGCGGCGTGAGTTGCTTAATTACATCATCGGCAGCACCGCCTCCAGCCCCGCCCCTAGCCTGCTCTGGAGAAGGGGGGCGGGTCCCCTTGCAACTTAGCACTGTGTATATCAACGGGACCAAGGTCAAGAGAAAATATCAAGCTGCACCGCCTCCAGCTCTGCCCTCGCCCCTAGCCTGCTCTGCTGAAGGGGGGCGGGCCCAATGCATAATAGCACTGTGTATATCAATGGCAGGTCCAGGAAAAATATAGAGCTGTGGGAGGGGCCAAGGCTTTGTATAGAAGACATTCCTCATCAATATGAGCATCCACACTGCATGATGTACATAATGTGAAGGGCTGTTCAATCTGTTCAGGAACGAAAACAGCAGCCTGACACATGGAGCCTCCGCTTACACAAATCTGTCTGTACACAGCCCTGGAAAATTATAGAGCAGTGTCTGAGACAGTGGCGGTTGGTGCTCAAAAATTTTGGGGGGGCGCAAACAAACTGAAAAATACTGAAACCACCCCAGCCCCCCCCAATCAATTGCAGCCTATCAAATTCAGCAATTTGTGCCCGTCAAATGCAGCCACTGTGCCAGTCAAATGCAGCCACTTGTGCCCCTCATACGCAGCCACTTGTGCCCCTCATACGCAGCCACTTGTGCCCCTCATACGCAGCCACTTGTGCCCCTCATACACAGCCACTTGTGCCCATCATATGCAGCTACTTGTGCCCAATATATGCAGCCATTTGTGCCCATCAAATGCAGCCAGGCGCGTCCCCCAACTCGGCTGTTACTTCACTAACCAATCCCACCCCCCGCGCGGCTGGTCTAGTGGCACTTACCGAGTGATGGGCTTCCTCCTCTTCTGTAGTGGCGGCTGTGGCCACTCGGCTCCTCAGGCTTCTATAGTATGTGTCTATAGTATGCCTGTAAAGGGGGGCATGTTTCCCGTAATTAGAACAGTCTGACAGCAAAATGACATTTCTAAAGGAAAAAAACTCATGTAAAATTACTATCGCTAGCGCCAGCTATAATGAATTGTCGGTCCGGCAATACACATAAAAGTTTATTGATAAAAACGGAATGGAGTTTCCCCACAAGGGAACCCCAAACCAAAATTAAAAAAAAAAACTGCGTGGGGGTCCCCCTAAATTCCATACCAGGCCCTTCAGGTCTGGTATGGATATTAAGGGGAACCCTGCGCCAAAATAAAAAAAAAAGGCGCGGGGTCCCCCCATAAATCCATACCAGACCCTTATCCGAGCACGCAACCTGGCAGGCCGCAGGAAAAGAGGGGGGAACGAGAGAGCGCCCCCCCTCCTTAACCATACCAGGCCACATGCCCTCAACATTGGGAGGGTGCTTTGCGGAGAAGGACCTCATCCCCACAAGCCTTGCCCGGTGGTTGTGGGGGTCTGCGGGGGGCTTAGCGGAATCTGGAAGCACCCTTTAACAAGGGGACCCCCAGATCCCGCCCCCCCCGTGTGAATTGGTAATGGGGTAAAAATGTACCACTACCATTTCACAAAAAAAAGTGTCAAAAAGGTTAAACACAAGAGACGGTTTTTGACAAGTCCTTTTATTAGTTTCTTCTTCTTTCCGCTTCTTCTTCCATCTTCTTTCTTCTGGTCTTCTTTCGGTGTTCATTTTCTTCTTCCTCCATCTTATTTTTCTCCATCTTATGCTTCTCCATCTTATTCTTCTCCATCTTATTCTTCTCCATCTTATTCTTCTCCATCTTATTCTTCTCCATCTTATTCTTCTCCATCTTCTTCTTCCTCCGCCCTTCTCGTCCTGCATCTTCCTGCGGCTTCTTCTCCGCTCCGTCCGCATGATCCGCCTCAGTGGGAGTCTTCCGCTGCGTGACGCTTCGGTTCTTCTGACACTTCTTACATAACGAAGGGCGGGGCCACCCGGTGACGCACAGGGACTTCCTGGGACTTTCCTATGGCTTTCCCTGTGTTGTCAGATGGGGCGGGGACACGCCCCGCCCTCCGTTATATAAGAAGTGTCAGAAAAACCGAAGCGTCACACAGCGGAAGACTCCCACTGAGGCGGATCGTGCGGACGGAGCGGAGGAGAAGCCGGAGAAAGATGTGGGACGAGAAGAGCAGAGGAAGAAGAAGAAGATGGAGGAAGTAGAAGAACACCGAAGGAAGACCAGAAGAAAGAAGATGGAAGAAGAAGAAGCGGAAAGAAGAAGAAATTAATAAAGGACTTGTCAAAAACTGTTTTGTGTTTTTTAACCTTTTTGACACTTTTTTTGTGAAATGGTAGACCATTACCAATTCACACGGGGGGCGGGATCTGGGGGTCCCCTTGTTAAGGGGGGCTTCCAGATTCCGATAAGCCCCTCGCCCGCAGACCCCCAAAACCATCAGGCAAGGGTTGTGGGGATGAGGCCCTTCTCCCCATCAACATGGGGACAAGGTGCTTTGGGGGGCTACCCCAAAGCACCCTCCCAATGTTGAGGGCATGTGGCCTGGTATGGTTCAGGAGGGGGGGCACTCTCTCGTCCCCCCTCTTTTCCTGCGGCCTGCCAGGTTGCGTGCTCGGATAAGGGTCTGGAATGGATTTTTGGGGGGACCCCACACCATTTTTTTTTAAATTTTGGTTCGGGGTTCCCCTGTGGGGAAATTCCATGCCGTTTTTAGCAATAAACTTTTATGTGTATTGCCGGACCGACAATTCATTATAGCCGGCGCTAGCGATAGTAGTTTTACACGACTTTTTTTCCTTTAGAAATGTCATTTTGCTGTCAGACTGTTCTAAACACGGGAAACATGCGCCACTTTACAGGCATACTATAGACACCCCCCAGGTACGAAATTTAAAGGAATATTACACTTTTATTGTTTGACTTTAAGCATTATTAAAATCACTGCTCCTGAAAAAATGTCAGTTTTTAAAACTTTTTTTTGCATTGATCCATGTCCCCAGTGGCAGGACCCAGGTCCCCAAACACTTCTTATGACAATAACTTGCATATAAGCCTTTAAAATGAGCACTTTTGATTATTCATGTTCGTGTCCCATAGACTTTAACGGTGTTCGCACTAATTTTTTGCCTGTTCGCATGTTCTGGATGCGAACAAAACCAGGGGGTGTTCGGCTCATCCCTAGCCATGAGGTGCCATGTTGAACTTCCAGTGACCAGAATGAGAAAGTAAGAGCGATAACACCAAATTTAACACACAGTCAGCTTGCTATCAGAATCCGTTTCACCTGGACAGAAAGGGTCTGGGGTAAGAAGGAAGAGTGAGGATGATTTATACAAAGAGTAGAGCAGTCAGAGAAGCCATATACAAGTGTTTTTAACCCTTGAAATGCTGTGGAAGCTATATTGGGAGGGGGAACCAGATCCGATAGCAAGAGTCAACTCGCTATCAAAATCCGCTTCCCCTGGACAGAAAGAGTCTGGGGTAAGAAAGAAGAGTGAGGATGATCGATACAAAGAGTAGAGCAGTCAGAGAAACAGATGTGCACAGTGGCTGCGTTTAAAGATTTTTTTTTTTCAGATTTTTTCAGTTTGTTTGCGCCCCCCAAAAAATTTTCAGCACCATCTGCCACTGGGAGGGGGTAATAATAAATTAGATAAAATGAATAGAAGGTGTAACAATAATATAAAATAATAGAAGGATTAACAATGAATATAAAATGATAGGAGGTGTAATAATAAATAAAATAATAGGAGGGGCAATAAAAAATTAGATAAAATAATAGGAAGAGATGATAATGATGATGTGTATACTGATAGATATATAATAGGTGGTAGTAATAATAATAATAATAATAATAATAATAGGGACTGTGGGGAGAATTTCCAGTGTTCAATAAATAATATTAAATAATAGGCGGGATAATAATGAAGACGTAGGAGGGGTAAGAATAAATTAGACACATTAATATGAAGGGATAATAATGATGACGTGTGTATAGTTTATATCTATCTATCTATATAGATATATATCTATATCTATATAGATAGATATCTATCTATATAGATATAGATATATATCTATCTCTATATATATATATATATATATATGGAAGTAGTAATAATATTGTACCACATATATGTTTTATAAGGAGTGATAATATATACATATATAGGAGTGATAATATATACATATATAGGAGTGATAATATATACATATATAGGAGTGATAATATATACATATATATTTGTGTGGATGGACGAATAACATTGTACAGGGGACGCGCACGGGGGCGGGGACGGTAGAAGGATGATTAGCAGAGAACACTGAGGACAGACGGGAGGGAGGAGGAGAAGCTGTGCGGTTGGGAAGGAGAGAGAAGCTGCACTCCAGATCTTCCCCCTCCCCCTCCTCTCTATTCATCTCATCACTCTCCACCCCGAGGGATGATCACCTACACAGGGAGCCCCAGACCGGAGTCCGGGGGGCGTCATAGTGCAGAGACGGCTTCTATATCCCCAGTCATTACCCGGGACAGTGATCAGATTCAAAATGGGGGAGTGGGCGGGGACAGGAGTCAAGATGTCAGAAGCTGGGAGGGGTCAGAATAGGTCTCTTCTTCCACAAAGGGGCGGGACCTGTCACATAATAACTATCCACATGTGCACGTGCTGGGGAGGGCGTGTCTGTAGCGCTGTGCACACAGCCTGGTATTGGATTAGAATGCAACTATGTGTCCGGCCCCGCCCCCCACTTGTCTCCTCGCCTATGAGTGAGCTGTATCGTGTACACGGTCCCGTTTTGTCTCAGTACGGGGCTGTATTCGGTGTCCGCTGTGCTCTGTACCCCGGATAGAGATGTCGGTGATGATCGGGCGGTGTGTGGCAGGTAATGTCAGGCTGTGATCTCTGTGCGGGGAGGAGGGGGAGGGGGGTCTCCGGGTCCAGCCACATCCCGTGTAATCAGAGCCGGTACCGGGATCACAAACACCGGGGGATGGATTTCTACCACCATTGGGGGGAGGGGGGGGTCTCTGCAACTACAGCACAACACCGGCCCGGTGATCGGTATGTAGGGGGGAGGGGGGAGCACTGAGGATGGAGGAGTATCGGTAGTACCGGAGGAGTTCTGCTGGAAATCTCCCTCCACATTCATAGAAGATTTCTTATCACCCCTCCCCCCCCCCAACACGGGACCCGGGGGGTGTCCTACTCAGTGGTGCTGAACCAACCCTGATGTACCGCTCCTGTCCAGCAGGGGGCGAACACGATTTGTAGTTTGTCAGCCGTGACTCACAGAGCTGGTATTCCGTCTCCTCTTACTCTGCCCGAAAGGATACCGAAAGCAGAAGTTCTCCCCGCGGTTCCTATTATGTCATCATTATTAGTCCGGCAATATCATCTGAGAGGATGAAGACTCTCCTATTGTTGTAATTACTCCTCCCACATATATATATTATAATCAGTATACAAGTCGTCATTTTTATCCCTTCATATTATTTTGTCTACTTTATTCTTACCCCTCCTACATCTTCATTTTTATCCCCTTCTATTGTTTTTAGACACTGGAAGTTCTCCCCGCAGTCCCCATTATTATTATTATTATTATTATTATTATTATTACTCCTACCCCCTATGATATATTTATCTATCAGTATACAAGTCATCATTATCATCTGTTCCTAATATTTTATCTAATTTTTTATCCCCCCCCATTATTTTATATTATTTATTATTACACCTCCTATTATTTTATCTAATTTTTATTATTGCCCCTCCTATTATTTTTTTCTCATTTTATTATTACCCCCTCCCAGTGGCAGTTGGTGCTCAAAGTTTTTGTGCCCCCCGCTGGCTGCACTTACCCTGTCTCGGTGGGACAGCTCCTCAATGTCTTCTCCCGTCCTCTCTTCCCGTCCTCTGCTATGATTGGATACCTGGTAGGCATCCAATCACAGCGCCTGTCGTTTCAGCCAATCAGGTGACAGGTAACAGATCTGAGCACCTGATTGGCGGAGATGCAGTTTGGTGTTAGGAAAGCGAATATTCATTCGCTTTTCTAACACAGCTGAGTGACCTGCGAGCACCCAGCATGGTCACCTTTTTTGACGCCTATTGGAGCCTATGGCTCTAATCAGGTGCTTAAAAATAACCCTGCCACTGTAATTCAGGTGCCCGAAAAGGGGGTGGCAGCATCAGCCATAGATATATTAATGCATATCTATTGGTGAGAGAGGGGGTGGCAGGAGAGAGGGGGCGGTGCCCTTGCTCCCTTATGGACTCACCGCCACTACCCTCTCCTGTTATTAAATATCACTGTACACCTACTGTATTCTATATTACTCTCATCATTATTTATTATAATTTATTATTACACCGCCCATTATTTTATATGATTATTAATATTACATTTATCCTGATTGATATTATTGATCACACCCATCATCATCATTCATTGTTATACTCCCTGGTATTTATCATTCTCTCCACATTCACATGGGGGCCGAACTGTCTAGGACTAGTGATGGGATATGGCAGGGGGGCTGAGGAATAAACAGAATAGACATAAAGAAGGAATTCCTATAGTGAGTGTGATGATTGTCCTGACATAAAGTTGGGGGAAGTTCATACAGAGGTGTCAGGTTGGGGCTCAGAGAGGCCTGAGGTACAGGATGATGTGAGGTCACTTGAAGGAGCAGAAGTGCTGGGATCACTGGACACTGGACACACTGGGGTGACTGGGGACATGGAAAACACCAGGGACACTATACACACTGGGGACATTGAAAACACCAGGGACACTATACACACTGAGGACACTGGAGACACTGGGGTCATGACACAGTGAGGACATTGGAAATACTGGGATCACTGCGGACTGGAGACACTGAGGTCACAGAGCATACTATGATCACTGGAGAGATTTAGGGATACTGGAGTCACTGGGACCACTGGAGAAATTGGAGACATTGGACCCTGGACTCTCTTTAGCCATAGGAAACAGAGGTATCTCACAGTAACACTGCTGATGTCAGATTTGGTTTCCCCAACTTTTCAAGGTTTAAACTAATTCCGACCCCCCCCTCCCACTGTCCCATCTCTCCCCTGACACTGGCATTTCAAATGTTAAAATCCCTTGTATTTGGTTTCCTTGAATGCTCTACTCTTCCTTCTCCCCCAACCTCACTCTTCCTTCTCCCCCATCCTCACTCTTCCTTCTCCCCCATCCTCACTCTTCCTTCTCCCCCATCCTCACTCTTCCTTCTCCCCCATCCTCACTCTTCCTTCTCCCCATGGACCCTTTATGTCCAGTGGAAACAGATGATAGTAAGCTGACTATTGCTATCAGATCTGCCCCCCTCCCCTATATAGCTTCCATGGCATTTCAAGGGTTATAAAAACACTTATATATGGTTTATATTTTTACATACACACACACTATCTCACAAAAGTAAATACACCCCTCAAATTTTTGTGAATATTTTCTTCTATCTTTTCATGTGACAACACTGAAGAAATGACACTTGTCTACAATGTAAAGTAGTGAGTGTACAGCTTGTATAACAGTGTAAATTTGCTGTCCCCTCAAAATAACTCAACACACAGCCATTAATGTCTAAACCTCTGGCAACAAAAGTGAGTACACCCCTAAGTGAAAATATCCAAATTGGGCCCAAAGTGTCAATATTTTGTGTGGCCACCATTATTTTCCAGCACTGCCTTAACCCTCTTGGGCATGGAGTTCACCAGAGCTTCACAGGTTGTAACTGGAGTCCTCTTCCCCTCCCCCATGATGACATCACAGAGCTGGTGAATGTTAGAGACCTTGCGCTCCTCCACCTTCTGTTTGAGGATGTCCCACAGATGCTCAATAGGGTTTAGGTCTGGAGACATGCTTGGCCAGTCCATCACCTTTACCCTCAGCTTCCTTAGCAAGTCAGTGGTCATCTTGGAGGTGTGTTTGGGGTCGTTATCATGTTGGAATACTGCCCTGCGGCCCAGTCTCTGAAGGGAGGGGATCATGCTCTGCTTCAGTATGTCACAGTACATGTTGGCATTCATGGTTCCCTCAATGAACTGTAGCTCCCCAGTGCCGGCAGCATTCATGCAGCCCCAGACCATGACACTTCCACCACCATGCTTGACTGTAGACAAGACACACTTGTCTTTGTACTCCTCACCTGGTTGCCCCCACACACGCTTGTCACCATCTGAGCTAAATAAGTTTATCTTGGTCTGATCAGACCACAGGACATGGTTCCAGTAATCCATATCCTTAGTCTGCTTGTCGTCAACAAACTGTTTGCGGGCTTTTATGTGCATCATCTTTAGAAGAGGCTTCCTTCTGGGATGACAGCCATGCAGACAAATTTGAAACGGTGTGCGGGATATGGTCTGAGCACTGACAGGCTGACCCCCCCCCCCCATCCCTTCAACCTCTGCAGTAATGCTGGCAGCACTCGTCTATTTCCCCAAGACAACCTCTGGATATGACGCTGAGCACGTGCACTCAACTTCTTTGGTCGACCATCTGAGTGGAAACTGTCCTGTTACACCTCTGTATGGTCTTGGACACTGTGCTGCTGCTCAGTTTCAGGGTCTTGGCAATCTTCTTATAGCCTAGAACATCTTTTTATAGAGTAACAATTCTTTTTTTAAGATCCTCAGAGAGTTCTTTGCCATGAGGTGCCATGTTGAACTTCCAGTGACCAGCATGAGAGGGTGAGAGCGATAACAACAAATTAAATACACCTGCTCCCCATTCACACCTGAGACCTTGTAACACTAATGATTCACATAACACCGGGGAGAGAAAATGGCTAATTGGGCCCAATTTGAACATTTTCACTTAGGGGTATACTCACTTTTGTTGCCAGCGGTTTAGACATTAAAGCAGTGTTCCGGCCAAAAAAGAGGAGATGTCATCTCTCCTCAGCTCGGTATTTTCCGTTCCGGCGCCGAGGAGAGAAGACTGCAATGTGAGTGTAAAACACACACACACAGTAGAACATGCCAGGCATACATTACACCCCCCCCCCTGTCACACTGACACCAAGCAGTTTTTTTTATCTTCTGATTACTGCATTGGTGTCAGTTTGTGACAGTTACTGTGTTAGGGCAGTTAGCGTTAGCCCCCTTTAGGTCTAGGGTACCCCCCTAACCCCCCCTAATAAAGTTTTAACCCCTTGATTACCCCCCGTTGCCAGTGCCACTAAGCGATCATTTTTCTGATCGCTGTATTAGTGTCACTGGTAACGCTAGTTAGGGAGGTAGATATTTAGGTTTGCTGTCAGTGTTTTATAGCGTCAGGAACCCCCATATACTACCGAATAAATGTTTTAACCCCTTGATTGCCCCCTAGTTAACCCTTTCATCACTGATCACCGTATAACTGTTACGGGTGACGCTGGTTATTTCGTTTATTTTTTTTCTAGTGTCAGGGCACCCGCCGTTTATTACCGAATAAAGGTTTAGCCCCCTGATCGCCTGGCAGTGATATAAGTTAGGTTTTAGGGTCAGATAGGGTCTGTGTCGCCCAAGGCAGCGTCAGGTTAGCGCCAGTTCCGCTAACACCCACGCACGCAACATACGCCTCCCTTAGTGGTAAAGTATCTGAATGGATCAATATCTGATCAGATCTATACTGGCGTCCCCAGCAGTTTAGGGTTCCCAAAAACGCAGTGTTAGCGGGATCAGCCCAGATACCTGTTAGCACCTGCGTTTTGCCCCTCCGCCCAGCCCAGCCCACCCAAGTGCAGTATCGATCGATCACTGTCACTTACAAAACACTAAACACATAACTGCAGCGTTCAGAGTCAGGCCTGATCCCTGCGATCGCTAACAGTTTTTTTGGTAGCGTTTTGGTGAACTGGCAAGCACCAGCGGCCTAGTACACCCCGGTCGTAGTCAAACCCGCACTGCAGTAACACTTGGTGACGTGGCGAGTCCCATAAGTGCAGTTCAAGCTGGTGAGGTGGCAAGCACAAGTAGTGTCCCGCTGTCACCAAAAAGACAAACACAGGCCCGTCGTGCCCATAGTGCCCTTCCTGCTGCATTCGCCAATCCTAATTGGGAACCCACCGCTTCTGCAGCGCCCGTACTTCCCCCATTCACATCCCCAACCAAATGCAGTCAGCTGCATGAGAGGCATTTTCTTTATGTCCTTCCGAGTACCCCTACCCAACGCCCACCAAAAAAGATGTTGTGTCTGCAGAAAGCGCGGATATAGGCGTGACACCCGCTATTATTGTCCCTCCTGTCCTGACAATCCTGGTCTTTGCATTGGTGAATGTTTTGAACGCTACCATTCACTAGTTGAGTATTAGCGTAGGGTACAGCATTCCACAGACTAGGCACACTTTCACAGGGTCTCCCAAGATGCCATCGCATTTTGAGAGACCCGAACCTGGAACCGGTTATAGTTATAAAAGTTACAGTTACAAAAAAAGTGTGAAAAAAAAAATAGTTGTCGTTTTATTGCTCTCTCTCTCTCTATTCTCTCTCTATTGTTCTGCTCTTTTTTTTACTGTATTCTATTCTGCAATGTTTTATTGTTATTATGTTTTATCATGTTTGCTCTTCAGGTATGCAATTTTTTATACTTTACCGTTTACTGTGTTTTATTGTTAACCATTTTTTTGTCTTCAGGTACGCCATTCATGACTTTGAGTGGTTATACCAGAATGATGCCTGCAGGTTTAGGTATCATCTTGGTATCTTTCTTTTCAGCCAGCGGTCGGCTTTCATGTAAAAGCAATCCTAGCGGCTAATTGGCCTCTAGACTGCTTTTACAAGCAGTGGGAGGGAATGCCCCCCCCCACTGTCTTCCGTGTTTTTCTCTGGCTCTCCTGTCTCAACAGGGAACCTGAGAATGCAGCCGGTGATTCAGCCAGCTGACCATAGAGCTGATCAGAGACCAGAAGCTACGAGCATTTTATGACTTAGATTTCGCCGGATGTAAACAGCGCCATTGGGAAAGCATTTTATCACACCGATCTTGGTGTGGTCAGATGCTTTGAGGGCAGAGGAGAGATCTAGGGTCTAATAGACCCCGATTTTTTTTTTTTCTTTCAAAAAAGAGTACCTGTCACTACCTATTGCTATCATAGGGGAAATTTACATTCCCTGAGATAACAATAAAAATGATAAAAAAATGAAAGGAACAGTTTAAAAATAAGATAAAAAAGCAAAAAAAAAATAAAGGGGAAAAAAAAAAAAAAAGCACCCCCTGTCCCCCCTGCTCTCGCCCTAAGGCAAACGCAAGCGTCGGTCTGGCGTCAAATGTAAACAAGCACCATGCATGTGAGGTGTCACCGTGAACGTCAGATCGAGGGCAGTAATTTTAGCAGTAGACCTCCTCTGTAAATCTAAAGTGGTAACCTGTAAAGGCTTTTAAAAATGTATTTATTTTGTTGCCACTACACATTTGTGCGCAATTTTAAAGCATGTCATGTTTGGTATCCATGTACTCGGCCTAAGATCATCTT
The DNA here is from genome assembly GCF_042186555.1 of Aquarana catesbeiana. Taxonomy (NCBI): domain Eukaryota; kingdom Metazoa; phylum Chordata; class Amphibia; order Anura; family Ranidae; genus Aquarana; species Aquarana catesbeiana. The sequence continues at coordinate 792,455,822 of NC_133325.1, forward strand.
TTTTATTTCATCAAACATTTGGGCAATATAGTGTGTTTTAGTGCATTAAAATTAAAAAATGTGTTTTTTCCCCAAAAAATGCGCTTGAAAAATCGCTGCGCAAATACTGTGTAAAAAAAAAAATGAAAAGCCCACCATTTTAATCTGTAGGGTATTTGCTTAAAAAAATATATAATGTTTGGGGGTTCAAAGTAATTTTCTTGCAAAAAAAAAATAATTATTTCATGTAAACAAAGTGTCAGAAAGGGCTTTGTCTTCAAGTGGTTAGAAGAGTGGGTGATGTGTGACATAAGCTTCTAGATGTTGTGCATAAAATGCCAGGACAGTTTATATTGTGACACAAGTTGCGGGAAAGAGACCTATATATATTTTTTTTTTTTTTTTTTGCACAAAGTTGTCACTAAATGATATATTGCTCAAACATGCCATGGGAATATGTGAAATTACACCCCAAAATGCATTCTGTTGCTTCTCCTGAGTATGCGGATACCACATGTGTGGTACTTTTTGGGAGCCTAGCCGCATACGGGACCCCGAAAACCAAGCACCGCCTTCAGGCTTTCTAAGGGCGTAAATTTTTGATTTCACTCTTCACTGCCTATCACAGTTTCGGAGGCCATGGAATGCCCAGGTGGCACAAACCCCCCCCAAATGACCCTATTTTGGAAAGTAGACACCCCAAGCTATTTGCTGAGAGGTATAGTGAGTATTTTGCAGACCTCACTTTTTTGTCACAAAGTTTTGAAAATTGAAAAAAAAAAAAATCAATTTCTTGTCTTTCTTCATTTTCAAAAACAAATGAGAGCTGCAAAATACTCACCATGCCTCTCAGCAAATAGCTTGGGGTGTCTACTTTCCAAAATGGGGTCATTTGGGGGGGAGGTTTGTACTGCCCTGCCATTTTAGCACCTCAAGAAATGACATAGGCAGTCATAAACTAAAAGCTGTGTAAATTCCAGAAAATGTACCCTAGTTTGTAGGCGCTATAACTTTTGCGCAAACCAATAAATATACGCTTATTGACATTTTTTTTACCAAAGACATGTGGCCGAATACATTTTGGCCTAAATGTATGACTAAAATTTGAGTTTATTGTATTTTTTTTAAAACAAAAAGTAGAAAATATCTTTTTTTTTTTTTTTTTTCAAAATTTCTTATTCCGTTTTTTTTATAGCGCAAAAAATAAAAACCGCAGAGGTGATCAAATACCATCAAAAGAAAGCTCTATTTGTGGGAAGAAAAGGACGCAAATTTTGTTTGGGTACAGCATTGCATGACCGCGCAATTAGCAGTTAACCACTTCAATACCAGGCACTTAGACACCTTCCCGCCCAGACCAATTTTCAGCTTTCAGCGCTGTCGCAATTTGAATGACAATTGCGCGGTCATGCTACACTGTACCCAAACTAATTTTTTATCATTTTGTTCCCACAAATAGAGCTTTCTTTTGGTGGTATTTGATCACCTCTGCGGTTTTTATTTTTTGCGCAACAAATAAAAAAAGACCGAAAATTTTGAAAAAAAACAAGTTTTTCTTTGTTTCTGTTAAAATTTTTTTGTAAATAAGTACGTTTTCTTCTTCAACGACGGGCACTGATATGGCTGCACTGACGGGCACTGACTGGCACTGATACGTCGGCACTGATGGGCACCGATGAGGTGGCACCAATGAGGTGGCACTGATGAGGTGGCACTGACGGGCACTGATGGGCACTGATAGGCGGCACTGATGGGCACTGATAGGCGGCACTGATGGGCACTGATAGGTGGCACTGGTAAGCGGCACAGATGGGCACTCATAGGTGGCGCAGATGGGCACTTATAGGCGGCGCTGATGGGCACTCATAGGTGGCATTGATGGGCACTCATAGGTGGCATTGATGGTTACTTATGGGTGGCACTGATAGTTGGCACAGATGGGCATGGATGGGCACTGATAGATGGGCACTGATGGGCACGGATGGGCACTGACAGGTGGCATGAATGGACACTGATGGGTGGCACTGACGGCACTGGTTGTTTGCAGTGATGCCCCTAAGGGTGGCATTGTTGGGCATCACTGCAACATAATGGTGCCAATCAGTGCCCATTTGTGGGCACTGATTGGCACTGACTGGGCACACTGGGCACATGTGGATGGCCATGGGGTACATACTTGGCCATCCACATGTTGCCCCTTCCCTGGTGGTCCTAGTGGCGATCCCTGGTGGTCCAGTGTGGTGATCTGAGGGGGGGCTGCGCTGATAAACAATCAGCACAGACCCCCCCTGCCAGGAGAACCGCCGATCGGCTCTCCTCTAATCGCGTCTGTCAGACGCGAGTGAGGAAGAGCCGATCAACGGCTCTTCCTATTGACAGCGTGATCAGCCGTGATTGGACACGGCTGATCACGTGGTAAAGAGCCTCCGCCGGAGGCTTTTTACCAAGATCAGTGTAGCGGTCTGTCAGACTGACACACCGCTCCACCGATCGCCGCGATGCGCGCCCCCGGGGGCGCGCTGCGGCATGTTATCCTGCTGGACGTCATATGACGTCCAGTCAGGATAACACAACCACTTCCCGGACGTCAATCCGCTATAGGGCGGGCGGGAAGTGGTTAAACAACGCAGTGCCAAATTGTAAAGTGCTCTGATCAGGAAGGGGGTAAATCCTTTCGGGGCTGGAGTGGTTAAAGTCAGCAGCTACAAACACTGTAGCTGCTGACTTTTAATAAGGAGACTTACCTGTCCAGCGAGCCAGAGATGTCGGCAGCCCGAAGGGAAACACGCAGTGGAGCTTTGCGGCTTCACTGCCAGCTTCCTACTGCGCATGCGCGAGTCACGCAGCACTTTGTGAATGGCCCCATTGTTTTCTGGGACACACACATGTCCCAGAAGGCAACAGGGCCGCTCGCTGAAGAGGAGGAAGCGCCGTGGAATAGGAAGAGGCAAATTAGGAAGACTGCCTAGCAACAGGGGTTTCAGGTAAGTTCAAAAAAAATTTTCTTTCAAATGTTTTTTTTTTAAAAGAATATTAATGCACTTTTTTTATTTTAGGCTGGCCCTCCACTTTAATGGCTGTGTTGAGTTATTTTGAGGAGACAGAAAATTTACACTGTTATACAAGCTGTACACTCACTACTTTACATTGTAGACAAGTGTCATTTCTTCAGCATATCCGTTTTCGTCAGATCTCATCCGATCCGCCAGCAACGGACCTGGACGTAGGGCCATCTGTCTGCTTTTAGCGGATCGGACCGGGTCAGATGTCAGCGGACATGTCTCCGCTGACATCCGATGCTCCATAGGCTAACATGGAGCGCCCGTTCAGGTCCGCTGAACGGTCCGATCGTGTGAAAGGTGTCTCTCTCTGTCTCTCTGTCTCTCTGTCTCTCTGTCTCTCTGTCTCTCTGTCTCTCTGTCTCTCTGTCTCTCTGTCTCTCTGTCTCTCTGTCTCTCTGTCTCTCCTTTTTTTTTAACCACTTCCTTACTGGGCATTTAAACCCCCCTCCTGCCCAGACCAATTTTCAGCTTACAATTGCACTGTCATACAACACTGTACCCAAATGAAATTTTTATCATTTTTTCCCATAAAAAGAGCTTTCTTTTGGTGGTATTTAGTCACAGTTTGGGGGTTTTTTGTGGAAAATTTTGAAAAAATAAATAAATCATTTTTCATAATTTGTTATAAAATTTTGTAAACATGTAATTTTTCTCCTTCACTGATGGGCGGCACTGGTAGGTGACACTGATGGGTGGCGCTGGTGGTCACTGGTAGGCAGCACTGTATTGCAATGGCAGGTGGCACAGGAGAGCATGGACTCGCTGATCACAGGGCGATAATAAAAAAAGAATGGTCGGTTCTAGTACAGGACGTCCTATACACTATGCACACTTAATTTGAAACCATTTTACTGTAGCATTTTTGAAATGTGTCACGTTATTCGACTTTGGAGGTGTATAAATAACTAATTTCCAATAAGTAGAAAAAAAAAGGATGGTCAGTTCTAGTACAGGACGTCCCATACCCTATGCACACCTCATTTGAAACCATTTTACTGTAGCGGTAAAATGGTTTCAAATGAGGTGTGCATAGGGTATGGGACATCCTGTACTAGAACTGACCGTTCTTTTTTTTTTTCTACTTATTAGAAAAGAGGTTGTTATAGGCCTCCAATGTTGAATAACGTGACATATCTCCAAAATACTACAGTAAAATGGTTTCAAATGAGCTGTGCATAGGGTATGGCACGTCCTGTATTGGAACTGACCAGTACATTTCTCTACTTATTTGAAATGAGGTCTTTATAGGCCTCCAAAATTTAATAATGTAACAAAAATACAAAATGGTGCATAGTGTATGGGACGTCCTGTATTAGAACTGACCATTTGTTTTTTTACTAATTTTTAGAAATGAGGACCGTTATTTATTTCTACTTATTAGAAATGAGGTTGTTATCATCCTCCAAAGTTGAATAATGTGACATATCTCCAAAACGCTACAGTAAAATGGTTTCAAATTAGGTGTGCTTAGTGTATGTGACATCATGTAACTGACCATTCTTTTTTTCTATATAATTTAAATGAGGTCGTTTAAGGGCCTCTGGAGTTGAAAATGTCCTATATCACATGGGGTGTGTACAATGTATGGGACACTGAATACAACATAACAAAAAAACATATGCAGTAAATGTATTCAGAAAGAGACTCTTTATTTTGTCTGCTTGTGCTGTAAACATTTACATAAAACAATGTATTGAGATGTGACCTATAAAGAAAAAAACATTAGTAAAAGACAATGTGAGTTTTAACCACTAGAGACCTGTGCTATAGCCGAAAGACGGCTACAGCGTGGACCTGAATTGCCGGGAGGGCGTCACTGGGCATCCTCCCATGCTCGAGCGGCCTGCGTGCCCCCTGTGATCAGCGAGTCAATGCTCTTCTGTGCCACCTGCCATTGCACAACACTGCTGCCTACCAGTGCCACCCATCAGTGCCCACAGTGCCACCTATCGGTGTCACCTACCAGTGTCACCTTATCTGTGACCACCAGTGCCGTCTCATCAGCACATATCAATGAAGGAGAAAAATTACATGTTTACAAAATTTTATAACAAACTATGAAACATGATTTCTTTTTGTTTAGCAAAAAATAAAAACCCCAGCTGTGATTAAATACCACCAAAAGAAAGCTCTATTTGTGGGGGAAAAAATGATAAAAATTTCATTTGGGTACAGTGTTGTATGACCGCGCCATTGTCATTCAAATTGCGTCAGCGCTGAAAGCTAAAAATTGGTCTGGGCAGGATGGGCAGGAGGGGGGTGTAAGTACCCTGTAAGCAAGTGGTTAGAAAAGGATAAATATAGAAAAGAGAAAGAGAGATAAATAAATAATGAAAGACAGAGTGAGAAAGAAAGAGATAAACAAATAAATGCTTGTCAGGATTGGAGGCAACTTTCATAGGTCCCAAACAGGGGGTCCCTTCTTATATAAACTACATGGGGCGCTGGAGATCCTCCTGTTTTAGCAGTTACATACGTAAACTCCTTTTTTGAAGTCATCCGGGTATTTGCTTTTTTCTGGACTAGTGGTTGTTGCCGGCCCTTCATTAAAGCTTTCACATCACACCTACTTTGTGTCTCTTTTTGCCCTCTTTTAGGCATACTGACCAGCTAGGCCAAGGCACACCTCAGGTCTTGGTAGTTAGGGTTATCGCATTTCCAAGTCAAGATTCTGACTACATATATCTATCTATCTATCTATCTATCTATCTATCTATCTATCTATCTATCTATCTATCTATCTATCTCAGTATCTCACAAAAGTGAGTACACCCCTCACGTTTTTGTAAATATTTTATTTTATCTTTTCATGTAACACTGAAGAAATGACACTTTACATTGTAGCAAAATAGTGAGTGTACAGCTTGTATAACAGTGTAAATTTGCTGTCCCCTCAAAATAACTCAACACACAGCCATTATTGTCTAAACCGCTGGCTACAAAAGTGAGTACACCCCTAAGTGAAAATGTCCAAATTGGGCCCCATTAGCCATTTTCCCTCCCCCGGTGTCATGTGACTCGTTAGTGTTACAATGTCTCAGGTGTGAATGGGGAGCAGGTGTGTTAAATTTGGGGTTATCACTCTCACTCTCTCATACTGGTCACTGGAAATTTACCATGGTACCTCATGTCAAAGAACTCTCTGAGGATCTGAAAAAAATAATTGTTGCTCTACATAAAGATGGCCTAGGCTATAAGAAGATTGCCAAGACCCTGAAACTGAGCTGCAGCACGGTGGCCAAGACCATATAGTGGTTTAACAGGACAGGTTCCACTCAGAACAGACCTCGCCATGGTCGACCAAAGAAGTTGAGTGCACTGCTCAGCGTCATATCCAGAGGTTGTCTTTGGGAAATAGACATATGAGTGCTGCCAGCATTGCTGCAGAGGTTGAAGGGGTGGGGGGTCAGCCTGTCAGTGCTCAGACCATACGCCGCACACTGCATCAAATTGGTCTGCATGGCTGTCATCCCAGTAGGAAGCCTCTTCTAAAGATGATGCACAAGAAAGCCCAGAAACTGTTTGCTAAAGACAAGCAGATTAAGGACATGGATTACTGGAACCATGTCCTGTGGTCTGATCAGACCAAGATAAACTTATTTGGTCCAGATGATGTCAAGCGTGTGTGGGGGCAACCAGGTGAGGAGTACAAAGACAAGTGTGTCTTGTCTACAGTCAAGCATGGTGGTGGGAGTGTCATGGTCTGGGGCTGCATGAGTGCTGCCGGCACTGGGGAGCTACAGTTCATTGAGGGAACCATGAATGCCAACATGTACTGTGACATACTGAAGCAGAGCATGATCCCCTCCCTTCAGAGACTGGGCCGCAGGGCAGAATTCCAACATAACGGCCCAAAACACACCTCCAAGATGACCACTGCCTTGCTAAAGAAGCTAAGGGTAAATGATGGACTGGCCAGGCTTGTCTCCAGACCTAAACCCTATTGAGCATCTGTGGGACATCCTCAAACAGAAGGTGGAGGAACACAAGGTCTCTCACATCCACCAGCTCCGTGATGTCGTCATGGAGGAGGGGAAGAGGACTCCAGTGCCAACCTGTGAAGCTCTGGTGAACTCCATGCCCAAGAGGGTTAAGGCAGTGCTGGAAAATAATGGTGGCCACACAAAATATTGACACTTTGGGCCCAATTTGGACATTTTCACTTAGGGGTAGGGATGAGCTTCGAGTTCGAGTTCGAGTCGAACTCATGTTCGACTCAAACATTGGCTGTTCGCAAGTTCGCCGAACAGCGAACAATTTGGGGTGTTCGCGGCAAATTCGAATGCTGCAGAACACCCTTTAAAAGTCTATGGGAGAAATCAAAAGTGCTAATTTTAAAGGCTTATATGCAAGTTATTGTCATAAAAAGTGTTTGGGGACCTGGGTCCTGCCCCAGGGGACATGGATCAATGCAAAAAAAAGTTTTAAAAACGGCCGTTTTTTCAAGAGCAGTGATTTATTAATGCTTAAAGTCAAACAATAAAAGTGTAATATCCCTTTAAATTTCGTAGCTGGGGGGTGTCTATAGTATGCCTGTAAAGGGGCGCATGTTTCCCGTGTTTAGAACAGTCTGACAACAAAATGACATTTCGAAGGAAAAAAAACCATTTAAAACTACCCGCGGCTATTGCATTGCCGACAATACACATAGAAGTTCATTGATAAAAACGGCATGGGAATTCCCCACAGGGCAACCCCGAACCAAAATTAAAAAAAAAAAAAATGACGTGGGAGACCCCCTAAATTGCATACCAGGCCCTTCAGGTCTGGTATGGATATTAACCACTTAAGGACCAGCCTCGTTTTGGATTTTAGGTGTTTACATGTTTAAAACAGGTTTTTTTGCTAGAAAATTACTTAGAACCCCCAAACATTATATATGGTTTTTTTTTTCTAACACCCTAGAGAATAAAATGGCGGTCATTGCAATACTTTTTTTTGCACCGTATTTGCGCAGCGGTCTTATAAGCGCACTTTTTTTGGAAAAAATTCACTTTTTTGAATAAAAAAATAAGACAACAGTAAAGTTAGCCCAATTTTTTTTTATATTGTGAAATATAATGTTACGCCAAGTAAATTGATACCCAACATGTCACGCTTCAAAATTGCGCCCGCTCATGGAATAGCGTCAAACTTTTACCCTTAAAAATCTCCATAGGCGTTTAAAAAATTCTACAGGCTGCATGTTTTGCGTTACAGAGGAGGTCTAGGGCTAGAATTATTGCTCTCGCTCTACCGGTCGCGGCGATACCTCACATGTGTGGTTTGACCACCGTTTTCATATACGGGCGCTACTCACGTATGCGTTCGCTTCTGCGCGTGAGCTCGTCGAGACAGGGCGCTTTAAAAAAATTTTTTTTTTTTATTATTTATTTTACTTTTATTTTATTTATTTTTTTCACGGTTTTAAAAAAAAAAAAAATTTGGATCACTTTTATTCCTATTACAAGGAATGTAAACATCCCTTGTAATAGAAAAAAACATGACAGGTCCTCTTAAATATGAGATCTGGGGTCAAAAAGTCCTCAGATCTCATATTTACACTAAAATGCAAAAAAAAAAAAAAAAAAGTCGTTTAAAAAAATGACACAAAAAATTGTGCCTTTAAAAAGTGGGCGGAGCCGTCATAATGACGTCGCTCCGGCCGTCACATGGTATAGAGACGGGTGGGGGCCATCTTGGCCTCACTCGTCTCAGTACCTCAGCAGTGACAGGTCCCGATCTCCTCCACCGCTACCGACGGCTCCGGTAAGCGGCGGAGGGCGCGGGAGAGCGGCGGGAGGGGGGGTGTCACCTCTCCCGCCGCCGATAACGGTGATCTCGCGGTGAACCCGCCGCAGAGACCACCGTTATCGTGTACAGAACCGCTCGCTGTAAAGATGGATACCTCGGTTGTGGCAGCAGCTGCTGCCGTTACCGAGATATCCATCTTCAAAAAAATGACGTACATATACAGTGAGCGGTCGTCAAGTGGTTAAGGGGAACCCCGGCCAAAATTTAAAAAAAAAATGACGTGGGGTTCCCCCTAAATTCCATACCAGACCCTTCAGGTCTGGTATGGATTTTAAGGGGAACCCCGCGCCAAAAAAAAAAAAAAAACGGCGTGGGGTCCCCCCAAAAATCCATACCAGACCCTTATCCGAGCACGCAACCTGGCAGGCCACAGGAAAAGAGGGGGGGGCCGAGAGTGCGGCCCCCCCTCCTGAACCGTACCAGGCCACATGCCCTCAACATTGGGAGGGTGCGTTGGGGTAGCCCCCCAAAACACCTTGTCCCCATGTTGATGAGGACAAGGGCCTCATCCCCACAACCCTAGCCGGTGGTTGTGGGGGTCTGCGGGCGGGGGGGCTTATCGGAATCTGGAAGGCCCCTTTAACAAGGGGACCCCCAGATCCCGGCCCCCCCCTGTGTGAAATGGTAAGGGGGTACTTACCCCTACCATTTCACTAAAAAACTGTCAAAAATGTTAAAAATGACAAGACAGTTTTTGACAATTCCTTTATTTAAATGCTTCTTCTTTCTTCCTTCATCTTCTTCTGGTTCTTCTGGTTCTTCCTCCGGCGTTCTCGTCCAGCGTCTTCTATCTTCTTCTCCTCGGGCCGCTCCGCACCCATGGCATGGAGGGGGAGGCTCCCGCTCTTCTCTTCATCTTCTTCTTCATCCTCTTCTCTTCTTCCTTCTTCTCTTCTTCTCTTCTTCATTTTCTTCTCCAGGCCGCTCCGCATCCATGCTGTCATGGAGGGAGGCTCCCGCTATGTGATGGTGTCTCTTCGTCTGACGGCTCTTAAATAACGGGGGCCCTCTGACGCACGGGACATGACGGGACTTCCCTGTGGCATTCCCTGTGACGTCACAGGGAAGTCCCGTCAAGTCACCGTGCGTCAGAGGGGGCGGGGTCACCGGTGGCCCTGCCCCCATTATTTAAGAGCCGTCAGATGAGGAGCGCCGTCACACAGCAGGAGACTCCCTCCATGACAGCATGGATGCGGAGCGGCCCGGAGAAGAAAATGAAGAAGGAAGAAGAGAAGAAGATGAAGAGAAGAGCGGGAGCGGGAGCCTCCCCTCATGCCATGGGTGCGGAGCGGCCCGAGGAGAAGAAGATAGAAGACGCCGCGGAGGAGATGCTGGACGAGAACACCGGAGGAAGAGCCAGAAGAACCAGAAGAAGAAGAAGATGAAGGAAGAAGCATTTAAATAAAGGAATTGTCAAAAACTGTCTCTTGTCATTTTTAACATTTTTGACAGTTTTTTAGTGAAATGGTAGGGGTAAGTACCCCCTTACCATTTCACACAGGGGGGGGCGGGATCTGGGGGTCCCCTTGTTAAAGGGGGCTTCCAGATTCCGATAAGCCCCCTGCCCGCAGACCCCCACAACCACCGGCCAGGGTTGTGGGGATGAGGCCCTTGTCCTCATCAACATGGGGACAAGGTGTTTTGGGGGGCTACCCCAAAGCACCCTCCCAATGTTGAGGGCATGTGGCCTGGTATGGTTCAGGAGGGGGGGGCCCGCACTCTCATCCCCCCCTCTTTTCCTGCGGCCTGCCAGGTTGCCTGCTCGGATAAGGGTCTGGTATGGATTTTTGGGGGGACCCCACGCCGTTTTTTTTTTTTTGGCACGGGGTTCCCCTTAAAATCCATACCAGACCTAAAGGGCCTTGTATGGAATTTAGGGGGACTCCCACGTCATTTTTTTTTTTTTTTTTTTTTTTTAATTTTGGTTCGGGGTTTCCCTGTGGGGAATTCCCATGCCGTTTTTATCAATGAACTTCTATGTGTATTGTCGGCAATGCAATAGCCGCGGGTAGTTTTAAATGTTTTTTCCTTCGAAATGTCATTTTGCTGTCAGACTGTTCTAAACACAGGAAACATGCGCCCCTTTACAGGCATACTATAGACACCCCCCAGGTACGAAATTTAAAGGGATATTACACTTTTATTGTTTGACTTTAAGCATTATTAAAATCACTGCTCCTGAAAAAACGGCTGTTTTTAAAACTTTTTTTTGCATTGATCCATGTCCCCTGGGGCAGGACCTGGGTCCCCAAACACTTTTTATGACAATAACTTGCATATTAGCCTTTAAAATTAGCACTTTTGATTATTCATGTTCGTGTCCCATAGACTTTAACGGTGTTCGCGTGTTCGAGCAAACTTTTTTCCTGTTCGCATGTTCTGGTGCGAACCGAACAGGGGGGTGTTCGGCTCATCCCTACTTAGGGGTGTACTCACTTTTGTTGTCAGTGGTTTAGACAATAATGGCTGTGTGTTGAGTTATTTTGAGGGGACAGCAAATTTACACTGTTATACAAGCTGTACACTCACTACTTTACATTGTAGCAACACATTTCTTCAGTGTTTTCCCGTGAAAAGATAGAATAAAATATTTACAAAAATGTGAGAGGTGCACGTGTGTGTGTGTGTGTGTGTGTGTGTGTGTACATCTCCATCTCACAGGTGTGCCTTAGGCTGGCCACAATAAAAGGCCACTCTAAAATGTACAGTTTTATCACACAGCACAATGCCACAGATGTTGCAAGTTTTGAGGGAGCGTGCAATTGGCATGCTGACTGCAGGAATGTCCACCAGATCTGTTCCCCCTGAATTGAATGTTCATTTCTCTACCATAAGTCATCTCCAAATGCATTTCAGAGAATTTGGCAGTACATCCAACTTGATCGAAGTTCTGGACACTGAACGAAAGCTTACTACAGACACCAGCAGTTTTGACTGATGTTTCGAACAAGTTAAAACACTACTTCCAAATGAATGACACTACAGAATGTGACCTAGGTATACTTTGGGAAGACCGTAATAAGAGGGGTCCTAATTAAACACATAATACGCATCAAGCAGGAACGAGAACGACAACTGCTTCTGCTCCTTCGCAAGATACATGAAACAGAATTGAAACATAAATGCACTCCAGTATCCTCACTAGAAACAGAACTGCTGTCCCTTAGAAAACAAACAGTAGACATATTGCAATACAAAATTAAAGCGCGTTACAATTTTGTAGGAAGCTCTCCTACGAATCTGGTCACAAATGCAGGAAACTACTGGCTAAAGCTGTTAGACAACATAGACTGCATTCATACATACCCCAAATTATTTCACCCTCTGGACACAAATTCCAAGACTACTATTCTGCCCTATACAATCTTCCGAAGCGATATACCAATGACGCTGTAATAGAAGATGCAGTATCCCCCAACTTACTGAGTAGAGGGGGGCGGAGATGGATGAGCCCATCACGTTAGAGGAATTGCAATTTGCAATCAAAGGGATAGACGGGTTTACCCTGCAGTACTATCAAGCCCTCTTATCAGTGCTAGGCCCCTATATGGTGAAACTATTTAATGCCCTGTCAGAAGGGGGACAACTTCAAAGGGATATTTTGAGAGCTCACATGTGCCTTATCCCTAAGGAGGGTAAAGATCCAACCGCATGCAGCAGTTACATGACCTATATCCCTCCTGAATGTAGATCTTAAAGTGGAGTTCCACCCAAAAGTGGAACTTCCACTCATCGGATTCCTCCCCCCCTCCGGTGTCACAGTTGGCACCTTTCAGGGGGGAGGGGGGTACAGATACCTGTATATTACAGGTATTTGTACCCACTTCCGGCATAGATAGCCGCAGAATCTGCGGTTATTTACGCCATTTCCTGTTCCCCCCCCACTGTCTGCTGGGAAACACTCGGGTCCTAGAGACAGCAGGGACCATCTGTGTGCATGCGCAGTAGGGAACTGGGAAGTGAAGCTGCAAGCCTTCACTTCCTGATTCCCTTACCAAAGATGGAGGCGGCAGCACCCGAGGACCGAGAGACTGTTCGGCCTCGGGTGCCGACATCGCGGGCACCCTGGACAGGTAAGTGTCCATGTTTTAAAAGTCAGCAGCTGCAGTATTTATAGCTGCTGACTTTAAAAAAAAAAATTCGGCGGAGCTCTGCTTTAAGCTCTTCATGAAAATACTGGCCAATAGGTTATCCCATCACGTGACAGACCTAGTACATCTAGATCAGGTGGGCTTTGTCCCCTCATGAGAGGCGAGAGATAACACCACAGTTGATCAATCAAGTAAATATAGCCTCTGTGACTAAAACACTGTCTTCCTGAGTACAGACGCTGAGAAGGCTTTTGACTGTGTCAATTGGGAGTTCATGTCCTCCGTTCTTAAAAATATCCTGTGGAATTTTGTATCTTCCTCAGGGGGGATGCACATCACCCCCTGAAGAAGATACAAAATTCCCTTGTATCGACACATGTAGGGGAAGGGGACAGGATGGCATGCTTAGCAGATCAGCTGTTAGGAACGATCAGCTTACCATCCTGTTACCGCCCGTTTTCAACCATTCATTTTTTGCTTGATGTAGAATGGCGTACTGAAACGCCTGAATATTGTGAGTACCCTGTGTGGGACCTGTTTATTTTTGTTTCAATAAATTGCATAAGCATACTACACTATGAGATCCTTTTTTCATTGATTTACTGAGGCACATTGTCGATTGATCCAGGATTCCGGACGCACTGCTGAACCCTGTGGTGGTTCCAAAGCATGTATTGACCAAGCTTAACAGCAAGGTCACACACCTTAAAGAGGAAGGCCCATCAGAAACAAAAAAAAATTAAAAGTCAGCAGCTACAAATACTGCAGCTGCTGACTTTTAATTGGACACTTACCTGTCCCAGGGTCCAGCGATGCGGGGGATCGAAGCCCTGCTCGTCTCCCCCTCTGTTCGGCGGCGCCAGCATAGCAACTGTGGGTGCCGGGCTGTGGCTTCACAGCCTGGCACCCACTGCGCATGCGCGAGCGGCGCTGAGCGCCATGATTGGCCGCTCAGTCACCTGGGACCTGTAATGGGTCCCAGATGATTGACAAGAGGGGGGGAGCAGGGGAGCAGAGCTGAGCCCTTCCTGTGCCGAGACGGAAGTGATGTCACCAGCCCAGGCACTGAAAGAGGCAGACTACGAGGGACCCCCTAGCAACAGGCATTTAGAGGTGAGTAAAAAAAAAAAAAATCCAAATTTTTTTTGTATTTTTTTTTTTTTTTTTTTTTAGGATTTTTCATGTATGTTTTTTTTTTTTTTTTGGGTGGGACCCCACTTTAAGGTGAGCCTTCATTACATGGGGGGGGGCACCTGAGTGAGAGCACAGCGTCTAATTATCGCATCACTTTCACAGCATACTGAATCGCATGGAGTGTGGAGCACCTGTAAATTGGATCAATTTGAACTTGGCACAGTGCACTTAAGCACTTTATAATTACAGTATTAGGATCTATTTAGATTTCCACAGACTTATTTACTTTAATATTTTTCATCACGATACAAATGCAATTTATTATTTGGCTATTAAGCACTTGTTTACTTTATATATTTTTTTTATCATAAATTTTATACATTATTAGTATCACGGTGTAGAGGATATAATTTTACCAGTTCAGAGGCTCTATGCTTATACCTTTGATAGCGCAGCGTTTTTAATGCGATTTTAGTACTTTTATATGGTTTATGAGACATGTTTACCGCTTGCAGCTGATTCAAAGAGGATTTACTGGTTTATTATTGTTAGTGGAGGCTCACAGGACGTTCTATATAATCTACGTTACTTCATCTTCCATGGGAATGCCCTTCCATTTCTACCTTCTGGAACTCTGTCCTTGCTTACATCTCCAAAGTCCTCAAAGCTTAGCTGCCGAAGGACCCTTTGATCCGTCTCTCTGGGTGCGAAGTACCAGCTACTCCAACTCAACCATCAATACCATCCAGCCTCTCTCAATGGGCTCATATATGCTTACTGGTAGCTCGCAGAACAATCCTGAGGTATTGGATTAACCCATCCCCGCTGCGTGTCCTAGCTGTGAAACAGGCATTGCTTTCACTCTTCCACTTAGAAAAACTGGATGCTATTACTCTGAACTTTCGCACTACCCGGCGCTTCTTTGCTAGATGGCAGAAATATATAGAGCACACGTTCTCAGAAGAGGAACTCCAATCCAATATGTGTACTTTCCACTATACTGACTGGTACCTGAAGAAGGATCTCTCTAACTCCTTAGACAGGCTCAAATAGTGGATCCTGACCAGCCCCTTGACTTTTCTCTTCAACCCCATATTCCTTAGGGACCTCCTGGTTACCTCTAAATTTTGTCATGCTTATTGTTCTTGTTCTTGACCCAGTGGTTAAATTACCTTTTGTGATCCGCACCTGCTCACGGTTCGGTATGCTTCTACTCCTGAGGGTGTTCTACATGATTGAAATGTGTTTTTTGTGTGTGCTAATTGTTATGCTATTATATACTGGGTAAATATCCCCCCTTTTCCCTTCTTCTCCTTCCTTACCCCCCTTTTGTTTTATTTTGCTTTTGATCTTTTATATGCATCTTTTACCAGTACTGGCTGTTAGACCAATGTCTCTTGGGGCCCCTATGCCCCATTTATTATTTTGTTTGCACAAAAATCAAATAAAATGTTTTCAAAAGTACAGCGGCTCCGACCAGAGCTGACAGTTTAGTTTAGGAATAGTGTGTACCTGGCTTAAGCCATAATTTGATTCATACTGAAATTTTTTGGAGG
The DNA here is from genome assembly GCF_042186555.1 of Aquarana catesbeiana. NCBI lineage: Eukaryota > Metazoa > Chordata > Amphibia > Anura > Ranidae > Aquarana > Aquarana catesbeiana. Next base: position 792,471,437 of record NC_133325.1, read on the forward strand.
GGATTTGGAAATGGGCAGTTCATGCAAGAAAACCCACCAACATCTTACAAAGCGGGAGTCCGGCGACCAATCTTCTTTTTTCTTTTTTAATTTGTTTTAGGTCATTGAGACACTTTGCTAATCCCAAAATAATACTCACAGTTTGGGTGTAATATTTCCGCCTCTGTCTGTTTTCGTACTCAAGAATAGCTTAAAAAACGTGATGCTGGCTGTTTCTATCTTGCTTGTGGGCATGTGAAGCCCACAAGCATTGATTTCCTGGATGCAGTGAATGCTGTTCATTCACAGCCTGTTCACAAGCATGATCATTGTTCCCGCACTGAATCTTGGGAAGCCTGACACTAAGCTCCCAGGAGACAGTGCGGCGCCGGGGAAAGGCAACAAACACGCCTACTACCATGGGAGGAGAGACAGGAAGTGCCACAATAAAGTACAATATAAAGGTAATTACAGTGATAAAAAATGTTTTCGTGCGGCATTTCAACATCTATGCAATTAACTGAAGGGGGTAAGATTAAGTTAAAAATTTGAGTGGAACCCCGCTTTAAGCCGATGTCCAAGACTGGTGGGCAGTTATATAAAATGCTTTCAAGGTGTCATGTCTGCTACAAGGGCAATGTCTGAGGCCAAGGGTGTATTTACTTTTTTTACAGGACACCATTACATATATTGATATTTTGAATAAATAATTCAAAGGGACATTTTTCTTGTGTTCTTTTTCAAGTATATCACTGTAGGCATATCATTTTTCACATGACTGTATGAGGTTTCTTTCCCCCTCAGTCATCCTCCTGCCTTATTAGCTGCCTGTACCTCACCTCTCTTCCATTCCTCCCGGTCACCATCTCCTGGGTGTCCATCCCTCTACTGTTCATCCTTCCATCTCCACATCATCTCTTCTGTCTTCCTAGCCTTGTACTGAGTTGCTCTGGTCCTTCTCTTTGCATCTCTCTTCTCCAAGTATAATGGTGATTAATTGGGCTGTACATATGGAAACATGAGTACACCCGGAGTAGTCCTGGAAGGTCTCTGAGCACTTCTGGGGATTTCCTAGGGGACTGTTAACCACTTCAATACCAGGCACTTAGACACCTTCCCGCCCAGGCCAATTTTCCGCTTTCAGCGCTGTTGCAATTTGAATGACAATTGCGCGGCCATGTTACACTGTACCCAAACACATTTTTTATCATTTTGTTCCCACAAATAGAGCTTTCTTTTGGTGGTATTTGATCACCTCTGCGTTTTTTTTATTTTTTGCGCAACAAATAAAAAAAGACCGAAAATTTCAAAAAAAAAAAACACGTTTTTCTTTGTTTCTGTTAAAATTTTTTGTAAATAAGTACGTTTTCTTCTTCAATGACGGGCACTGATATGGCTGCACTGATACAGCGGCACAGATGGGCACCGATGAGGTGGCACTGGTGAGGTGGCACTGATAGGGGGCACTCATAGGCGGCACTGATGGGCATTCGTAGGTGGCATTGATTGGTACATATGGGTGGCACTGATGGGTACTTATGGGTGGAACAGATGGGCACTGACAGGTGGCACTGATGGGCAATGACAGGTGGCACTGAACACACTGATTGGTGGCACTGATAAAACATATTGGGGGCATTGCTGGGCAGATCTGGAACATAATGGTGCCAATCAGTGCCCATTTGTGGGCACTGATTGGTACAGATTGGGCACATGTGAATGGCCATGGGGTACATACCTGGCCATCCACATGTTGCCCCTTCCCTGGTGGTCCTAGTGGCGATCCCTGGTGGTCCAGTGTGGTCATCTGAGGGGGGGCTGCGCTGATAAACAATCAGCACAGACCCCCCCCTGTCAGGAGAGCAGCCGATCGGCTCTCCTCTACTCACGTCTGTCAGACGCGAGTGAGGAAAAGCTGATCAATGGCTCTTCCTATTGACAGCGTGATTAGCCGTGATTGGACACGGCTGATCATGTGGTAAAGAGTCTCCGCCAGAGGCTCTTTACCAAGATCAGTGTAGCGGTGTGTCAGGCTGACACACCGCTCCACCGATCGCCACGATGCACACCCCCACGGGCCCGCGTTGGCATGTTATCCTGCTGGACGTCATATGACGCCCAGTCAGAATAACGGAACCACTTCCCGGACGTCAATCCGCTATAGGGCGGGCGGGAAGTGGTTAAAGACCTGAACTCACATGGGGGCTACAGAGGTAACCTAATTCCAGGCCAATCTTCATTCCTTTTGTCCTAATTAATATATATTGTTCTTTTAAGAAATATACAATTCTGGCCTGTGTGACTACCACTCTGGTTACTGGATCAGTTGTTCATTTACTGGAACTTTCTTTTGATTCTGCACCATATATCTGTAATGTTGTTTCTTGTTTTGGCCCTCTAAGTCTATAGATCTCCTATCAGTGATCAGTAGTCCTCAGTTGGCCATGACAATGACATCAGTAGAAATGGACACACAAAGAACTGGAGCTGATGAGGCTTTGGGATGATCGTTGTGTTTGTTTCTCTTCTCCGCTGGGACTCCTGTTGTTTTTTTTTTTTTTGTTGTTTTTTTTTTGCTTCTGCTCATTACACCATACATTGCAGTTGGAATTTAGGGACACTATGGAAGTTCTGCTCACATTTTTGATCTGTCTTCTCCTCCCAGGTCTCCTGTGTATGATGATCATATCGGTGTCATCAGGAACGGTGTATGTACAGAGCGGATCAGACATCACTGGCTGTCATATGAAGTGTCCTGAGGATGATGTTACTGTGGAGCTGTACAGACAATGCAGAGGGGAGGATAGGACATTGCTGGAAAATCACTGTTATTACAACTTCACTAAATCTCATGACCCCAGACTCCAACTGGACACAGGGAGCGGCTGCTGGAAGCTGACACGTGCCAGGAAGGATGACTCCTGTGTATATAAGATGTGGTGTCACTGTGCTCCGGGATATGTAATATCCTCAACAGAGATCCGTGTACTGGGTAAGAGTCCATATGTGCAATAACACACACAGTCTAGGTGCAAATAGTAAAACTTGTATTGAAGAAAAGGCAAAACAGTTCACAGCAAACCTGGCGGGAGGAGGCCCAACTGGGAACACTCACTGATGCCAACAGCATGTAGTGGAGAAGGTGTCAGCCAAACTGACATTGTCTGTCTGTAGGGGCGGAATGCAGCCTGGCCCTGATCCAACCCAAATGGTAAGATATCCAAGGAGTTTGCCTAAGCTTTCCCTGCTTGTCTGAAACCATACCTCTGCTAATACTGTGCCTGGCAGATGGGTAACCTGTCCCTACACTACCCACACACAAATGTGTGCCAAAACCAGGGGCCAGGGTCTTAAATAGACTCTGCCACACCCAAGAAGGCCACCAGAATCACATGGGCAACCGGCATCCAATCGGATCACTGCTCAAGTGATTCAGGAAACCATAGAGAATCCAAATAAATATACAATAGTATCACCAGCGCTGGGATATTGTGTGCAGATAAAGCAGCTGTATACCAACCCCTTAATAGATATTACTAAAATTACACTCTATATTATGCAGCACTGATCTGCTAGCTTCTGCTTTTACCAACAAAACAATTCAATCAGGGGGTATTGTGCATACATATATAAAAAATCTGAATGTTAACCACTACAAGTTGCAGCATAACCGGAAGTGACGTCATCGCGCACAGTACTCCCAGAAGTGACATCTTTTTACACCCGGGATCAAGCAGGAAGAGACTGTTAGCTTTTGGTATAAATTAAGGAAACACTGGACTATACCTTAAGCTACATTGAGCGGTTTTTAAATTTGATTTTTCCTTGGTGCAAGGCATAGCACTATCAAATGTGAGTGGGATTACTTAGTTTTTTAACTTTAATAAAAGTTACTGGTTTTACACTGTGGCGAATCTTCCTTGTTTTCCATATGCCTCTTATATGTCATCTGTGATTTTACCTTAATCTTGATGAGAGGAGTGGTGGAGGTCCCAGATTTGCTGTGGACGGTGGATTCCCTGTTCATAACTGGTGTTATATGACTTACCTGTAGTGGATGGTCATGTGCAGTCGGTGAGTTCTCTGGCGTGGCGTTGGTGGATCACTCAAGCACTTTTTGAAAATTCCTATCACTATTTACTTTTTAAAGATTTCCTTTGCACTGCAGAATAGCACTTTATGGTATTTGCTATTAAGCACATATACGAGATTGTCTCATTGTATGGACACTTTACTTAGAAGTGGTTTACATTTATATATTTTATACAGTTCATGTATGCACAATACCCTCTGTTTTAATAAATGTTTTGTTGGTAAAAGCAAAAGCTAGCAGATCAGTGCTCCATAATATAGAGTGTATTTTTATTCATAGAGGAACCATTTTCCTCGTGACTTTGTCTTCCTCTGCAATGCCGCTGCGGTTGTACCAATTGCAGTGGAGACATCAGACTGCACACACTCCTCCCTCTATGACAGATGCTGTCCTTGGCATCGCAACACAGAAAATAACATGAACAATAAAACGAACATGGAAAAAGGTCAGACAACATAATCAAGGTATTTTGCTGAAAGTTGCCCACGTTTGAACCGTAAACACAACAAGCCTCAGCATCCTCTTGGAAATCAGGCTTCAGGTGTATATTTTTTGGTTGAGGTTCTGGAATGTGAGGACTACCTACATCCCCCACACCCTCTTCACTTTGGCCCAAAACCTACTCTTCAGATAGATCTGACCTACCTGACCCACACTGACCTACCTGACCCACCTGACCCACACTGACCATTACACTGACCTACCTGACCATTACACTGACCCACCCGACACACAGTGACATACCTGACCCACACTGACCTACCCGACACACACTGACCATTACACTGACCCACACTGACCTACCTGACCATTACACTGACCTACCCGACCCACACTGACCTACCCGACCCACACTGACCTACCCGATCCACACTGACCTACCTGACCCACACTGACCTACCTTACCCATACTGACCTACCCGACCCACACTGACCTACCTTACCCACACTGACCTACCTTACCCACACTGACCTACCTGACACACACTGACCTACCCGACCCACTCTGACCTACCCGATACACACTGATCCACACTGACCTCCACAGTGACCATTACACTGACCAACCTGACACACAGTGACATACCTGACCCACACTGATCATTACACTGACCTACCTGAACATTACATTGACCTGCCTGACCCACACTGACCTACCTGACACACACTGACCTACCTGACACACACTGACCTACCCGACCCACTCTGACCTACCCGATACACACTGATCCACACTGACCTCCACACTGACCATTACACTGACCAACCTGACACACAGTGACATACCTGACCCACACTGACCATTACACTGACCTTCCTGACCCACACTGACCATTACACTGACATACTTGACCCACGCTGATCTACAGTTTATATGCATGTGTGTGTGTATATATATATGTGTGTGTGTATGTGTATGTGTATATATATATATATATATATATATATATATATATATATATATATATATATATATATATATATATATATATATATATATATATATATATATATATATATATACAAGCAAACAGGTCTTCCCACCGACTTTATATATAAAGAAGAAAATCCGAAAGGTTGCTGCACTTAAAAATCTTTGTTGTTTTATTTCATCAATTCTTGAAAGAAGATTACAAAGCAGGTATAATCATTCCAGACACGAATGGATCCACTCATGTCTGGAATGATTATACCTGCTTTGTAATCTTCTTTCAAGACTTGATGAAATAAAGCAACAAAGATTTTTAAGTGCAGCAACCTTTCGGAGATATATATATATATATATATAATATACCTAAAGGCCCCCACATCCATTATTTTATATCATGACAATTAAAGCTAAAATTAAATAATTAAATGTATCAGGAAGTCAGATTTACATGCAACAGTGGTGAGGGGTTCTATCCAATGCAGCTGTGGTGGTGAGGGTGGTTCAGTCAGAAGTAGTGGTGATGGGGAGGGGGGGTTCGGTCAGAGGCAGTGGTGATGGTGTTGGGGGTGGGTTCAGTGAAAGGCTGAAGTTGTTGTTGGGAAGGGCGGGGTTTAGTCAGGGGCAGATGTGGTGATGGGGAGGGTGGGTTTGGTCAGAGGCAGATGGGGGGGAGGGGGGGTTCATTCGGAGGCATCGATGGTGGTGGGGGGGTTGGTCAAAGGCAGATGTGGTGGGGAGGGTTAGTCAGAGGCAGATGTGGTGATGGGGAGGGGGGTTTGTCAGAGGCTGTGGTGGTGGTGGAGGGAGGTTCAGACAGAGGCAGATGTGGTGGTGGGGAGGGGGGAGGGTTTAGTCAGAGGCAGATGTCATAAATCTATCCCCTATTTTGTAGACGCTATAAATTTTGCACAAACCAATATACGCTTATTGCGACTTTATTTTTTTACCAAAAATATGTAGAAGAATACAGAATAAAACAACAAAGTGCCGTATTGCAAAAATGGCCTGGTCATTAAGGGGGGTAAATCCTTCCGGGGCTGAAGTGGTTAAAGTGCCCTGTCCCTCGAAGTTCGAACGCATATGCAAGTAGCGCCCACATATGTAAATGGTGTTCAAACCACACATGTGAGGTATCTCTGCGATCGTTAGAGTGAGAGCAATAATTCTAGCACTAGACCTCCTCTGTAACTTAAAACAGGTAACATGTAGAAATGTTTAAATGTCACCTATGGAGATTTTTAAGTACCAAACGCCATTCCATGACTGGGCGCAATTAATTTTGAAGCGTGACATGTTGGGTATCAATTTACTCGGCGTAACATTCTTTCACAATATAGCACAAAATTGGACTAACTTTACTGTTTTTGTTTTTTTTTTTTTTATTCAAAAATGTATTTTTTTCAAAACAAATTGTGTTTGTAAGACCGCTGTGCAAATAAGGTGTGACATAAAGTTCTGTAACAACCGCCATTTTATTCTCTAGGGTGTCTGAATAAAATTTTATATGTATGTATGTATATGTTTGGGAGTTCTAAGTAATGTTCTAGAAAAAAACCTGTGAACAGGTTTCAAAAATAGGCCCGGTCCTTAAGTGGTTCAGGGTACCCCACGATCTGTGAGTCGATACGTATATACAAATGATTTATGGCTTTTCCTAAACGTTGGATGTTAACTCTTCTATTGAGTCTGTGAAGTGCTGTGATTGGTTTTGTAAGTTTAATTTATTGTTTTGTTATCAGAAACTCCTCTTTCTGATGCTCTGTGATTGTATATCTGTTTTTTATATTGTCAAAAATTTTTTTTAATAAAAATGACCTGATACAAAAAAATGCGCACAACTTCACGTGACACCTTCACAAAGCTTAGAGTAAAATGTGGTACTTTAACGTACAGCCACAGCCTTCAGCATTACTGCTGACCAATTTCAGCCTTGTAACAGGTGCGTGATTATGGATGGCAGAAGAAGCTTCTCTATAACCAGATCAACTACAGGGACTTCCTCTGCACAACGAGGATTGGGCAGATCTCTTCCTGGGTGCCACTTTATGTGGTCTAGGAAGTCTCTATACAGAATGGTTGTGACTACCACATTTTACTGTTTTTTTATAAAGGTATCACGTAGTGTTTTTGCATTTTATTATATAGGGTTTTACAAAGATATGCAGTCTGGAGGAAGCAGCAAAGCCTGGATATTGTGGAGGAGATTTACTAAGACTGGAGCAGACAGGATCTGGTGCAGCTGTGCATTGTAACCAATCGGCTTCTAACTTCAGTTTCTTCAATTTAAGCTTTGACAAACCTGGAAGCTGATTGGTTGCTATGCACAGCTGCTACCGGTTCTGCCTACTCTAGTCTTAGTAAATTTCCCCCTGTGTATTGGAATTACAATTTCAAAAGAGAATTTTTACCTGGAAAAGACATATTCCTACATTTTCCCTGCAACTATATTGTATACTTCTTCCTTTTGTTTTTTTCTAATTGAAAGCACACTGTTAAGCAAAGAATTGTTAATTTTGGAGTAGATTGTGGAAAAAGGCTCTCTGGTGTTTGGATAAATCTTTTTGCTTGATTATTATTATCCCTACTTATTAACTACTTGGCGCTCGGCTATAGTGCGGACCTTAATTGCCGGGAGGGCGTCCATGGACATCCTCCCGAGCAAGCACAGTCTGCGCAACCCTGCAGGTCGTGCGTGGTGCGCTCTGTGATAACCGAGTCTATGAGACTTGGCTGATCGGAGTAAGGGGTCGATCCCGACCCCTTACCACGTGATCAGCTGTCAGCCAATGATGGCTGATCACGTGATGTAAACAGAAGCTTGGTAATCTGTATTTTTTTCCCCTCACGTTGTCAGCATAAGGGGGAAAAAAAAGCCGATCACCGGCTTCTGTCAGAGGGACATCGGTCCCTCACTCAGAAAGCTGCGGCTGTGCCCACCAGTGTCACCTGCCAGTGCCCACTGTGCCACCTAGCAGTGCCACCTAGCAGTACCCACCAGTGCCACCCATCAATGCCCATCAGTGCTGCCAATCAATGCCCATCATTGTCTACTAATCAGTGCCACAGATCAGTGCCCATCAGTGCTGCTTATCAGTGCCCTTCAGTGGCACCCATCAGTGCCACCTCTCAGTGCCGCCTCATCAGTGCCCATTAGTGCCGCCTTATCAGTGCCCATCAGCGCACATCAGTGAAGGAGAAAAATTACCTCAAACTATGAAACCGTTTTGTGTTTTTTTTTCAAAATTTTGGTCGTTTTTGTTTTTGTTTTATTTGTGTAGCATGATCGCACAATTGTCATTCAAAGACCCTTTTCACACTGAGGCCATTTTGCAGGCACTATAGCGTTAAAAATAGGGCCTGTAAAACGCCCTAAAACAGCTGCTCCATGCACTCCAGTGTGAAAGCCCGAGGGCTCTCACACTGGAGCGGTGCGCTGGCAGGACATCAGAAAAAGTCCTGCCAGCAGCTTCTTTGGAGCAGTGAAGGAGCGGTAAACTCACCACTCCTCCACCGCTGCTCCCCATTGAAATCAATGGGGCAGCGCTGCGATACCACCGGCAAAACGCCGCTGCGGCGGTTTGCTGGTGGATTTAACCCCTTTTCGGCCACTAGCGGGGGGTTAAAGACGCGGCCGAATAGCACCACTAAAACAACGGTAAAGCAGCACTAAAAATAGTGCCACTTTAACGCTGACGCCCTGGGCGCCACGGTGTGAAAGGGCTCAAAGAGTGACAGCTCTGAAAGCTGAAAATTGGTCTGGGCAGGAAGAGGGTTTAAGTGTCCAGTAAGCAAGTGGTTAAAGCAGAGTTCCACCTAAAAAAAAAAATAAATAAATAAATAAATAAATTTAAAGTCAGCTACAAATACTGCAGCTGTTGACTCTAAAATAAGGACACTTACCTGTCCAGGGCGCCTGTGGTGTCCTCACCCGTAGCCGACTGGTCCCTCTGCACCCGGGTGGAGGCGCCGCCATCTTCAGTATGGAAATCAGGAAGTGAAGCCTTGCGGCTCCACAGCCTGGTTCCCTACTGTGCATGCGCGAGTTGCACTGCTTGTTCTGAGTGGTCCCTGCTGTCTTCTGGGACCTGTGTGTCATCCAGAAGACAGCGGGGGGGGACAGAGGAGGGGCCAGACATGGCGTTGATCGCTGCGGATACTGCAACGATCTTTCGCAGGAAGTGGGAGCAAATACCTGTATTAGACAGGTATCTCCTCCCCCCTGAAAGGTGCCAAATGTGACACCGGAGAGGGGAGGAATCCGGACAGCGGAAGTTAGATTTTTGGAACTCTGCTTTAACCCTTTCCCTACAACAATACGCATATATGTGGCCTCACTGGACTGGGCTTTTTTTCTGTGGAGCTGCATATATGCGTATCTGTCTTTGTCTTTGTCTTTGTGCTGGAAGCGCGCTGCACTGCTCACTCCCGGCACATATATCGGGGTCTCACTGAAGCCCCGGGTCCTGTACTAATGATTGGGGCTAGGAACTCCCGATTCCAGGTTACCTGATCACTGTAGAAAAGGGGGCACCACCAGTCTTCCTGTATGAGGCCAAGGCCAGCAGGAGGGCCCAGGCCACTGGTTGAATCTAATGTGGGGCAGGGAGGGTGATCAGCATGGCGGGGGGTGCGATTACTGGAACCAATGCCCTGTGTGGTTCTCTCTGCAGCAGCTTCTAGGTGGCTTCTTCACCTCTCACCGATCACTCTCTCCTTGTGCACCATACGTTTCCCCCTGCTGCCCAGGTCCACCTACCCCCACAGTGATTCCGGCTTCCCCCTCTCCTTCCCACTGGCAGCTGCAAGCACACAATAGGATCCTTCCTTTCCTGAATGAACACCATAAATGATCGGTATAGAAAACTAACTTTGTTCATTCATAACTGAAGCATCGTAAACTGTTTATATTGGGGGAGGGGGCTGTCAGATTGGTTGTATTGGGCCCCATAGTTTCTAACAGCAGTCCTGGGTAGAGGTTGGCATAGTTGGGTACCTGGACACTGGCCACAAACCATTCAAAATAAAGTATTACGCTTAGTAAAACCAAGTTTGTAGTAGGTCATGCTTGCTGGCTCTGAATGCTGCTAAGTGCATGTACGCCTGCACGGCATAGAGTGGCGTAGTGTAGCGTTTTGAGGACTGTGATCTTGCACACAGGCCCATTGCATTAAAAAAACAGGGGTTCCAAACTGACTCCCAACATGTTCTTGGGCAAGTAACATCTGCCTAGACACATTACATGGTTATTGGATGACGGTAATGGCGTTACCCAAGTGGTTATATTTGTTATGTTCCTGACACTCATAGCTGTAAAAGCTCCTGGGAAGAGTAGTAAAACCTCTTTAACATTACAGGACAAGTCCAATTGAGTGTGATTAACTAATACTAGATACTCCATTGTACTCTATGGGGAAAATTCAATACAAAGAACTGAATGTAAGGAGATTGCTTGAATAATGATCAGTGCATGAGCTAGCACTCTATTCCATGTATCTGGGCTCTGTGTTGGTGACTTCTTCTATTGATAATTCCAGATCCGGTTCTCGTCTCCAACATCTCCAGTAATGGCAGCCGGTTGGGTGAGGACGCAGCTGTGAGCGTCCAGTTCTCTGGAGAAGAGAGCGCTGTGACCTGGGAGGTGGACGGGGAGCCTCTCCCTGAAAGATACCAGATGATAGATGACAATAGGACGCTGATTATCCCCAGTGTGCAGAGAGACGACGCCGAGAGGAGATTCCGGGTCAGGATCACAAACCCGGTCAGTGAGGAGTTCCGGGAATACCGGCTGATCAATGATACGATGTTCATCAGAATGCTGCAAACAGAAGGTATTGGTGACTATGGGGGGTCATGTTATATTCCATGTATGGGGGTGTTATAGATTGGGGTCCTGTCTCCTCTTCTCTGGGGGGTCATAGTGGGAGTGTGACACAGAATAGTAACATTGTGTCTTGTCTCTTCTCTGCTCTCCTGATGGAGGATTATACAGATGAGATGTCACATGACCACCGACCATACAGACTGATACATTGTATATTTAACACATATAGTATATTTAAAGTGTGTTACTCCTAACTTAAAGTGATACTAAAGTCTCGTGTTTATATTTTACAAAAAATAAATAAAAATAAACATATTATACTTGCCTGCCCTGTGTATTGGTTTTGCACAGAGCAGCCTGGATCCTCCTCTTCTCAGGTCCCTTACCAGCACTCCTGGCCCCTCCCTCCTGTTGAGTGCCCCCACAGCAAGCAGCTTGCTATGGGGGCACCCACGCCGAGTCACATCTCCCTGTGTCCATTCAGACACAGAGCCCCACCCCACCACTTTTCTCTCCTCATTGGCTGACTGACTTTGACAGCAGTGGGAGCCAATGAGATGGGAGAGTCCCAGGATGCCGAGACACTCCTGTAACATCGCTGGATCTAGATGGATGTCAGGTAAGTATGAGGGGGGGTGCTGCACACAATAGGCTTTTTATCATAATGCATGGAATGTACCTTCTGTCTTTACAACCACTTTAATACTAAAACTAGCTGTTTGTGTTTTTTATATATAAGCTGCTAAATCAATTCTTGTTCTGTTTTTTATTTTGCTGAGGAAATATCTGATAATGCTGCTGGTACCCCTTGTTTGCATATTTACAGTGGGGACGGAAAGTATTCAGACCCCCTTAAATTTTTCACTTTGTTATATTGCTAAAATCATTTAAGTTCATTTTTTTCCTCCTTAATGTACACACAGCACCCCATATTGACAGAAAAACACAGAATTGTTGACATTTTTGCAGGTTTATTAAAAAAGAAAAACTGAAATATCACATGGTCCTAGGCGGGCTCCGTGGAAGCGGAGTCCGCCTCGTGTGTAATCTGCCCCTCCTCTAAACTGTAAAAACCTCCCTGAATCTGCCACTTCCTGTATCCCCCTCTCTGTACTGACCACAAAAATCGGGGCTGCTGAGCCCTGACCACTGTGGTCAGCATACGCCCCTCCGTCATCCACAGCCTGCTCTCAGCTCTCCCCTCCCTGCCTGTCAGTTCCATGTCTGTGGCTGTCTCCACCCCCCCTTCCCTGCCACTATTAGTATACATAGATAAACTTTTACAAAATGGTTACTGCCAGCCCCTCTATTATAGGCGGACATAGCACACTGTATAAGTGTTTTATAAAAATGAGCGTTGTAAATTACAGTTTTAGCGCGATCTTCAGGCCAGTCACGTGACTTGCGGCCGGTCTCCAGGGCTACTGCAGGAGGGGCTGAGCGACCATGTGATCTCCCCAGCTGACGACAGAGGGAGATCTCGGCCCCTCCTGCAGAAGTCAACCAATTGGAGATATAGAGCGGCCGCGAGTCACGTGACCAGCCTGAAGATCTCCCTAAATCGGTATTTATAATGCTCGTTTTTATAAAAGACTTGCTGTGCTGTGCCTGCCTATAATAGAGGGGCTGCCAGTGATTTGCACATGTGGGGTTAACAAACCCTTTAACACAGCAATGCTGGGTGGGGGGGACGTGTCGGACTGTGGGAAATACAGGCATGCTGTGCAATAGAAAGTCTCCTGTAATGGCTGCTCTGAGTAACATTCACTCGATTCTCTCTCTCACACACACTCACACACAGGCACCTCCCCTGTGGAACCGTGTATAATAGAGGCTGTGTGGTCATGTGACCACAATTTAAAGTCTGGGTTTAAAGGTAGTCAGGTGTTTGTTTGTTTTTTCTTTTCAGTTTAAGTTAGAAAAATATTTCTAATGTGTAAATGTGTCTATGTTAGTAGTATGTACAGAAATACTTTAAGACTTACACATTTTTCTAAATCACATTTATTTTATCACAGATTATGAACCAGATGGAAGACCTCAAGGTGTCACTGTTGCTATTTTTGTTGTAGCTGTTCTAATAATAACAACAATAATGGGGATTATCTACATGATGCATCGGGTGAGTTTATGACGGATTTCTCTTTATATTATATTATTAGAGTGGTAATGAGCAGAAATCTGGGGGGTATAGAAACATATAATACATGGTCCGCTTACAACCGGCTGGTGTGTTCAATTTTTTTACCCTTTCATGCCCTAATCAAAGCCTTTGTGACAGACCACATTTTTAATTAATTTTTTTTTTTTAGTATGTAATGGATTAATTTAACTGCCTTGCATGTCAAAATGATATTTTCACACCATTTATCAAATATGTATGAAAATTCTACTTTAGCGCCACAGATCTTGAGAATAAATAACTAGAAAATGAAAAAGTATTAGATAACCCTCAGTGGTACTATTGTGTACTTCACAGCAGCTGCGATGCCATTGTGAGCTTACATGCAAAACTCAAAAATGAACGTAATCCTACATCGTGTTTAGAAATCAAATAAGGCCACACAAATAAGTATACAAGTGATTAAAGTGCTCATGCTTAAAATCTTCAGAATGAAACCCGTGCTCCACTAGTGCTCAATTCAAGTGCCCCACATGGATGTGCGCCAACTATTCCTAGTATGGTCACTTGAAAAATTAAATTTTTATACAATTTTTTTTTTTTAAAGTATTTTTTTATATAATTAGAGAATTATCTATTTTTTTTCCAGATTTATTATGTTAGTGTCATATTTCATATGGTTTAATTTTTTTTTTTGAGGTCAGCTATGTGGGCAATCCAGAGGAAGGGGTGACCTCGCTCCCCTGGTATTGTGCTTGGGCCTTGTGATTGGCTGCTGGATCTGGGCACCATCACACAGGAGCAGGCCATGTGTTCCTCCATACCTGGTAGTACCAGGTATTTTCATGAATAGAAAGATTGTAAGATGAGTATAGGGGGAGATCCTGTCACCTGTATTAACAAAGTGATGGTGCTACATGAAAGAGGAAATGGGAGGATCTTGAGGGAATCAGCTTCCGGGTGTTGGTAGTGGTACCATATGGTGGAAGATTGAGTTAGAGCAACAATAGAGTTTTTTTATGAGGGTATCCTATACCATCTGACATGTCCTCCTTTTCTTTATATGATCAGAAATGTTCCAGAAATCGGATCCCAGAAAATGGCGCGCTATATATATCTGTGCCACAGCATAATGGATCTGTGCCCGCTGTCACAGAGAGTAACGAACCTGAGGCTATCCCAATACAGAATGGATCTGTGCCCACTGTCCCAGAGAATGAAGAACCTGAGGCTATCCTAATACAGAATGGATCCGTGCCTGCTGTCCCAGAGAATGAAGAACCTGAGGCTATCCTAATACAGAATGGATCCGTGCCCGCTGTCACAAAGTAACGAACCTGAGGCTATCATAGTACATTACGGGTCTTTGACCGCTGTTGCCCCTAGAATGCATCCAGTGCCACATTTGTCCTGAATGAATATTCTGTCACATACAAGTCTATACATGACACAGATGGACCTGTAGCCAATATATTATCAGATTCAGGCACTGGAAGGAATGAGAGATATATCTTGTACTGTGTACAATGTGAAGCTGTACACTTCTATACTTAGTGATGGTCAACTTGAAAACTATAACTAAAGTGTGGTCCTGACACTTCCAGAGGGCTGCACCGTAGCAGCATATTTTTCATGCATTGAGGTGCATTTCATCAAGTTAGCGGCTATAACCTCAAAGCCCAAAAACTGCTGAATTTTTTTGCAATGTTATCTCAATTCACAATGATGAAGTTAGGAGCACAATACCCCAGCAGTGGTGTCAGTGAGTGCAATAATGGCCCCTGTCACTCAGTGGGTGCAATGACCCCCTGCATTAATGTCGGTGGGTGCAATGACACCCCCCACCACACACACACCATTGGTGTCGGTGACCCCATTGCCTATTTAAATAAAGTTAATCCCCTTCTTATCTTCCCTCACCACATTAGTGATGACTTGCCCAATTCCACACTCCGGTGCTGCTCCTCTCAGTCCACCGGAGGGAAGTTTACCTGTCCTGTCTCAGAATGCAGTCTATCCTCCACTGCCTAGTGCTGAAACACAACAACGTTCCGCCACCTAAATGACATACCACACACAGAGGACCGATGGGCTGCAAGAGACCCTCTGGCTGTAATGAGGCCATCTATACCGTCCTCTCCCTGTATTGTACAGTTTACATGTTTTGTCCAAAATTTCTCTAAATTCTTACTATTAACTTGTATATACCGGTATGTAACTTATTCCTTGTCCTAAATCTTTAAATGAGGACTTTTTTATATTTTGTGAATATTTAAAATAAGTATATGGTTTAAAATTTTATTTTTTTTTAAATAAAATCTTTGTATTACAAAAAAATGTTTAGTATTGTTTATACCATGACACCGGATCCCCTGAGCACTCCGGGATTTTGGTACAAAGTGAGGGGGGGGGGGTTCTGCTCTAACTGAATTGTGTGTGAACATTTTAGGTTGAGTGTAAACACTTTTTTGCAAAGAGAAGAGGCTTGAAAGGACACATTTTCTTAAAATATGTTGCCTATTTAGCAGGAAAAAATAAAATCTTATTAATTTTTTTTTTTTTTTTATATTCCTGACCATAAAATAGAAAATGTACACACAACCATTATATAGAATATTTATTTCCTTTTAACGTTTTAGTGGTTCTTACATCGGCCTCTCCAGCACAGATTGTGGGAACTGACTGAGCAATTTATTAAACTTCCAAATACTACTACATATCCTGGAGGAGGAGGGGAGTCTGTACTCCGGGTTACACTTTGAACTGAACGTCCTTCCTAGGAGCCGATGATGATTACCTGTTAGATGATTACCTGTTAGAAAAGCATCTTCTGTGTTCCTCTCTGGTTTAGTTTCACTTCATCATTGGAGCCAGGCTATCCTGAATATTATGGCATAAGCTCCACCTACAGCCATTTTATCATGAGCTCTGACTAGCCAATCAGGAAATTTCATCGGACAGTTCAATGGCAGTTGGTGGAGTTTATGTAAAAAAACAAAAATAGCTGTGCTCTATACCATAACCCTTATGCCCCTTTCACACGAGGCGGACTCCGCTTCCACGGAGCCCGCCTCGGTCCGCTGGCTCAACGGTCCGATCTTGTGAAAGGGGCTGTAAAGTTTATAATACAAAAATGACTAAATAACTGTAAAAATGTTTTTCCAAAAAGTGAATTTTGTGAATATTAAGTGATAAAAAATGGAAAAACCAATGTTGATCAAACAGATTTCAAATAGAACAGTCTTTGTCAAATTGATGCAGATATCGACTTGTGATCAGTTCCAAAGAAATGTGACTTTTCTTGCAAACCAAGTTGTGACTTTTCTTGTAAACCCACCACCGTATAGATTGTGCGCTTACCAGCTAACAAAAAAGTAATGCCTGTGGCTAACACCCAGCCAGGGCCTTTTCCTCAATGGAGTTCCAGTCTCGATTTGATCACTGTGTCTGTAGAGGGATCTCCTGGAACAAATGACAACAGACCCAAACCTCCGATGCAAACTTGTGTGCAGCTCAGTATATGGCGGATCAAGCGTGGCTCGGAAGAAGCAATGGACATCCATAGGTAAAACCTGCTAGGTATTATTTAAAAGTTAAAAGTACAAGGCGCCAAATAGGCGTAAAACAGCATGGAATAAAAAATAATTTGCGGTAGGCCGGTTGCAGTACACACACCCGTGCTTGCAAACAACAGGACGTAGTACACGGTGACGTCAGTACATCACTCCTCCCGACGCGTTTCATCACAGGTTTGACGTCCTCATGGGGCACAGGTGACGCACCGCTTATATGGACAAAACCAAGCCTCGTTTTGAATTGTAGGTGGCTGGCAAGGAGGCACCATATTGGATGAGGGAAACCCCGTTATAAATGCCAGAAGTAATCTGCACATTAAACATAGGGGATTCTATTCTGTAGTACGCAAATAGCTATCCTACTTCTTGTCCAAATGACCAGATTGTCACCTACAAGCACAACCGCTATAACAGCGAGTTGTGTCTAAGAGGAACAATGTTATTCTAAAAATAAAAACAAAAAAGCACTATTATAAATTGAAAATCGATGCAGGCAGAACTAATCACAAGCCTGCTGTGATGCTGACATAAAAAATATTGTAAATTACAAAAGGTTATATCTCACTTAATGAGGGACAGGCAAGGACAAACTATATATAAACAAAAGATAATGTATAGGGCACCCCCAAACAACAAAAAAAAGGGGGGCTACCAATGGTCGTACGATATTCCACTAGGTGTGATAAACCTATGTATCACTAGTAAAGTGGTCAAAGGATATAGGTTCAAATATACTGACCGGCCGGCATCCATAGTTGTCCTATCCAGCAAAGGAACATAATCCATATGGATAAATGGCAACAATTAAACTCCTTTACCATAAACAGGATCGTCCGACATCTATGAAATCGGACGACTCTAAAGGCACAGCCCATAAAAATTAACTTGAAAAACTAGAGAATCATGACATCGCTTTGGTATAGTAAGCGGTATAGATTCCGGTACGTCCCGGGTGGGCAAGTAGATAGACTTCTTTTTGCAGCCATTGGTACGTGGTATGCCTTCCTTTATTAAGGACACGCGCCACATTATCAATCTCCTGTTGGAATTAAGACCTCAGGAGGGGACATGGTTAGTCACAGCGGACATCACCTTGCTGTGTACGGTCATTCCCCATGAGCTGGGTCTAGGTGCCATTAGGCATTTTATAGACAGAGACTCAAACCTTGTGGCAGACCAGATAGAATATATTATGGAACTGCAGCAACCCATAATTTCTTCTGGTTTAATCGCCAATTTTATCTCCAGGACAGGGGTGTCGCTATGGGTGCCAAATATGCCCCAAGTTTGGCAAACCTGTTCATGGCCCAGTGGGGGGAGGACGCCGTCTATGCTCATTCTAGGCCTGAGGTGGCCCTTTGGGCACACTATATAGACTACGTCCTCCTCCTATGGCATGGCAGTAGGGACACTTTGAGCGAATTTATGGATTCGCTCAATTCTAAAGTCGGGGGATTCGCTTCTCCTATGAGGCAAGTTGTAGAGAGGTTAACTTCTTGGACTTGAGGATAACAGGGATGACAAGTTTGTCACCTCTACTTACTTCAAGTCCACAGTCAGAAACTCCTTTATCCCTGTTGAGAGTTGTCACCACACCTCTTGGCTTTGATCAGTGCCCAAAAGCCAATATATGATGCTGAAACTAAATTGCACAGATTCTGAACAGTTTCTGACGCAAGATGAAGTTCTTACACAGAAGTTTCTGGACAAGGGCTACACTAAGGAAGCCCTGTCAGATACGTTGGACCAGGTCAGACTGATGGATAGGGCAGAATTACTCAAGGTTAGACCTCCCCTACAAGAAGGAGGTGATAAGATAGGGGTTCCCTTTATCACAAATTTTTCTAACCAACATCACAGTATTAAACATATTGTGAATAAACATTGGCATATTTTGGGGAATGACAGATTATTAAAGACAATTTTGCCCCCGAAACCTCAGGTGGTCTTTAGAGGTGTTCCCTCTTTAAGAGATAAATTGGCTCCTAATATCATAGACCCACCTACTAATATACCACATTTTTTTGGGGAGTTCACTAGTTATTACCAGTGCAGAAGATGTCAAGTATGCTCCTTAAATGGATGTAAGGCTAGGAGGTCGACTAGTTTCACCTCTAGTGTCACATCCAAAGAATTTAAGATTGAGCCACTCATCACGTGCTCTTCTGAGAGGGTAGTCTACCTACTGCAATGCCCTTGTGGCCTGCAGTATGTGGGCAGGGCTACAGCCCCCTCCAGGTCCATCTTAACGAGCATATTAACAATATTAGAAGGGGGATTACCAAACATTCAGTATCCAAACATTATTTGATTGCCCATAATAGGGACCCTTCTAATACTATTTTTTTAGGAATAGACAAATTTAAACCCCATTGGCCGGGTAGTTGCCTCGTAAGAAGTATTTCTAAGCTTGAGATGGCATGGGTACATAAGATAAAGACCTACACCCCCTATGGTTTAAATATCGAAGTTGATGTTAATGCATTTATAAATAATGCTTGATATTTTTCAGATATTTTCAGATGTTTACTCCTATGTTTATTTTGTAATATGATCAACTATTTTGTGAACCCGATCTGAATCTTGGGGAGTGGTACTTAGGCCCTTTACCTCACATGTGGGGTAAAAGCCGTCTCTCGATGGGGGTAACTTGTTTAAGTGAGGGGTTCCTTAGTTCCACAGTTTACTTTATTCCTTTTATAACAATAATATTTTGCTTAGTTCCAATTGTTGTTGTAAAGCTAACTTGGATCCCAATGGGCATTGCGCTATCAGCTATGGATTTAGTGCCCGGGCCTTGGATGTTTTCTCTCCACCTGTTTGACCTTGGTGAATAACTTGTGGATTTAGTTTAGTCTTTAGACTGGCTGACCAGATAGGGTATCGGCTGATCTGGTTGCCAGAACTGTTACCGTTAGAAACTGTTTTTTTTACTCCAGTCTGGACAGCTGCCAGACTGGTGGTTGGGGCATCAGATTAGTCATTTCCCCCCTTTTTTGGGTTTGGCACCATTTTTGCTGAGGGTTTAGACGGAAGACATGGTGCATAATCTAATAATTTAGAGTCACTTGTTTGGCTGATACACTTCCGGTCTTTCTTCTGTCAGTGAGTGTATCACATATACCAAGGCGATGTCATGATTCTCTAGTTTTTCAAGTTAATTTTTATGGGCTGTGCCTTTAGGGTCGTTCGATTTCATAGATGTCGGCCGATCCTGTTTATGGAAAAGGGGTTTAATTGTTGCCATTTATCCATATGGATTATGTTCCTTTGCTGGATAGGATGACTATGGATGTCGGCTGGTCAGTATATTTGAACCTATATCTTTTTGACCACTTTACTGGTGATACATAGGTTTATCACACCTAGTGGAATATCGTACGACCATTGGTAGCCCCCCTTTTTTCTGTTGTTTGGGGGTGCCCTCTACGTTATCTTTTGTTTATATATAGTTTGTCCTTGCCTGTCCCTCATTAGGTGAGATATAACCTTTTGTAATTTACAATATTTTTTATGTCAGCCTCACAGCGGACTTGTGATTAGTCCTGGCTGCATCGATTTTCAATTTATAATAGTGCTTTTTTGTTTTTATTTTTTTTTTATTTTTAGAATAACATTGTTCCTCCTAGACACAACTCGCTATGTTATAGCGGTTGTGCTTGTAGGTGACAATCTGGTCATTTGCACAAGAAGTAGGATAGCTATTTGCGTACTACTGAATAGAATCCCTTATGTTTAATGTGTAGATTACTTCTGGCATTTATAACGGGGTTTCCCTCATCCAATATGGCGCCTCCTTGCCAGCCACCTACGATTCAGAACGAGGCTTGGTTTTGTCCATATAAGCGGGGCGTCAGTACACCACCTGTGCCCCATGACAACATCAAACCTGTGACGAAACACGTTGGGAGGAGTGACGTACTGACGTCACCACGCGCTACGTCCCGTGTGTACTGCAGCCGGACGCAAATTACTTTTTATTCCATGCTGTTTTATGCCTATTCGGCGCCTTGTACTTTTAACTTTTAAATAAATACCCAGTGGGTTTTACCTATGGCTGTCCATTGCTATTTTCTTCTGAGCCACGCTTGATCCACCATATACTGAGCTGCATTCAAGTTTGCATCGGAGGTTTGGGTCTGTTGTCATTTGGTCCAGGAGATCCCTCTACAGACACAGTGATCGAATCGAGACTGGAACTCCATTGAGGAAAAGGCCCTGGCTGGGTGTTAGCCACAGGCATTACTTTTCTTTTAGCTTAAGCGCACAATCTATATGGTGGTGAGTTTACAAGAAAAGTCATAATTTGGTTTGCAAGAAAAGTCACATTTCTTTGGAACTGATCACAAGTCGATATCTGCATCAATTTGACAAAGACTGTTCTATTTGAAATCTGTTTGATCAACATTGGTTTTTCCATTTTTTATCACTGAAAATTCACAAAATTCACTTTTTGGAAAAACATTTTTACAGGTTTAGTCATTTTTGTATTATTAAGTTTAAGGGTTATGGTATAGAGCACAGCTATTTTTGTTTTTACATTTGTATTTGTGTGTATCCCACTTTGTGTTGCAGCTTTTTTGTTAGATTTCTTCCAGCGCGGTTTTTTCCTTTACCACAGTTGGTGGAGTTTAGCCACAGAGTCCAGGAAAGTCCAGCCACAGTAAAGTGAAACTGAATCAGAGAGGAGCACAGATGATACTTTTCTGGTAATAACTGTTCTCTTGCTCTGCTAAACCTTGGGTACGACTTTCAGTTTTTGGGAGTTTAAAGCCCAAATTCAAACACAACAAACACCCCCCTAATTGTACTTTTTCAGTTTAAATGGAACAAAGGAGCAAAAAATCAGAAACTGAACACCATAAGGATGTGGAAAGGAGGGAATTTTACACAATGATTGCAACATTTGTTACCATTTTGAATACATCATAAAATATACAATTTTATATAGAAATTATAATGTTGCTGAACATTCTTAAGTGCAACTAAACAATATCCTTATTAGAAAAAAAATATATAATCCATAAACCTCCTCCTGCTTAAAGGAGAAGTATAACCAAAGCTCGTCTGGCTGTACTTCTTCTATGGATCACAGAAGTGAAGTTTGTTTTGCACTCTTGTGACCCGTTTTAAGCAGACAGAAGGCTGAAGTCCTCTCCCTGCTGAGGTCACAGAGTCTGTCCAGGCTCAGCATCATCATGACAATGTTGTCTGGATCCACCAGGTGCCTGGACCAACACCCAGCTCAGCCTATCTATCAGCGAGCCACTGAGAGCCTGAGCCGGCCGCCCCTCCTCAGCACAGCGCTCCAATGAGAGGGGGGGGCAGAGCAGAGAGCTGTGACTGACAGTCTGCAGCTCTCCACTCTGGGATCTGTCAGAACCGAGCGATCGGCTGTGTTCGATCATTTGGTTCTCAGTGCAGAGGCATTAAGGGGCAGCATCCCCATAGGTAAGTAGTATAAATCTGTAAAAAAAAAGCATACTTCTCTTTTAATGGCCCTGTAATTAGTTTATTATGTAATCCTTGTAACATCCTCTAAGAGCTCCCGAACCTCTCCTTTTCCACTCCCTCACTTCTATTTGTTTCAAACAAGCAGTGCATGTTCTTTGCGGTCATGTACTTACCGCTATGCATCCTACACATCCCATAATCCATCTCCAGAGCGACAAGAGAAGGGTGACAGTGGGACCATGGAGAATGAATGTATCCACCCTCCAACAGGAAATCAGATCACAGCAGCAAATTAACATGAATTTGAAAATTTGGAGGAGCCAGAGAGCAATAGAAGGTTCTTTTCTGAGTTGAGAATGTAGTGGTGGTCCATCCATTAGTGGCAAATGGTGCCACTACCACCCCCCCCATCCATGCATCCGGCCCCCTGATCTACATACAGGCTGCTGGACGCATGGATTCCAATGGGGGGTTTGAAGCACGTGATTAGAGCCAGAGTCTCTTAATTGGCTTCAAAAAATGGTGGGCTCGAGGCGCAGAGCACTGCGCCCACCCAGTTGTGTGACAATAGCGAATGGATATCTGCTATTATCACACTGATTCTCCTCCCGGCCAATCAGGAAGTGGGTCATGAGACCTATTTCCCGATTGGCCAAAAGGAGGACTCCTATTGGCCTATGATGAGTAGACATACGGCCGTGGAGAAGCATCTCGGGACATGTAGAGACTGAGGGGGATAGCCGCCACCATTCATCACAGCGTGAGTGAGCTGGCGACAGGGGGGAGGGGTAGGGGAGTTGTGTGTGTGGTGCGGGCTGGAGCAAGGGGGGGTGTCAGGTCTGTCTGCCATATCCTGTCCATGTAGTTACCAGTATATCTCAAAGGATACACGGAGCTGCAGCTCAGGTTGGTGGCCCCCATAGCAAGCTGCTTGCTGCAGGGGCACTCGATAGGAGGGAGGGGCTAGGAGCTTCAGCCAGGGACCAGAGAAGAGGAGGATCCGGGCTGCTCTGTGCAAAACCCCTGCATAGAGGAGGTAAGTATAATGTTTGTTATTTTAATAGAAAAAAAGGAGACTTTTTTCCTTTTTTTCCCTACAAATAGAGCTACCTTTTGTTGGCATTTGATCACGGTTTTTATTTTTTGCGCTATAAACGAAAAAAGAGCGACAATTTAGAAAAAACTTTTTTATCTCTTTTTTTTACTAGTAATGGTGGTGATCTGCGATTTTTAGCGATACTGCGACATTGCAACGGACAGATTGGAGACTTTTGACACACATAACCCCCGTGCTGGTGCTTGTGCACGAAATTGCGCCCGATCGCCACATGTGCGCGCCCTCTGGTGGCTGAAAAATTGTAGGATGTACCCGTGCGGTATTTTACCCATGAGAGCCATTGTGCCGCAGTATATCTGTGTGACATGGTCAGGAACCGGTTGGAACCAGTGGAACTTTACCCATAACAACTTGATAAAAAAAAAATGTTCTTTAACAAGGAAAATACATTCTACATTATTATGCTACCAACATTAGTTTGTGCTGTGAATTGCCTACAGCATTGTTCCTGTTACTTAAAATAGTTGACTTACAGTCCTGTTTACACCTTGCTTTTTGCTTTGCTTTGTCTTCGCTTCAAAAATTATACCCCATGTAGCTCTAGTTGTGCTTTTTGGGGGCTCCAAAACCGCCCAAAAGATGCTGCTTGCAGGATTTTTTTCCCCATCCCGCAAGCGCACTGCCCCAGTGTGAAAGCACTCGGGTTTTCATACTGGGGAGCCATGGGAGGCATTGTTCAGACGCTATTTCTAGCGCTAAAATACCTGACAACTGCCTTCAGTGTGAAAGGGGTCTTAGTAAGGACTTATGCCGTGTACACACTGCCGGACTTTGCATCGGTCAAAACTCCATCAGAGCACTCAGAATCTGGTGCAGCTGTGCATGGCAGCCAATCAGCTTCTAACATCAGCTTGTTCAATTAAGCTTTGGCAATAAATCCTGGAAGCGGATTGGTTTCTATGCAGAAGTGAGTCTGATTGTGTTCCCTCCAGCTTTAGTAAATAGTGTTAATATTTGTTTCTTTACATACAGGTGAAGATGATGTGTTTAGCAGGTCTGTGTATCGTATAACTGATGTAGCACAGTCTGTTTTTATCAGTAGCAAGTCTTTATTATGTGATGGGGACATATAGGACCAACCCGTAAACCTCATACACGACTACTTCCACATACACACAGTGCATGCGTCATGGATATCTTTACATTTATTGAGAACAGGACCATCAATCTTGATGATGTATTTGATAGTAATAACCAACATATACAGGCATACCCCAATTTTATGTACACAGTGGGGTTTATTTACTAAACCTGGAAAGTGCAAAATCAGGCTCACTTCTGCATAGAAACCAATGAGCTTCAAGGTTTTATTACCAAAGCTTAATTGAACAAGCCGAGGTTAGAAGCTCATTGGTTTCTATGCAGAAGTGAGCCGGATTTTGCCCTTTCCAGGTTTAGTAAATAACCCCCATTGTGTACTTAAAAGTGGGGTATGCCTGTACAGGGGGTCTAAATCACATGATTAACCAACGTAAGTATGCAATGGAGAAAAAGATCTACCTTTGGTAGGATTTGGTCACCATTGACAGACACATTAAAGCAGGGGCATAACTAGAACCTCATAGTTGCCAACATTGCAAAAAAAATATGTGGGACACTTTTTTGGCTGTAGACGGAGCAGTACAATAATTAGGGGGCGGGGCATTCATTTGTAGGCGTGGCTTAGCAAAAAAATGAAAAGAAAAAAGCTTCCACATGGTGTAAATCCAAATAAAAAAGGAAATTTTATTGATAAAAAATTCCAATAAAAACGATCAAGCTTAAGAGTTCGGTTCATATGAACAAAAATCTAGCGCAGTAGAATATGATGTCTGTGGTAGCATCACACATGCGAAGCGTTTTGTCTACCAAGACTTCAACTGGGGTCAGTTTTATCAATAAAATTTCCTTTTTTATTTGGATTTACACCATGTGGAAGCTTTTTTCTTTTCTTCTTCTTCGATTATATACGGGGGATGCCAAGGGAGTGATACCCGGTAGAAGATTCCAGCTGACAATCAAATACGTCCCCTTATGCTAAGAGGAGCAGGTCCTGGCGAGGAACGTTGAAAGTCATGAAGCTTTTCCCGGCTTTCTTTCCAGGATTGGAGACATCCTTAACTCTACCGTCCAGATGGTAAAAGCTTCTGGTAAGGGCACTTTATTTTCATCCCCTTCAGTTGAAAGTAAGAAGTCTTAGGAAGATTTACCCTTGATTTTAACATGCATATAGCAGGGTGAGATCCGAATATATGTGTCTGGGATCACTTCCACATTCGAAAGAACCGTTAAAACCCCCAGAGACTTTTCTGGGTCCATTTATTCACTTGTATGCACATTTGTCACTTTCTCACTACAAAGTTTTTTATGATGCCTTTTGAGATTTAAGTTTATGCTTTTTTAGGACAGTTATATTGTTTGTGAAAGATAACGCTCCTTTATTGAGTACATTGCATAAATATTCACAGGTGCTTTCACAAGATCCTGTTTTTGATATTTTTAGATCAATTGTGCTGGTTATAATTAAATCTTTATATAGAGGTGGTCCATATATAGACCCCTCTAAACCACTTTTACACTGTTGGATGTGTTTTCATTTAAACATAGCGCTACACTTTTTATTTTTTATCTCTACACACAATTTGTCTGATTGTTAGTGTTGGCCGCTTTACCTAATTGAGTTGGTGCAGCAGTTTCTCTTCTTTTTAATTATAACAAGACAGTAGTAGCCTACATTGCCTAAAAAGGGACACCAAAAGTCTTTTTCTGATATTTGCAACGGGATACCAATGCAAAGACTCTGTCAGACAAGAGGGTCACAGTGCCATGGAATTCTCTGTTTGATCTTTGTCTCTGGCCAAATGAAATCTTTTATGGCAAGGTCAGTAACAGCTCCCCAATCCAATAAGACTATTTTTAATTAGACATGTGCACACTGAAATATTTTGTTTCGGAATTTCGTTTTCGTCCAAAAAGTTAATTTATTTAGTTACTCCCGAAATTCGTTTTTATGTATTTCGTTTTTCGTTAAAAATTGCATTCGTCTGAAAATCCTAATTAATTAAGGTTGAATCTGTCATTGAAGGCTTATGGTGTCTGTCGAATGTTCAAAGAAGATTTGACGGAGCAGCTAAACTGTACGTGTACATTTCCTGTAGAATTTTCTGCCTACAAGCTAGCTGTAGTAGAATTGCAATGTTGTATGACTAGTAATAATTATATTTATTATTTTACTAGTCAACCAACATTAGAATTCTATAGCCTATGGGCGGATGCATTTGACTGGAAATGTACGATTGCAGCAACGTACAGTTTAGCTGCTCCATCGAATCTTAGAACTTTCGACAGACATCATAAGCCAAAGATTTGACGTTTGTATGTTTTTCGTTGCTTTGTCGAATCTCCGTCATTCATGTTGAATGGTCTACTCTACCCCAACAGTCAGCCAACTTTCACATTTGTTTCTCAATCTCCAAGTGCAATGGTGGGCGTGGCATCTGACATTGTGTCAGATATTGATATGGCATTATAATATAGAATCTTTAATAATACATCTCCCCCCACAACACGGGCAGCCTCTGAGGCTATCACAACACTAGCAACACTAGTATCACTATCAAGTTCACAACACTAACGCAATAGCAGCAGATTATTATGAAAAAGTTAAGTTTAACTGTAGCTTGCTTCACTATTGTTCTGCTGCTGTGCTTATGCTTAATTGCTAAATAATTCAGGTTCTCTGACAAACGGACCAGCTAAGATTGACTGTCTTCTGAAATGATTCAGTGTGTCTCTCTCTCTGCTAGCAAATCGTAAGTGAAAGTAAGTTGGCTGTACGTGTGTACTTAGTTCTAGCTATTTTACTGCCCCTTCTCTTTTGAGTAAAGTAATGAACCACAAAGAGAAAAAATTAAATTCTCCAAATTGTTGCCAACATCCCAAATTATATTTATGGAGGGAACCCTCACAAAAGAGGAAAGAGGGAACACTTGTACCCCCCGGTACAGAGGGACTTTAGAGGCGAACAGTCACAATATTGTTAAAAAAACATATTTATTTAGAAAAATTACTTAAAAAAGCATAATGCTAGAAACATTATGATAATGTGTACAAGACATTAATATATATCACAATTTACATATATTTTGTTTTCTATGCATTCCAAACTGAATCCTATTTTCTCCATGAACCTAACATGTTTCAAGACGAAGTCCCTTCTTCAGAGGCGTTTTATAGGAGAAAAAGATGGATGTATTCAGTATTGATGTTTGAAGATGTATGTAATATAGCAGTGTGTATACAAAATATATTTTTTCTTTATAAATTTGGAGTAGACCTCTGCCGCCCAATGTCCATCAAGAAGATGATGGATCCCATCCGTGCCCAGGGAAGCCCACACAAAGGTCCCACAAGAGGATGACCACTACGGCGAGACTGAAGAAGACCTTTTAAGGTGGATCAGTGTGGCGAGGGCATTGCTCCTTTGATCGGGCGTCAGTCTGCCCAGGAATGTATAGAAAACAAAATATATGTAAATTGTGATGTATATTAATGTCTTGTACAGATTATCATAATGTTTCTAGCATTATGCTTTTTTAAGTAATTTTTCTAAATAAATATGTTTTTATAACAATATTGTGACTGTTCGCCTCTAAAGTCCCTCTGTACCGGGGGGTACAAGTGTTTCCTCTTTCCTCTTTTCCTCTTTTGAGGGTTCCCTCCATAAATACTTGCCCTCCCCTTTCTTACAATCGGCCAATAACATTTATCATCATCATTATTTTTATTTCACTTCCCCCATCCAATTCCAGCAGCAATCTTTTCTCTCTATGTCGAACGTTTTCTCTCTATGTTGACTGTTTTCTCTCTGTCGAATAATCTTGGACTAATAGAGTTAAGGTTAGGCACATTTGACCACAGGTTCGATAGACAGATTGTTATTGTCAGTGTCATGTCGAATCTCCTATCTATATCGAACTGTTGTCGCAACGAAAACAAAAATAAAGCATTTGTTTATGTCGGATCTTTCGGTTTTCATATTCTCCACTTTCGATAACGAAAATACCTGAAATTTGGACGAAAACGCATTCGGACGAAAACGAATGCACATGTCTACTTTTAATAGCCTGGCTATGGAATAAGCTACACTAGAGGTCCAGGGATTCTCATCTGAGGTTGTTCAGACCCTGGTGACCAGTACATCATCCATGAACGCTACATAGGAGAGGATATGAAAGAAGTCTGTTTTGTCTGCTCAGCAAAGGCTTTCTCTCCTGTGTTCCCTGCTCCAGCCAAAATCCTTGACATTTTACAGTCAGCGCTAGAGGTTGGTCTGGCATACAAATCCATTTAGGGTACAGATCACTACCTTATCTTTTCACAGGCTGCAGATGGGTGCAAAAGCCAGTGACCAGATGATGCCTCCAGATGACGATCCATATGACCTTGACGGAAATCCTGGTTCCCTCTGTGGGACTTAGGCTTGGATCTGAGAGCACCCTTTTTGCTCCAATAGGTTTCATTTCCATTGAAGTACCTCACAGTAAAACTAGTTCTGACAGCAACTACTTCAGACAGATATTGAAGATTGCAACACTTTCCAGCAAGGGCCCTTTGGTGGCTTTTTCTTTTTCCTTTTTACCAGAGATAGGAATACCACATCTATCTCCAAAGTTAAATTTTAAAGTGGTATCCAATTTCAGAGGGACTACTTCCCAGTTTTTCTGGAGTTTTTACATAAGAGGCACTGAATGCACAGCAGGAAGACTTCAGTTTTCTTACACCTGGTCGAGTTACTAACAGTGTACTTGGTCAAAAGAGGAAAGTGTACAATATTTTCATTTAGCCATCAGGCCCTCAAGAGTCCTCCACTCTTGGGTTACTAGGGTGATTAGATTGGCATGCACGAAGTACGCTTTTCTGCTCTGAAACAATTGCAAGCCTATTTGACTAGAGGGGTGGCAGCCTTTGGGGCAGTTATGCCAGGATTGCTTGGAAGATATAGGCAAGGGCTAGCTTGAAGGTCTGGTGCAGTCTTCATTCAACCTTACAAACTAAATATGCGACCAGCAAGTTTGAGGCAAGAGAGATCAATTCTTTCTGGCTTTAGCAGCTTTTCTTTGATTGTCAGTGTCTCTTTTCATTTGTTCTCTCCCACCCTATATTGGCTTTGGTATATCCCGTTATGTGCTGATGGGCCAGGAAAATAGAAAATTGTTATCACTTACCATAATTTTCCTTTCCTGGCCCATCCTCACGTCAGCACAGGACTCCCTCCCTAGTGGCCTGTCGCAGGCTAAGTTATCGAACATCTTAGTTGGGGGAGGGGCTGTCTTTTATATTCAGCTTGGAACATGTGGTCATTGGGGGCTCCAAAGGAGGTGTTTACCCGTTATGTGCTGACGTGAGGATGGGCCAGGAAAGGAAAATTACGGTAAGTGATAACAATTTTCCATTATCTGTACACCATGCTCTGTACACCCTGATCTGTATACCTTTATCTGTACACCCTGATCTGAGTCATATACTCTGTCCTGTGATGCTGAGCTGTATACTCCTGACACTATGGGTGGAAGCAAGTGGAATACAGGGGATGGAGCGGGTGGATTCTATAAGGGGTGGGGGCTTATGAGAACTGGGAGGGGTGAAAAAGGAAGGGCGGGGTCTGGCGCCCCCATCCTAAAACTTCACCAGCCGTCACTGGTGCTGTGTGTTCTATGCTGTGTGCTGTACTCTACTGTGTGCTCTATGCTCTGTACTGTATGCTCTATGCTTTGTGCTGTGTGCTCTGTACTGTGTGCTCTATGCTTTGTGCTCTGTACTGTATGCTCTATGCTTTGTGCTGTGTGCTGTACTCTGCTCTGTACTGTATGCTCTATGCTTTGTGCTGTGTGCTCTGTGCTCTGTACTCTATGATTTTTGCTCTGTACTGTGTGCCTCCAGAGCAGGCCCGGACTGGAACAAAAAATAGGCCCAGCATTTTAGACTGAGCAACCCAGGGGGGTGGGGGGAGTTTTGGTGTTTGTGTTCGGGGGGCGGGTTGATTATGGGATATTGGGGTTCCGGGATGTGTGGATTCAATCGCAGTACCTTTTTTAGCTTAATCTGACAGATTGGGGCCAACTTAGATCAGAGCTGCCATACGATGCTGTTTTATGTCATACTGTAACTCAGGTTTTGATGGTGGAGTCCTGAAAATAGTATGAAGCAGCACAAGATGAGGGTTGCTCTAATCCAGGGGCAACCTCTTGGGCATAGTGTGCCGAAAAATGTTTTCAAAGAAATTGAGAGCGCCGGATACATAATAAAAACAAAAAACTGTCAACTTCACATGAAAAGGAATCTTTATAAAGTAAATGCTGTAAACCACTTGTATAATAGTAAGAAATCAACTGACCTTTGCACCTTTACACCTCAGATCTCCCCAATTCCTGCACCTTTACACCTCAGATCAGCGCTGATTCCTGCACTTTCAGAACACACAAAAGGCAACCACTTGCAGGTGTCAAAAACAGCAGTAGGAATCACCTCTGCCGGGTTAGCCCCCCATATCAAAATTGTTGAAAAAATCTTATGCAGTTTGTTAGATCAGGTTAGATCAACCGTTGTTTGCATTAGATCTCACACAGAAGAAGCAATATTAACAGTTATTTGCTGGGGGGCTAACCCGTCATCAGCCCCCCTTATCAAAAAATTGACCAGCTATTTAGGAAGCTATTTGTTAGATCCGGTAAGATCAAGTGGTTTTAATGCTAGATCTCACATAATTAGAGACTTATTAAGTAATTAATGAGGGGGGCTGGCCCCCCCTTATCAAATTTTCGGGCCAAAAATCATTCAGGCTAATAGATATTCGTTAGATCTGGTAAGATCAAGTGGTTTTAACGTTAGATCTCACATCATTTCAGAGATATTCCACATCAAAATAGAGATATTAGGTGGTACATATGGACGGGTTAGCCGCCCCCATGCAATTTTCTGGCCAAAAATCGATCAGGCTCATAGGATATTCATTGGATCCAGTAAGATCAAGGGGTTTGAACGTTGGATCTCACATAATTTCGGAGATATTCCACATAATAATAGAGATATTAGGTGGTACATAAGGATGGGTTGGCCCCCCACATGCAATTTTCTGACCAAAAATCATTCAGGCTAATAGATATTCATTAGATCCGGTAAGATCAAGTGGTATTAACTTTAGATCTCACATAATTTCAGAGATATTCCATAAAAAATAGAGATATTAGGTGGTACAGAAGGTACATCCATCTTCAACCATCTTTGGATGGTTCTTCAGCGGGTGCCTGTATTCTCTCTTCACACCTCCGTTCACCTCCCTGCCTCATGGTGATCTCTCCTCAGACCAACAAGCTTAAGTCTTTAGCTAGCCCCCCCTTCTTGCAAAACAGGCTGGGCTTGGTAGAATCCTCAAATAAGATGACAAACGACCACTTCCTCTACATTTTCTCAAAGTACATGGAGGTGATCCATCTGGTCTACGTTTTAAAGGTATCTACAGACTGAACCTCCCTCTGAGGAGGGGGGATTTTGACCGAATTTTGTACCAAAAAGAAAAAATGTGGATCTATCTTTTAAACCTGCCGGTTTGAATAATGAATGCAATCTTTCAGTTTTTCTAGAATCCTAGTTATTAGGAATTATACAAGCACACTAAATAGCCACTCATATTGGCAGATAGGCAGTGGCGTATCTAAGGTATGGCAGCCATGGCAAGTGCCATGGGCACCATGGGGGGAAGGGGCGGCAAAAAGCCGCCCTCTGCATGAATAAAAAACCCCCACCTGTCCTCCCAGACTAATATAGCCTCCGGTGCCGCGGCCAGCCTGCAGGATCGCGGCGCTGGTGTTCTATCACATGGCTGTCGGGCTCGGTTTAGGCTGAGGGAGGCTCTGTCAGCAGGGAGGGGCGGGGCAGGGAGCTCCACTGACGCTCTGACCCTGCCCTGCCCCGCCCCATGTACTCTGGATATGCTCAGAGCACTGACATCGCCTCTCCTGGACCACGAATATTCCCGCCCCCACCGCCGTAAGCCCCACCCCCTACCGCCACAAGCCCCGCCCCTACCATGGAAAGCTCCGCCCCCAGACCTCGGAGAGGTGAGCCCGGCTGGTCAGGTAGGTCTTTCTACCTATAGGCTCAGTGTTACTAAACCCTCCCTGACAATGTTCTTTACCCCCTGTATAGCTGTGCATTACTGAAAGCTTAAATTTTAAAACTGGCTACTTGGTCATCTCCTGTAGTATGTCACATTCGCAATCTGGTCATCTGCTGTAGTCCCATGCACAGTCTGGTCATCTCCTGTAGTATGTCACATTCGCAGTCTGGTCATCTCCTGTAGTATGTCGCATTCGCAATCTGGTCATCTCCTGTAGTATGTCGCATTCGCAATCTGGTCATCTCCTGTAGTATGTCACATTCGCAATCTGGTCATCTCCTGTAGTATGTCGCATTTGCAATCTGGTCATCTCCTGTAGTATGTCCGTTCGCAATCTGGTCATCTCCTGTAGTATGTCACATTTGCAATCTGGTCACCTCCTGTAGTATGTCAAATTCGCAATCTGGTCATCTCCCGTAGTATGTCGCAATCGCAATCTGGTCATCTCCTGTAGTATGTCGCATTCGCAGTCTGGTTATCTCCTGTATTCGCAGTCTAGTCATCTCCTGTAGTCACATTCGCAGTCTGGTCATCTCTTATAGTTGCATTCGCAGTCTGGTCATCTCTTATAGTCGCATTCGCAGTCTGGTCATCTCCTGTATTCGCAGTCTGGTCATCAGCTGTAGTCACATTCGCAGTCTGGTCATCTCCTGTATTCGCAGTCTGGTCATCTCCTGTAGTCACATTTGCAGTCTATTTAAAAGTAGTACCTGCTGTTGCACAAATCACTTTATTACACTTTTATTTCTGATATTTATGGCTATGCATATTAATTTAATCCATTTTGAGCACCATATTTGATTGGCTGCTTCTGCTTGGCATATACACACAATAAAATAGTGCTCAATATGGATTAAATAAATAGATATAAAGTTTAATAAAGTGATTTGTGCAACAAGCTCCTTAAACAGTCCACATCCAGTGAAAGTTCATGCAGTGCAAACTTTGCAGTACATGAACTTTCACTGAATGTAGAATGTTTAATGACCAGGGGCGAACTGATCCATTGGGCAGTTTATGTAGTACTAATCCATAATTTGTTACTAGAAAGATGAAAGAGCTTGACTTGTAGTTTTGTTAGCTGTTTTTTTTTTTTTTTTTTTTGACAGGGGCGCAGTTTCAGCGCTTGCCATAGGCGCCATTTTCACTAGATACGCCTCTGCAGATAGGTCTATACTTGACTGACTCTTTAGAATGTATAATCTTTTCCTTATGAAACCTCTATTTCCTTCTTCCGCTCTATTTTGACTTTTTACTTACTGTCTTTCCAAGCCGGGCATTTATAATTAATTGTTCCCCACTTAGGTTCTACTAAAGTACTTACGCTTATAGATGTGTGTGTGTCAGTTTATTGGGTGTATGGGGTATCTGTCTAGGCACGGTTTTATTCAGCCTTTAGGGTTAGCTTTTTATGTGGGCAGTCTAACTGGATCCTTAGGCAGCCAATTGTATCAATTACTCTAGTATTTAGCCTTTTTGGATCCAGTGCATCTCTAGCTCTGAAGAAAATCGCTTGACGATTGAAACGCGTCAGCTAGACACCCCCACATACACAGCACCCACTTGGAAGCTACTTACAACTCCCTCCTGCTCAGTTTTTTTCCCCCTCTTTTTTGTTGGCGAATGGATGGGTTCTACTGGGACAATGTGCACCTCTATGACTCTGCATCTATTTGATTGCCTCCGGGAAGGAAGCACTTGCTGATTGAATCATCATCTTATCCAGGAAGCCCTGCATGGCTGTCGATTTGTGAAGCTTCCGCTTAGAGTCTCCTCACACGAGCTCCGCTCCCACCGCTGCACGGCAGCTGCGTTTGGCTTGTCCCTGGGTAGCGTTAATAGAGCAGCGTTTGTATGGCTCAGCGAAGCATTTGTGTCGGCCCTGACTAGTGGTCTCTGAAACGGGATTTATGCATCTATTGCAGTCTTAGAACTACCAGGAAGGCATCCCACACTTTAGCACCATTTGCGGATCACCCCATTGAGGTATCTTTCATCCAACTACCAGCAGTACCCTAAGAGATGTGACACGCTGAACTTTTCCATACACCGAGATAAGTCCTCTGCATGAACATGGTGAAGGTATGTGCTTGTCTACATCCATCCTTTCTTTTTGTGGTGCAATCTGCTATTTTTCACAGACTTTCCAGTTTATGGGCTGCTCTGCAATTTACCAAACACCCAACATTATTTATAAGGATCTACTCAGTACAATTAATGAGCTGTCTGTTAATTTACCACCCATTATATCCATTGGCTGCAACGTGGGAGGTCTACCATCATCTTACTCCCTTTACAGAGACTTTTTCTGGAGCTATACAACTATCCCACTGTACAAGGGCTAGTGACTGTATTCTTTATTATTTCTGCCCTAGACTTAGTGGGATTTCTGCAGGTAGCCGGCTATGTAGGGGGGATGAGGAGTGATTGAGGAGTGTGTAAGTGGTGTGTCTGTTATGCCCTGTACACACGGTCGGACATTGATCGGACATTCCGACAACAAAATCCATGAATTTTTTCCGATGATTGTTGGCTCAAACTTGTCTTGCATACACACGGTGGCACAAAGTTGTCGAAAAATCCGATCGTTCTGAACGCGGTGACGTAAAACACGTACGTCGGGATTATAAACGGGGCAGTAGCCAATAGCTTTTGTCTCTTAATTTATTCTGAGCATGCGTGGCACTTTGTGCATTGGATTTGTGTACACACGATTGGAATTTCCGACAACGGATTTTGTTGTCTGAAAATTTTATAGCAAGCTCTCAAACTTTGTGTGTCGGAAATTCCGATGGAAAATGTGTGATGGAGCCCACACACGGTCGTAATTTCCGACAACAAGGTCCTATCACACATTTTCCGTTGGAAAATCCGACCATGTGTACAGGGCATTAGTGTTTCACTTAGCTGTAACAATTATTGGTGGAGGTAATTAGTATTATCTATTTGTCATTGCAGATATAATTTTTATACATTTATTAATAAAGCAATCTGTTTTGTATTTGTACTATACTTGTGTGTTCCTCTTTGAAGAATCTCTTTTTTAGACCCTTCTGGCTCTTTTTTTACTACATGTCATTACAGGATTCAGAGGAACTGGTCTAATAGCGATCTTATTATTATTTATCAATTAGACAATAGGTTTTAGTGTCGTGTTCAGCATACAATTACTGATTTAATGTGTTGTTATACACATATTTTAAGCTGGCTGACACTCTCACAAGGTAGGAGTCACCTGACTTTTTTCTATTACTTGGTAGTTCCACCCTCTGTAGAAATCAATGGGGCTGTATTGTGATGAGACTTCTAGTCCCATGGTCCTCTGCTGCTGCTTGATTGGCTCCCTCTCCCTGCCAATAGGGACACAGGAAGAGAGGGAGGGGGAGAAATCCCCCACAGGGACTGACAGGCGTGCTCTCCCTCAGTGATTGCCTGTGTCAGTGTCTATTTAGTCCAGCGGTTGCTGGCAGGAATGGTGGGAGGTGCGGGACCACGGGTGATAGAGTATACCCCGCTATACACTCCCCCCCACCAAAGAACCTTTGGTCCGCCAAAGGAGGTAAAGAGTCTATGACCTGTTACATGCTTTTGATATGCACACAGAAAAAAAAAAAAGGTTAATGTGCACAGGAAACCATACAATTTGTATCTGCATAAAACCCTGGCAGAGGAACATCCCACAAATTAGCATAGGAGGGGAGGTTGGCCCAGCTAGATGTGCCAGGGGGTGAGTGTCAGAAACCAAGAAATCAGGCCGAGACAGAAGTACAGTTAAATCACACTTGTTTATAATAAAAGTAAAAGAACAAACGTAGTCAAAACAACCAAAGTTCAGTAACCAGAACAGATAATCAGCCAAGCCAGAAGTCAGGGATCAATGTAGTAGAACAGAAAGCAGGATCTGGAGACAGAAGGGATGTCAGAAAAGCAAGTCTTGAACAGGATCGCAGGAGATTGTTTCTGTGATGTTGACCAAGGCGAAGGCAGAGATCCTTTGGACTGGACGGCTTAAGTAGGCAGGACTGACAAGCAGGATATCAACAGCTGAGTAACTCTGGAGAGATAGGAGCGGCCAGCTCAGAGAAGAAGGGCTGAGCCCAGCCCTGACATTGAGTTGGGATTGTCTACCACCAAATCTGCAGTGGAAGGGTCAGTTACTTCAAGAGTCCTTTAGGCAATAAGAACGACCTCCTCAGAGCTTTCACCCAAAGTATCATATGTTAGTCTTTTGGGCGGGTAAATAACCCTTCACTCTCGCTGTTCTTTAGGTTCTGGGGTTACAGGCACACTTGTCTCTTCTTCTTCCTGCATATCAGCTTCAGCTTCCTCAATGAAGGATGGAAAATCTTAGGGGTCTGTTGTCAGCAGGGAAGATTGAGGGTCTTCCAACTCTTCAAAAGGTGGACTTTGAGGTACAAACTCAGGAGCCTCTGGCCTGTGAGTCACCTCAGTCACCTTGGGAGGAGAAGAAAGGGAGGGGGTGGCAGGCCCTGGCATTTGAGATGGCCACAGACAATCTTTCTCTTCATCCTCGCTGTTTTCATCTTCAGCAAGGGGTACAGAGTGAGATCTAGTCACTGGCCAGGATCTTTGAGAGGCCGTGGGTGTGGACTGTAAATCTGGCTGTGGTGGCACATGAACTGCTTCTGACAGAGGCAACAGATGATTGTGATGCCAAGTCTTCAGCGGGCCTGTGCTTCCCGCTGGCCGGATTTAATATACTGGGTGTCCTGGCATATGCTTGCAAATGACATAGGGCTGCGACTTTCAGCGGTTAGCCAACTTTGTGCTTTCCAGGGACACCCAGGTTTCTCAGCAGTACCTTGTCATCCGGCTGTAAGTCCTGCATTCGTACCCTGAGGTCAAAGTTTATTTTGTTTCTCTGTCCTCGGGCATATGGGGCAGCTTGAGCCTTATCATAGGCGGTTTTCAGACGTCTCTGCAGGCGATCCACATACCCTCTGTGGAAAGTTGCTGAGATATGGTCAAGGGATGTGCCGAAGGGCAAGTCTACTGGCAGCCGGGCCTACGGTCCGAACATCAAACTATAGGGAGAGTAACCTGTGGCATCATTGGCGGTGCTGTTATGAGCATGTACAATAGCCACTATATGCTTGCTCCAGTGCTGCTTTTGTTCTGAATTTAGAGTTTCAAGCATATCCAGGAGGGTTCGGTTGAATCTCTCTGGTTGAGGATCTCCTTGAGGATGATACAGGGTGGTGTTAGACTTCCTGATGCCCAACAGGTCTAAAAGTCTCTTGATGAGACTACTCTTGATATCTTTCCCTTGATCAGAGTGCATGCGTTGGGACAGACCATTGTGCACAAAGAATTTCTCTGCGAAGATCTTGGCCACCATGGATGCTTGTTGGTCCCTCGTGGATAACGCCTGGGCATACCGAGTAAAATGGTCAGTCACTACCAGGATATTTCCCTGCCCGCTCAGATCAGGCTCCAAGCACAGAATGTCAATGCACAACAGCTCTATGGGTCCCTGACTCTGAAGATGGTCCATTGGGGCAGCTTGGTGAGGCAAAGTCTTCCTTTGGATACATCTGATACAGGAGTGGCAATAGTCCTCAACTTCAGCCTGCATG
The DNA here is from genome assembly GCF_042186555.1 of Aquarana catesbeiana. Classification (NCBI taxonomy): domain Eukaryota; kingdom Metazoa; phylum Chordata; class Amphibia; order Anura; family Ranidae; genus Aquarana; species Aquarana catesbeiana. The sequence goes on from NC_133325.1 coordinate 792,509,784, forward strand.
CAGAGCCAGTAGAACCGGTCCCTCACCAGGAGAAAAGTCCTCTTGGGCCCTAGGTGGCCATGGTTGTCATGTAGGTGTCATGGCTGGGCTCAGCCCTTCCTTCTCGGAGCTGGCTGCTCAGCTGTCGGCTAATTGCCAGCTCCCATTTCTCTCCACAGTTACCCAGCTGTTGTTGATTCTGCTCATCAGTCCTCCTACTTAAAGTCGTCCAGCTCACTTGATCTCTGCCTTCCCCTTTGTCAACATCACAGAGTCTTTCTCCTGCATTCCTGTTGAAGACTTGCTAGGCATGACGTTCCTTCTGGCTCCTGATTCTGCTTGCTGTACTACTACATTTATCTCTGGCTCTCTGACATTTGCTTGGCTAACTACCCGATCCGGTTACTGAACTCTGACTTGTTTTGACTACGCTTACTCTGTTTACATTATTATTATTATTATTATTAATAAACAACTGTGATTTAACTATACTTCTGTCTCGGTCTGATTCATGGTTCCTGATAGTAGGGCAGTTAATACTGTCTCTGTATGTTTTTCAGGTAGGAATAGCTGCCATTTTTCTTCAGAATCGTCAGAGGGGCCCCTTCGGTAGACCAACCCTCTGTGCACCTGAAACCAATCCCACTCTCAGTGCAGCAGATGGGTTTCCTTCGGGGAGTCAGTGAGGAGCAAGTCAGGGTGTTGGCTCTCCAAGGCCTTCAATGCCAAGCTACAGGGAGGGTCCTCCAACTGGTCCCTTCGCAGGTCTTTGACAGCTTGGGCAGATCTTCATCCCCGACTTGGGCGACATTGCAATAACATCTGGGGACACCAGCGGCTGACACTCCAACCTCTTCGGTCCTGGATCCTACTCCAGGTTGATGTTCTGCTCCTTGACATAAGGCTCGTACCCTTCAGGTGTCATCTGGGCCCTATTCTTCTGGAGGGTCTCTGGAACAATGGGGCCTTCTTGACAAAGCATTGTTTCCTGACCCTGGTCGATACTTCAGGCTGAAAATAAACCCTGATAGAGCATACAACCATCTGTGACCTTGGTGGTAGTGAGGATGTAAATGAGAGCATTGTTGTCGGTCTTGATCATGAACTCCGCTCCATACAGGTAATCCCTCAGCTTATCCACCACCGCCCACTTCAAGGCCAAGAACTCAACTTTGTGCATGGGACAGTTCTTCTCGGCGGGGACCAAGTTCCGACTAACATAGGCAACAGGCCCACCCCACCTAACCCATCTCGACTGGCGGCAAAGTTTAGCTCGTACTGCTTGGTTGGATCTGCATAGGCCTCGACTGGAGCGGTTGATAGGCTTCACTTCAGCTGCCTAAAACCTCTTCACACTTCGGAGTCCATTGTTCCTAAATGGACTTTCTCGGTTTTCTGGGGCCTCCAGCTGGTCTGACAGGCTTCGCAAGATCAGGGTCAGCGTCTTAGCGAATCCCTTGACAAATCTGTAATAAGAGCAGAATCCCAGAAATGACCTAAGCTCAGTCACATTGGTAGGCCTCGGCCAGGAGGTGACAGCTTCCAGCTTCTGGAGGTCAGTGGCCACTTCATCAGCAGACACAATGTGACCAAGGTAATTGACCGAGGGTTGATAAAACTGGCACATAGAGACAGCTTCAACCCCCTCATCATGGAGTCTCTTCAGGACCTTCTGCAGAAACTCTTCGTGCTCTTTTTCAGGGTCTTGCTGAAAACGATGATGTCGTACACCAACACCTCGATCAGTTTCATGTCACCCACGGTCTTCTCCATTAGCCTTTGGAAGGTGACTGGGTGTCAGACTTACCCGTATCAGACTGACGAACCCGATATAGCAGAGGATGGCCTCCCATACGTATCTGGTTCCCGGCCCCTGATAGAGCACACAGAAGGCACGGGAGCACAGAATGGTATGAGAGCCTGGCGGGTGGTTAGCAGGGATGAGGCCCAAAGTCCTGATGCAAGCTGGCAGGAGATGATAGGTAGGCTGTAGGTCAGCTACAGGTGCAGAGCAGGAGCAGGCAGATCCGAACACAAGCAAGGTTGGCAACAGGCAGTCAGCACGGTACAAAAGGAGCAGGCAGATACAAAGTCCAGGTCACAAGCAGGTTTGGCAGCAGGCGGTCAGCACGGTACAGAGGGGTCAGGCAGGTTCAAAGTCGGAGGCAGGCCAGGGGTCAGATGCAGGCGGATAGCAGAGCAGAGTCCAGTAAACAAGCCGGGTCACAGAGAGATCAAACAGTACACAGGAAACAGGAAGCACGGGAACAGGAAGCTGATGATCGGACAGCACCGAGCACAGCATCCCAGCAACCTAAATAGGGCAACCGGCGCCAGCGCGAGCCAGCTCGATGCGGCGCACTCCAGAGTGCCCAGCAAGTGTCCTGAACCGAGATCCTCTCTGACACTGGGGCACCAGACAGGCCTTGATGGATACGGTCAAATCCAAAGATCCCCTCCAGGGTAAAGAAAATGGTCTTCTTCTGATCCTCAGGGTGCATGGGGATTTGGTAATACCCACTCTTCAAATCCAGCATGCTGAATCACTTCGCTCCTGACAGGCACTGCAAGGCATCTTCTATCCTTGGGGTGGTATATTGGTCGGGAATGGTCCTTCGGTTCAGCGTCCGGTAGTCAATACCCAGCCTCAGTGACCGATTCTTCTGTACCACCACTATTGGGGAAGCGTATAGACTCTTGGACTCTCAGATGATACTTGCCCTCTTCAACTCTGCCAGTAGTTCATGCAGATCCTCCAAGTCCCCTAAAGGAATCCATCAAACTCTTTCCCTGAACGGCTTATGCACTTGAAGAGATGGATCTGGTATTGGGCACTTTTTGCACACCCCACATCAAATTCACTCTTGGAGAATGCAGCCTGCCATCTCAGGAGCTGAGTCTTGGCCCTTTCTTTCCATTCGAGCAAAAGGGGAGTATTCTGCGGATAGAGCTCCTCCACAGAGATCCCATCCTTTGCTCCCCCCACCAAATCAGACGGCGGGACTGGGGTGGCCAGATTCACTTGTCCCAGCAACATTTGAGCCGGCATCTTCAATGGCGAGGCTGTTATGTTGCGGACTATAACCAAGATCTTCCTGTGACTTCTTTGCAACCCTTTGGTTGAAACCACCTCGGGAATTATCTCCACTCCCATGTCTTTTCTTTGTCTGTCTGATTCAAGGACAATGAAAGGGCCTGCTTACTTCCAATTTAGCTTGACAGATGCTCGTAAATAGGCCACTTTACCAGGCTGTAACACCTTCTCACATTGGTCCAAGCGCTAGATCTTTCCCTTCTGTTGTTGTACCAGGTGCTGGTAGGCTTGTCTCAGCATGGGGTGCACACTTGTAGTTGAAGTGCCCGGCTCCAGAACAAAAGGTGTCAACAGCCTTCTGACAAGATCAGTATTGGTCCCTATGATGAGAGAACTCTTACTGGCCCCTGGTGGGCGAGGACAGACCACTGCCTGAGTTTCAAAAGTCTTGGCTTTCCCAGCCATAGAGGGATCGAAGGTCAGCTTGACAGGTAGATAGCCATCATAGGGGAAGTTCTGAGTCACAATGCCCCATATCTGCAGCTCTTCCAACTTCTGCAAAGGCAGGTGCTTGAGGTGCCTGTCATAGAAGTCTCTGTAGAGAAGGGTCACTTAAGCTCCAGTACCCAGAAGGGCCTTGGTGTAGACTCCCTTTACTTGGATGGGAACAACAGGAGAAGGTCCCACCAGCTTATCAGGGAGCATGGAGGAAGTGGTGGCTCTGGCGTGTTCGGAGGTTTGTATCCACGCTCCTCTCTGTGAGGTTCTGATTGGGCTTAAGTCTGTACTAAGTTCTGGGAGTCTGGTGTGCATTGACTCTCCAACATCAGGCAGCATGTGTCAAAAGAAAGGCACTGGGTTGCTTGGAAGCAACAACGGGGGGGCCCTCTGCAATGGTTTGGACTTTCGCTGCTGTCTCTACATGTCAATGGTTTTGAGCCAGCTACTGTAGATGGGCACCCGGTTGGCTCCTTCACCAGAGTCCTCCAAAGTTTCCCTCTGGCTTCTGGCACTGTGCTTCAGGCTTCACTGGGCTCGGACACACCTGTCAATTTATTGTCCCACATAATTTCAGCATACCTCGGTATGCTCAATGGCACTCCTTACTGGTACACGTGACAATGCTCATCGCCAGAAACGATATAGACACTAGTATGGATATCTGTGCATCGCTACCTATATCCATAATATCCCTGTAATTATGGATAATCAAACATTAAAATCACTTGATCTTACCGGATCTAATGAATATCAATTAGCCGGGGTGATTTTTTTGGTGAGAAAATTTGATAAGAGGGGGCCAGCCCTCCTCATTAATCACTTAATAAGTCTCCAATTATGTGAGATCTAATCTCATCCTTATATACTACCACCTAATATCTCTAACCTTAAAACCACTTGATCTAACTGGATCTAACAAATATCTATTAGCATGAATGATTTTTAGCCAGAAAATTGCATGTGGGGGGCTAACCCGTCCATATGTACCGCCTAATATCTCTATTTTGATGTGGAATATCTCTGAAATGATGTGAGATCTAACGTTAAAACCACTTGATCTTACCGGATCAAACATCTATTAGCCTGAATGATTTTTGCCCAGAAAATTTGATAAGGGGGGCGCCGGCCCCCCTAATTAACCACTTAATAAGTCTCTAAGTATGTGAGTTCTAACATTAAAACCACTTGATCTTACAGGATCTAACAAATAGCTTCCAAAATAGCTAACTGTTTGGTCAATTTTTTGATAAGGGGGGCTGACGGGTTAGCCCCCCAGCAAATAACTGTTAATATTGCTTCTTCTGTGTGAGATTTGACACAAACAACGGTTGATCTAACGTGATTTAACAAACTGCATAAGATTTTTTCAAAAATTTTGATATGGGGGGCTAACCCGGCAGAGGTGCTACTTCTCCTCCCCACAGCTTGGCGTGCTTATGAGGATAATTTTCTTGCATTGTATTTATGATTGAGTAAATTTTAAACAATGATATTTTTAAGATACAGGATCAATCAAATATGACCACAGTCTAAAAATATGACATTTATTCAACAGACATGTAATCATACAAAAACATTATATATATATATATAGTGGGGACGGAACGTATTCAGACCCCCTTAAATTTTCACTCTTTGTTATATTGCAGCCATTTGCTGAAATCATTTAAGTTCATTTTTTCCTCATTAATGTACACACAGCCCCCCATATTGTACACACAGCACCCCATATTGACAGAAAAACATAGAATTGTTGACATTTTTGCAGATTTATTAAAGTGGAGTTCCACACAAAAATTTTCAGAAGTTCCATTTCTATGCCTCTTCCCGTCCCTCCGCACTGTCTCCTGGGAAACACACAGGTCCCGGGATATAGCAGGGACCAGTTACGACGTGCAGTAGGGAACCGGGAAGTGAAGCCGCAACGCTTCACTTCCTGATTCCCTCACCTACGATGGCGGCGTCAGCTGCTGAGAGTTGAGCGAGTGATCGGCGTTGGCTGCCGACATCGCTGGACCCTGGGACAGGTAAGTGTCCATTTATTAAAAGTCAGCAGCTGCAGTATTTGTAGCTGCTGGCTTTTAATATTTTTTTTTAGGTGGACTCCCGCTTTAAAAAAGAAAAACTGAAATATCACATGGTCTAAAGTATTCATTTCAGACCCTTTGCTGTGACACTCATATATTTAACTCAGGTGCTGTCCATTTCTTCTGATCATCCTTGAGATGGTTCTACACCTTCATTTGAGTCCAGCTGTGTTTGATTATACTGATTGGACTTGATTAGGAAAGCCACACACTTGTCTATTTAAGACCTTACAGCTCACAGTGCATGTCAGAGCAAATGAGAATCATGATGTCAAAGGAACTGCCTGAAGAGCTCAGAGACAGAATTGTGGCAAGGCACAGATCTGGCCAAGGTTACAAAAAAAATTTCTGCTGCACTTAAAATTAAACAAAGGGGGGAAAGGGAAAAAGGGGGGAAGGGGGGGGAGAAGAGAAGAGAGGGGCAAAGAAGTTAGAAAGAAAAGGGGGGGGGGAAGAAAAAGGGGGTGGTGAGGACTTGAAGATGAGAGTGAGAATGAATGATCAGGGTGAAATGGCAGGATTGTAAGTGAAGGGGAGTGAGAGCAAAAGAAAGAAAAAAAAAACATAAAAAGTGAGGGTGATGAAACCAAAACAATGGTGTTAAGTGTGACAATTTACCTCGTGTTATGAGGGAACCAGGAGGGCCAAAAGACAAACAATACATATGATGAACAGTGTGTGGAAAGCCTCAAGTGCCGGGACCACCCGGGGAACGCCCCTAAATACACCAGTCGCGGGAAGGTCCAGCAATGTCATGTCGTGTGGCGGAGGGAGGAGCGCCAAGCGCCTGACGGCCGGAACTCCGGCCAACCGACACACGGCATGCTCTCCTTTCCCTTCACTTACAATCCTGCCATTTCACCCTGATCATTTATTCTCACTCTCATCTTCACGTCCTCACCCCCCCTTTTTCTTCCCCCCCCTTCCCCCTCCTCCCCCCCACCTTCCCCCCCTTTTCTTCCTCCCTTCTTTCCCCCTCTCTTCCCTTCTTTTCTCCCCCCCTTTTCACCTTCCTTGCTCGCAACTTGTCCCTCCATTCCCAGAATGTCCTTGATTTCCGTGCCTACCCTGGATATCGCCCCTTCCAGATCCGCGGGGCTGCCCACCTCAGCTCCCGGTGTGGAGTTATCCTCCAGACAGCTTGCAGGGCCTTGCCATTTCGCCATCAACACATCAAACCTTAGTAAGTAAGTCTCGGTTATGGAGGTTCTACACCCTACCCCTAACCTTGTCTTTCTATTTATAATTTTTATTTCTCCTTTTACCTTTTCAACAACTTTATTATAGAAATCACACGTGCTTGCTCCTGATGAGTGGCAGTTAAGCCACGAAATGCGTAGAGTTACTGGTTGCCGTGTCTCCACTCATCTTACCAATTTCAAGCTATTATGCATTTTGTACCCCTACAGGCCCAGTGAGGCCATAGGTCCTGCAGGCATAGGCATCATTAAGCCGGGGCTATTGAGGCTGGAGCCCCAAATGTGGGGCCAATAGCCCTGAGTGTCTAAGTGCGGGAGAAAGGGAGAGAAAATAGGCCAGCCAGAAAGCAGCGGCGGCAGCCGCTGTTTACCTGTGTGATTCAGCATTTTGCGGCCCCGCCCACGGCATGACTGATAGGCGGAGTGATATGCCGCCCGGCCTGAGGTACGCTGCAAGAGGTCAGGAGAATGCCGGCGTGGCAACACCCCCTTCTCCCTCACTCTCAACCTCCCAGAGTCACGCTGGAGGCCATGGTGGCTGAGACTGGGACAAAAAAGGACGAAGATTAAAGAAAAAAAAAGGTGCGTGTGTCTCTCCCTGTTTCTCTCTGTCTTTCTCTCTCTCTCTCTTTCTCTCCTCTCTCTCGATGGGGCACAGTGGCTTCATTTGACAGGGCACAGTAGCTACAATGGATGGCACAGTGGCTGCAATGGATGGCACAGTGGCTGCAATTGATGTGCACAGTGGCTGCAATTGATGGGCACAGTGGCTGCAATGGATGGGGCACAGTGGCTGCAATTGATGGCACAGTGGCTGCAATTGATGGCACAGTGGCTGCAATGGACGGGCACAGTGGCTTCAATGGACGGGGCACAGTAGCTTCATTTGACAGGCACAGTGGCTGCAATTGATGGGGCACAGTAGCTGCAATTGACGGGGCACAGTGGCTTCATTTGACAGGGCACAGTGGCTTCATTTGACGGAGCACAGTAGCTGCAATTGACGGGGCACAGTGGCTTCATGTGACGGGGCACAGTGGCTTCATGTGACGGGGCACAGTGGCTTAATTTGATGGGGCACAGTGGCTGCATTTGACTGCCCCTTGGCTAATTTTAAATAAATAAATGTAGGCTTTAAGGGGGCAAGGGCAGGTAGGTCAGTGCATGCTAGGTAGGTCAGTGTGGGTCAGTGTATGTCAGATAGGTAGGTCAGTGTGTGTCAGTTAGGTCAGTGTGGGTCAGCGTATGTCAGCCAGGTAGGTCAGTGTGTGTCAGGTCAGTGTATGTCAGATAGGTAGGTCAGTGTGTGTCGGGTAGGTCAGTGTGTGTCAGGTAGGTCAGTGTGTGTCAGGTAGGTCAGCGTGTGTCGGGTAGGTCAGTGTGTGTCGGGTAGGTCACTGTATGTCTGATAGGTAGGTCAGTGTGTGTCAGTCAGGTAGGTCAGTGTATGTCAGGCAGGTAGGTCAGTGTGTGTCAGTGTATGTCAAATAGGTAGGTCAGTGTCTGTCAGGTAGGTCAGTGTGGGTCAGCGGATGTCAGCCAGGTAGGTCAGTGTATGTCAGATAGGTAGGTCAGTGCATGTCAGGTAGGTCAGTGTATGTCTGATAGGTAGGTCAGTGTGTGTTAGTCAGGTAGGTCAGTGTGTGTCAGCCAGGTAGGTCAGTGTGTGTCAGGTAGGTCAGTGTGGGTCAGCATATGTCAGTCAGGTAGGTCAGTGTGTGTCAGGTAGGTCAGTGTATGTCTGATAGGTAGGTCAGTGTGTGTCAGACAGGTAGGTCAGTGCGTGTCAGGTAGGTCAGTGCGTGTCAGGTAGGTCAGTGTATGTCAGATAGGTAGGTCAGTGTCTGTCAGGTAGGTCAGCGTGGGTCAGCGTATGTCAGCCAGGTAGGTCAGTGTATGTCAGATAGGTAGGTCAGTGCGTGTCAGGTAGGTCAGTGCGTGTCAGGTAGGTCAGTGTATGTCTGATAGGTAGGTCAGTGTGTGTCTGTCAGGTAGGTCAGTGTGGGTCAGCGTATGTCAGTCAGGTAGGTCAGTGTATGTCAGCCAGGTAGGTCAGTGTGTGTCAGGTAGGTCAGTGTATGTCAGATAGGTAGGTCAGTGTGTGTCATGTAGGTCAGTGTGGGTCAGTGTATGTCAGCCAGGTAGGTCAGTGTGTGTCAGGTCAGTGTATGTCAGATAGGTAGGTCAGTGTGTGTCAGGTCAGTGTATGTCAGATAGGTAGGTCAGTGTGTGTCAGGTCAGTGTATGTCAGATAGGTAGGTCAGTGTGTGTCAGGTCAGTGTATGTCAGATAGGTAGGTAAGTGTGTGTCAGATAGGTAGGTCAGTTTGTGTCGGGTACGTCAGGTAGGTCAGTGTGTGTCAGGTCAGTGTATGTCAGGTAGGTCAGTTTGTGTCGGGTAGGTCAGTGTATGTCGGGTAGGTCAGTGTGTGTGTCGGGTAGGTCGGTGTATGTCAGATAGGTAGGTCAGTGTGTGTCAGTCAGGTAGGTAAGTGTGTGTCAGGTAGGTCAATGTATGTCAGCCAGGTAGGTCAGTGTGGGACAGATAGGTCAGTGTGTGTCAGGTAGGTTAGTACGTGTCAATCATGTCATGTAGGTCAGTGTATGTCAGGTAGGTTGGTCAGTGTGTGTCAGGTAGGTCAGTGTGTGTCAGGTTGGTCAGTGTATGTCAGATAGGTAGATCAGTGTGTGTCAGGTAGGTCAGTGTATGTCAGCCAGGTAGGTCAGGTAGGTCAGCCAGGTAGGTCAGTGTATGTCAGATAGGTAGGTCAGCCAGGTAGGTCAGTGTAGGTCAGATAGGTAGGTCAGTTTGGGTCAGGTAGATCAGTGTGTGTCAGGTAGGTTAGTACGTGTCAGGCATGTCATGTAGGTCAGTGTATGTCAGCGAGGTAGGTCAGTGTGTGTCAGGTAGGTAACACCCCCTCCATACAACCCCACCGAACACTCCCCCCCCCCGGTGCCGGGCTCTGACTTCGGGCTGAAGCCCCTGGTCTTTTTGCCACCTAGCAACGCCCCTGCCTGCAGGCAATATCTTTTCAAATCTTTGTTATATACCAACATCCTTTGAGGTGAACCTGGGAATTGTACACGTCTACACCATGTGAGATTACCATTTTGTTGCTATTACCCTGCCTTTTGCATACTATTGTTATTATCATCACATGTACCAGGAACAGTCTGCCAAATGGTTTAAGTACTTTATGTATGTTGTTTATTAATGCTACCAGGAATATGTATGTTTAATACATTGTTCAATAAAATTCCTTTATGTTCATCCAATTATCCTCTTGCTGCCATGTGCTTCACATAAAGTCCCACCCTTCTGGTATATATACCTTTTTCTCCAAATGCTAATGGGATGGATATTCATGACCTTACCAGGCCATGGTATCACTTAAAGTCCCTAGGGATAGAAATACATGATCTTACCAGATCATGGCTTCCTGAAAGTCCCTAACAGTTTTTTCCCTCAATCCTCTCCACACTATTGTCTCTCAGAAATGTTTGAAATGAACTTTGGATAGATTCAATGAATATTTACATTAGTCTAAACAATGGATTCCGTTAGGTATCTGCATAAATGGCATGATTTTCAATAAACAATTGGCCTAAATGTATAACAAAAATGTAATAATCCTTTTAGGCATATTATGATATTCTTATAGAATGCCCATAGATGTAGTTGATGCAGACAAGCACGATATCTAATAACTCTTGTCTCATTTACAATTCTTAGAAGTGTCCAGCTAGGTAAACATCCTCCACAATGTTCTTGTAAGACATTGTATGATAGTGGCATCTCACCTGGGAAAACAATGGTGTTTACTTGTATACCTGAATGAAAGACATAGGCCCCTTTCACATGGACGGATAGAATGGTGGTTTTAGCTGCGGATTTTCTAATTTTCTACCGCAGCTAAAAAAACACAATGCTTTCCTATGGCCCCATTCACACACTGCGTTTAGCTGTGATTTAGATACATGCGGTTCCGTGCGCATAGAAAAAATAGAATTGACTGCGTCCAGGAGCGATATGCTATCCGCACATAACCGCAGGTAATCGCACTGTGTCAGCTGCAGATAACAGCGCCGAGCTGCTCATCGGGAAAGGAAAAATTATTTTTTCTTTCCCAATGAGCGACAAGCACGGGGATCCGACTCGGATCCCCGCCAATGCCCGGCACTGTTTGGTATGAATCTTGAGGGGGAACTCCACGCCAAATTTTAAATAAAAAACCGGCATGGGTTCCCCCCCAGGGGCATACCAAGCCCTTAGGTCTGGTATGGATTTGTAAGGGAAACCCCCTACGCTTAAAAAACGCCATGGGGCCCCCTAAATCCATACCAGACCCTTATCCAAGCACGCAGACCGGTCGGTCAGGAAAGGGGGTGGGGATGGGCGAGTGCCCCCCCACCCTCCTGAACCGTACCAGGCCGCATGCCCTCAACATGGGGGGGTGCTTTGGGGGAGGGAGCGCCCTGCGGGCCCCCCCACCCCAAGCACCTTGTCCCCATGTTGATGAGGACAAGGGCCTTTTCCCGACAACCCTGACCGTTGGTTGTCAGGGTCTGTGGGCGGGGGGCTTATGGGAATCCGGGAGCCCCCTTTAATAAGAGGGCCCCATGATCCCGGCCCCCCACCCTATGTGAATGAATATGGGGTACAGGGTACCCCTACCCATTCACCTAGGGAAAAAGTGTCAATAAAAAAACACACTACACAGGTTTTTAAAGTAATTTATTAGACAGGGTCTTCTTCCAACTTCGGGGGTCTTCTTCCGACTTCAGGGGTCTCTCCGGTTCTTCTGCCGGGCTCCTCCGCTATCTTCTGCTCTTTTGCCACCCTTTTGCTAGCGGTGGCCCGGACTTCTGTCTTCTGCCTTCTGCCTTCTTCTCTTCTTCCCTCTTCTCTTCTTCCGATGTTGACACGACGCTCTCTCTCGCTGGAATGCTCTCTGAACGCCCCGCTATGACTTATGTAGCAATAACTCTCAGCGGAGCTGCTGGTTTAAGTGGGCTTGTTACCTTCACTCTCCTTCCCTCTGTTTCACCGGCACCGGGTCTAGGGTTCCGTTGAGTTTACCTCTGGACGATACACGCACACTTGAGTACGTTTTCAATGCTTTATTAAACAACTTACTAAGGAAATAGCAGGAAAGAGGCAGAAGGGAAACTGCAGAAGAAACTCAAATATCTTCCTTTAAGGTTCTTGACAAATGTCCTGAATTTGAATTTAATTTGGCTATTATAATAGAATGCGCTCCCCTCGTGGGACACACTCTTTGCTCGCCTGTATAGGCCTCTCTCACTTGCCTAGCAGCCAGTACGTAGCACGAACAAAAGTCTCTGCCACAGACTTGTTTGGGATAAACCTGTACGATCCTCTGCCACAGGATGTATTGGTCTTTCTGTAGTGAACGTCAGTCACAGTGCTTGAACCTTTAAGCCAACCCAGCAACACTATGCTGTATGGTTAAGAGTAGTAAGATTATTCCCGCGCTATCAGGTATGAAAATTAGCTAGAATAGGAAAAGCTGCTTGCATCGAAACAGGTACACACCAGACCTAGAGAGTGATTATATATATAAATGGGTGGTGCTGTGCTGTGAATAAGCTACAAACCCTAAGGTATATAAATGAATAAAATTAAATTAACTAAAAACACATCTAATATCGCCATAATAAAATCAATACTGGTGGTAAATGGCAATGGCCAAGATAAGGTTAATAAAAATATATCATAAATGTGAAATGTGTACATAAAACCATAACATTAGAATATCACCATAACACGTTAGCTCACTCACAATAAGTAAAATGAAAACCTCTTCATAAGGTGCTGATAAAAATAAAACGTGATTAACACTGTGTGCAAAAACAGCTCATAAGGTGACAATGTGCAGCATTGTATCCAAATAGGTACAACATGGATCCCAAACAAATTGAAACAACATGCATCACATAAGTGACACTGTGCAAAAAAACATTCAAACAAATTAAACAAAAATAATCTAGAATTACATTAAAAAGTGCTCAACCAAAAAAGTCCTTCTGTTAATTCAAAAAGTGACAGCAACGTCCTAGCATGCAATCGTTGCGATTAAAGTGCTCAGAATGGATCAAATCATGTGCATCTTCGTGTATACACACACAGGTGGGTATTGGCCCCTTACCTTGAGGTAATAGGGCATCAGCATATGACCAATAAGCCTTTAGTGGTGTCCACCTAGGGGCTCCAGCGCATCCCTCACGGTCCTAAATCCGGGTTATGGCTCCCTCAGGAGTAAGGTAAGGGAGTATGTAGATGACAAAGCAAGAAGGATCCCAATAGTGTAATACCGTTTTTGATAAAAAAGTAGCTTTTATTTAAGATAATAGGGTACTCACATAAAAATGAATAAACAGAGTTAAAATCCAACAAGCGGCGAGCTCGTGAGCCTCTAGCAGTAGTACAGCCTGTCCCGTCCCTACGCGTGACGTCACACCACACGTGACTTCATCAGGGGATGTGTACAGGCTAAAAAAGTGTCTTTAAATAGTCAAGTAATGGCCGGCAATGGGCGGCCATTTTCCCGAAGACCACTATTCTGTATTGCGGTGGCCATTTTCCTAGAGACAGCATGGCGCGGCCATTGTATGTGATGTGCGCCGGCCATAGCATCAGCTGACTCACAGGGCCAATGGGCAAGGTTGAACCAATACAGGCATCTAATACTGTCAGCAGCGGAGGACAGATGCTGACATATCAGCCTAGGACACTCTGGATACAGACGTTAAACAGAAGAAACACTAGCAAATGGGAATTAAATTTAAATAGGGCTGGAAGTATAATAGGGCGTACACACGGTCGGACTTTGTTCGGACATTCCGACAACAAAATCCTAGGATTTTTTCCGACGGATGTTGGCTCAAACTTGTTTTGTCTACACACGGTCGCACAAAGTTGTCGGAAAATCCGATCGTTCTAAACGTGGTGACGTAAAACACGTACGTCGGGACTATAAACGGGGCAGTGGCCAATAGCTTTCATCTCTTTATTTATTCTGAGAATGCGTGGCACTTTGTCCATCGGATTTGTGTACACACGATCGGAATTTCCGACAACGGATTTTGTTGTCGGAAAATTTTATCTCCTGCTCTCCAACTTTGTGTGTCGGAAAATCCGATGGAAAATGTCCGATGGAGCCCACACACGGTCGGAATTTCCGACAACACACTCGGAAAATCCGACCGTGTGTACGGGGTATAATTGTTAACAGGTAGATGTAATTATTTTTTAGATAAAAAAACAAAAAAGAAAGAAAACAAACGAAGACATAGACCCTCGGTGGATCTTAAAATTAGCTAATCTCGTCAGATACTGAAGACGGAGACAATAATTAATTAAAAAAAAATATATATATATATATTAAAAAATATTCCGCTCTAAAAAAATTGGGGAGAGAGGCAGCAATACTGATAGTAGGCTCGCATCAAACATCAATATTCAGCCTACATATATATGCCGTAAACCGGATTCATAAATAACACATACATGTTGAATTGCCAAAGATCATACTCTAAATCCAAGAGGTAAAAAATAAAGTGTAGTAAATAAAATTAAATAAATAAATCAATCAAATAGGGGTGAATAAATGGGATAGAAACCAGCTAATATGCATATACCTATTTAACAAGGACAGAAAGCTGGCTGCAAGGGTGTAAATGGTAGGATAAACTAAGCAGGATGTGTGTCCATGCATAGAGACCCCTTATCCATTCCACAATATTTCTAGAGTAAATTTGAATGGATGACTAATTTTCAGTCCTGCATAAAATCTCAGTGAAGAATAGTAAGTAGATAATTTTAAATAAAGATAAAAGATGAATAAACATATCACTAGGCAGTTATTTAAAAGCGGGCAGAAAATTGATAAATTCTAAAAAGAATTTTAAAAATCACTCAGGAAGCAGTTGATGTCAAATTCGATATTTAGGCCACGGGGCCAAAAACTATCCGGGGTAAAGATCCATTTGGATTTTTATTAACCTTATCTTGGCCATTGCCATTTACCACCAGTATTGATTTTATTATGGTGATATTAGATGTGTTTTTAGTTAATTTAATTTTATTCATTTAAATACCTTAGGGTTTGTAGCTTATTCACTTAGGATTAGCGCAGCATCACCCATTTATATCTATGCTGTATAGTTACTTTAGGATACGTCCCCCAACCGAGTGACCAGGCCCCTCTCCAGACCAGCACACCGCGTGATCCTTCCATGACGGGTCCTCCCCTGGGATCTCCTCGGTTGTCCAGCTTCTTCACTCTGGATAGACAGCTCAGGGCCATTCCACGGCTGCTGTGGTAGGCCCCAGACAAGCTTCTAGACCCACCCCTGCGCCGTAGCGACATGGGCCTCCGGAACGGAGGACCACGAGATTGCTCTCTAACGCATACCTGTCGGCCAGGAAAGCCAGCAGGTGGCTGTAAAACGAAACCCCACAGTATGGCGTCTGTCCCATAAATACCCTCACCCAGAATGCAACTCGGAGGACCACCTCCACCGAGTTGTCTCCCGGACAGAAGAGCATCCATACGCTTCAACACGTTGCTTTTCCAACACTGACCAGTGATAACAACGACACCCACCGGTCAGTATGGAAACACACACAACGTCAGCCAAGCTGGAACAGAGGCAAACTTAACCTTCCTAACGAACAAGTTACTAAATTTACCTAACATATGGTAGGTCGCAAATCTACCAGCGCTACACTTATATAGGCGGTGACCCCGCCCCCTTATGCTGTCACAGTGCCTGGGCATGCTGGGACTGTGCCATCATAAGGGGGCGTGGTCACCGGGTGATGTTGACCACACCCTCTAAAAGTCACAGTCCCAGCATGCCCAGGAACTGTGACGGCATAAGGGGGCAGGGTCACCGCCTATATAAGTCATAGCGGGGCGCTCAGAGAGCATTCCAGCCGGAGAGAGCGTCGTGTCAACATCGGAAGAAGAGAAGAGGGAAGAAGAGAAGAAGGCAGAAGTCCGGGCCACCGCTAGCAAAAGAGCGGCAAAAGAGCAGAAGATAGCGGAGGAGCCCGGCAGAAGAACCAGAGAGACCCCCGAAGTCGGAAGAAGATCCCGAAGCCGGAAGAAGACCCCCAGAGCTGTCTAATAAATTACTTTAAAAACCTGTGTAGTGTGTTTTTTTATTGACACTTTTTCCCTAGGTGAATGGGTAGGGGTACCATGTACCCCATACTCATTCACATAGGGTGGGGCGCCGGGATCTGGGTGCCCTCTTATTAAAGGGGGCTTCCGGATTCCGATAAGCCCCCCGCCCGCAGACCCCGACAACCAACGGCCAGGGTTGTCGGGAAGAGGCCCTTGTCCTCATCAACATGGGGACAAGGTGCTTTGGGGTGGGGGGCCTGCAGGGTGCTCCCTCCCCTAAAGCACCCACCCCCCCATGTTGAGGGCATGCGGCCTGGTACGGTTTAGGAGGGGAGGCGCCCGTCCCCACGCCCTTTCCTGACTGACCGGGCTGCGTGCTTGGATAAGGGCCTGGTATGGATTTTGGGGGGGACCCCACGCCGTTTTTTCGATGCAGGGGTTCCCCTTACAAATCCATACCAGACCTAAGGGCTTGGTATGCCCCTGGGGGGAACCCACGCCGTTTTTTTATTTAAAATTTGGCGTGGAGTTCCCCCTCAAGATTCAGCCAAACAGTGCCGGGGATCCAAGTTGGATCCCCATTCAATATGAGTCGGTACCCTGTCGGGTTGCCATGGAAATGGCAAACCGCAGCTAAACGCAACCGCAGCTAATCGCACTGTGCAAATACAGCTGATCGCAATGCCTGGAGTCTTGAATTTCACAGAAAAAAAAAACATGCTTTTAACTGCGGCAGAAATGCCGTTCGTGTGAAAGGCGCTTAAGCAATCCTTTATTGCAGGGTTGTGTCTCTTTATCTACCCATCAAAGATATGTAAATATCGTTTCTGCTTCGCAATTAGTTATGGTTATGTAAATTAGGATGGTTGATCCATTTAATATTGGGAAATGTATGAAGTCATAGTGACCTTTAGTTCACCGCTGTCTCAAGGCCTAACTGACTTTGCAACCATATATCCACATCTTAAACTCATGAGATATGGTTATTTCTTCATCATAATTACAACAAGCTCTTGTCTTATGCAGCTGAGAACAGAGAGAATGTGATCACTTATAAAAATACATTATAAATACAAGATTTCCCTTTTTTTATATCTATACACTATTTTAAACTGAATGGGTTGTTTTACAAGGTGATAATTTACATTCACTTTAAACACCCCCCCAGCATTGATGATCACACACTTCCATGCCACTCTCTCCCCAGGCCGGTACTTTACTAGTACTGTGGGCAGAGGTTTCTTGGGCTCACAGTACAGTCTCTTTCAGACCATTCACAGAGCTACTTTTACACAGGGGGGCATTCTACTTCCTAGCACCCCGCTGCCACTCTGCTGTCTAACTGGTGCCCAATAGCTTACTGGCCAAGGGGAGATGGACAGGGTGCCAAACTATTACCCCCAATGTGGTAGAACTGTACCCCCGGATAGTGTAAAAAAGAAGACATTGCTGCCCTTTTTAGCCAGTGGTCCTTTTGGAAAATGGGGAACTGTATATCCAATGTGTACAGAAAAACTCTGTGTCTCAGGAGTGTCCCTTTCTCCCCCATCGGGCAAAACATATGGAGGAAGGAATCCAAGATGACAGCCATAGACTCCCAGATAAGAGTAGGCAGCAGGCTAAAACCCTGTCCCACTGGATGGCACTGTTAAATACTGTTTTTATAGTATTATTATCGATATATTCATATTGATGAGAAAAGTTTCAAGAAAGTTCGTTCAGTTCTTGTGTTAAAACTCAAAAATTGATTTAATTAAAATAGCAAAATATTACAAGAACAATATCAAAATGTAGAATGTAAAAAAAAACATCAATAGTGCATTATATTCTTAAGATGAGAATTGAATTAGATGTATGTGTGTGTGTAGCTCTGGCAGCTTAATTCATAGTTACATAGTTAGTAAGGTTGAATAAAGACACCAGTCCATCCAGTTCAACCTGAGTGAGTGTGGGTGTGTGTTTACAATATCCCTATTTATTTAAGGTACCCATATAGCGCCATCAATTTACGCAGCACTCCACACATACATCGCACACTCACATCGGTCCCTACCCTCAAGAAGCCCACAATCCAAGGTCCCCAATTCACATTCATATACTAGGGCCAATTTTGGACAGAAGCCAAATAACCTACCAGTATGTCTTTGGAGTGTGGGAGGAAACCGGAGTACCCAGAGGAAACCCACACAGGCACAGGGAGAATATGAAAACTCCAGGCAGGTAGTGTTGTGGTTGGGATTCGAACCAGCGACCCTTTTTACTGCTATGTGAGAGTGCTAACCAGTACACCACTGTGCTGCCTAAATCCGTCTGCCCAACTGTGTTTCTGTTTTTTAGCTTTTACTCCTAAAATCTGACCCCTCCTTCCTAAAAAGACTGGTTAAAGGTTCCTCTGAGCTTTATTGTCCTACATACTCTTCTAATGAGACATAGTTTCCCTCCCACCTCTCACGCAAGGATGGGGGTTGTTCAATCTCTATGCATTGACATTCCTGAGGAGTGGGCAAGAACAATATGTGAAAGCATTAAACATATACATTATAACATCTAAATCAAATACTACATAAATCAGTATGTATATTATATTCATTGAAAATTCAATGGTCTTAATATCCTAATCAAGAAATATTGTAATATAAAGAACTTATATTCTCATATATACACAATCTTTTGCATCTTAAGAAATGTGAAATCTTTCTTCTCCATCTGTGATGGGGGGAGGTAAGGGGTTGTAAAGGTAATTAAAAAAAAAATAACAAACATGTTATACTTACTGTCAGAGAGGTTACCTGGTTGGGCGCCGGGGCGCGCCGGGGCGTGTTGGCGCTCGCGTTCCTGTCCGTGCTGGGGCGCGTGTCCCTGTGGGCACCGGTGTGTCTGGGCTGGCCGACCGTGGCGTGCGGGGTGGCGTTCGTGCGTACGCGCGTTCGCGCTAGCGCGCGTTCGCGTTAGCGCGCGTCCGCCTGTGGGCGCTGCTTGTGACGCGACCCGGTTCGGTGGGCGTGCGCGCCGGTGTCGGGGGCGCGCTCGGGCGCGTGCGGGGGCGCGGCGCGCTTTGGCGAATCGGCGCGCGCACGTGCGCGGCGTTTTGGCGCCAATCGGCCTATTTAAGGCTTGCCTCTATGCTGGCCCAGTGCTGCCTGATCAAACAGCTCTGTACCTTGTCCGTGATCATCCTGAGTTCCTGTTTCCCTGTTGTGCTTATCCGTTGTGACCCGGCTACCCCTTGGACTATCCTTGATTGCTGCCTGAACCCGACCCCGGCTTGTCTGACCTTGTTTTTGCCTCACCCTCTTGTACCGCTGCTGCCAGCCCGTTGCCGACCTCTGCCTGTGTGTAACCAGCCTGATCAGTTCCTGCCCAGCATCTGCTCTACCCAGTCTGAAGACCTACCGGTTGCTTGCCAGACCATTGTGCTCCAGGATCCTACTACAGGCCCTCATACCACTCCGCATTCGTGGCCTCCTGTCTACTCTATCAGGGGCCCCGAATCGGATACGTAAGGGAGCCTACCCTCTGCCCAAGCGGACTCACCTGTCTGGTAAGTGTGGGACCTGATAGTATCAGGCAGCCATGACTGAGTCCGGGCAGGGGGCCTCCCCCATGGATGAACTGTGCAGGCACCTAGCGGGCCTCACTCAAGCCGTTAAAAGTCTGCAAGAAGGCTACACTAGATTGGAAGGGCAGGTCCAGGCCCTCTCAGCCTCTCCTTCAGGAGCAGCGTCCAATTCGGCTTCGGCACCCTCTGTAGTGATGCTTCCACCAGAGCCCAGAGTACCTCCACCCGAGAAGTTTTCAGGAGATCGCAGTAAGTTCCAAGCGTTCCGCAACGCTTGCGAACTGTATTTTGCCCTGCAACCCCGTACATTCTCCCTGGAAGTTACTAAAGTGGGGTTCATCATATCCTTGCTGACTGGTGAACCTCAAACCTGGGCCCACAATCTGCTGAAACAAAAGGCTCGATCCCTTGATTCCGTGAGTGACTTCTTCCTAGCCATGTCCCAACTGTACGAGGACCCTCAGCTAACGGCAACGGCTGAAGCCACTTTGCACTCCCTCCAACAAGGTCGCAGAGCGGCTGAAGATTACGCCGTGGAGTTTAGGCGTTGGAGTGCCGACACGGAGTGGAATGACGCTGCCTTGCGTCACCAATTTCGGCTGGGATTATCTGACCCTCTAAAGGATGAGCTGGCACGAGTGGGGGTTCCCCAGACACTAGAGGAACTCATCAATTTATCTATCCAAATTGACCGTCGCCTCAGGGAAAGACGCTCTGAAAGATCAGTTGGTCATCCACGTCTTACCTGGATGTTGCCCAGGGCCCCTAGTGCCCCGCACCAAGCTCCATTGGTCTCATCCGCTTCCACCCAGGAAGGCTCGGAGCCTATGCAGTTGGGACTGCTCCGTCCCTCTCTGACCCCAGAAGAGAAGACCCGAAGACGCACACTCAACCTGTGCTTGTACTGTGGAGAGCCCGGTCATTTTGCAAGAGCATGCCCCAATAAGAGGCGTAAGTGTCTACCGTCTTCCTCATTGTGTGCACCTGTCCTACCTAGTACCGGTAGCCATTTAACTCTCTCCATTGTCTTGCAGTTACCTGGAAGGAGCATCCCAGTACCGGTCATCGTTGATTCAGGGGCATGCAGTGGATTCATTGACCGGACCTTTGTTGAAACTCACCATATCCCCACTCAAACTAAAGCCCAAGGACTGGCAGTCTTTCTAGCAGACGGTTCCACCCTCCGTTCCGGACCCGTCACCCAAGAAACGGTTCCTCTTTTGGCCACCATTGGCCCGGAACATCAGGAACTATTACGCCTAGATGTCATCTCCTCTCCTCTCTTTCCAATTATCCTAGGGATACCTTGGCTACAGGCCCACAATCCTAGCATCAACTGGGCTACGGGCAAGGTTCAGTTTTCCTCCGAATATTGTAGACAAAACTGCTTACGGGGAACCCCACCAACCTCTTCCCAATGTCTGTGCATGGACTCTGAAACTAAACTCTACCAAGATCTTCCTGAACCCTACCGGGATTTCCTAGACGTGTTCAGTAAGAAGGGGGCAGAAACCCTTCCAGCACATAGACCCTATGACTGCCCAATAGAACTTCTACCGGGTACCGAAGTCCCCTTTGGTAGAATCTTTCCCTTGACTGAGCAGGAGCTGGGCACCTTGAAGACTTACATTGACGAAAACCTGAAGAAAGGGTTCATTCGTCCTTCTACGTCTCCAGCTGGGGCAGGCATCTTCTTCGTAGAAAAAAAAGATCATTCCCTACGTCCCTGCATTGACTACCGGGAGCTTAACAAAATTACCATAAAAAACAGATACCCGCTACCTTTGGTTCCTGAGCTGTTTCAGAGGTTAGGATCTGCTACCGTGTTTACTAAACTAGACCTCCGTGGAGCCTATAACCTGATCCGTATAAGAGAAGGAGACGAGTGGAAGACAGCTTTTCGTACCCGATTTGGTCATTATGAGTACCTTGTCATGCCTTTTGGTCTGTGCAACGCACCGGCAACATTTCAGCACTTTGTTAATGATGTCTTTCATGATTTACTGGATTTATACGTCATCGTTTATCTAGATGATATCCTGGTCTTCTCCGCCTCTCTGATGGAGCACCGCAGACATGTACGAACTGTACTCTCCCGGCTAAGACAGCATGGGCTCTACGCCAAACTCGAGAAGTGCGAATTTGAGCTCCAATCCATCCAATTCTTGGGTTTAATCATCTCTCCTGATGGCATTAAAATGGATCCTCAGAAAGTATCCGCCATTCTGGAGTGGCCTGCACCGACTGACAAGAAAGGGGTACAACGTTTTATTGGCTTCGCCAATTTCTACAGAAAGTTCATCAGGGGATTTTCTTCAATCATAGCTCCCATTACGGAACTTATTAAACAAGGGTGCCGGTTCCACTGGACCCCTAAAGCACAAGAGGCCTTTGGAAAACTCAAAGCGTTGTTTACCTCAGCCACTATTCTTAAACATCCCAATCCTGCCTTGCCTTTCGTCCTGGAGGTGGATGCCTCCGAAGTTGCGGTCGGAGCTGTACTGTCTCAGAGACAGGGTGCCAAAGCACTCCTGTATCCAGTGGGATTCTTCTCACGTAAGCTCTCTCCGTCCGAGAAGAACTATGATGTGGGTGATCGGGAACTTCTGGCCATTAAAGCAGCTCTGGAAGAATGGCGTTATCTCCTGGAAGGTGCAGCACATCCCATCTTGGTCTACACAGACCATAAGAACTTAGAGTACCTAAGAACGGCCAAGAGATTAAAACCCCGGCAGGCCAGATGGGCACTTTTTTTTTCGCGATTTATTTTCCACATCACGTACAGACCTGGATCCAAGAATGTCAAATCCGACGCCCTTTCCCGGATGTTCCTTGACTCTGAAAGAACCCTGTCCCCAGACACCATTCTTCCTTCTGGAAATTTTCTCGTTCTACAGGAAGACATAATTTCTCAAATCAGGCGAGCTTCCTCGAGAATGCCCCCACTTGCTGAAGCCTGTGCCAAGGATGGACTGCTCTGGTTCAAGAATAGGATTGTGGTTCCTGAGGAGCTGAAAGCACGGGTACTAAGCTTGTGCCATGACCACAAACTTGCGGGTCACTTCGGCACACGGAAAACAATTGACCTTGTCCAACGCTCCTTCTGGTGGCCTCATCTTACCAGGGATTGTAAGGCATATGTGGAGTCCTGTGATACGTGTGCCAGAAATAAGACTAGCCGGTCAAGAGCATGGGGCCTACTGAAGCCATTACCAGTTCCAGAGAGACCTTGGGCCATGATCTCTATGGATTTTATCGTGGAGCTTCCACCATCAGAGGGTTTTTCATCCATTTTTGTTGTAGTGGACAGGTTGTCTAAAATGGCCCATTTCCTCCCCATGAAGGGCACCCCCTCAGCCATGGAGACCGCCGCTATCTTCATCAAAGAGATCGTCAGACTACATGGAGTCCCGACCAATATAGTCTCGGACAGAGGCGTCCAGTTCACCTCCAGATTCTGGAGATCCCTTTGTGGTGCCCTTGAGATCGAGTTGTCCTTTTCCTCGGCCTACCACCCTCAGTCCAATGGACAAACTGAGAGGACGAACCAAACCTTGGAGCAATACATCCGCTGTTTTTCAGCTTTTTCCCAAGATGACTGGGCCTCCCTGCTTCCCATCGCAGAATTTTCTTATAATAACTCTTTACATTCAGCGACTAATCAGTCTCCGTTCTACGCCAACTACGGTTTCCACCCATCCTTCTTACCTGGAGCATTTTCTGAATGCCCTGTTCCTGCAGTTTCCGAGACCTTGAATTTTTTCGCCAATAACAATAAATTGCTACAGGAAACCATGACCAAGGCTCAGGAAGACTATAAGAGGATCTTCGACAGAAAGAGGCGAGGAGAACTTATGCTAGAACCTGGCAATTCTGTCTGGCTGTCCACCGCAAACCTCAAGCTAGCTTGTCCATCCAGGAAACTGGGTCCCAAATACCTGGGTCCTTTCTTGATCAAAAGGAAGATCAACAATGTGGCATTTGAATTGGACCTCCCCAATTCCCTGAAAATTCATCCAGTATTCCACGTTTCTCTCCTAAAACCGGTCACGCCTAATTTCTTTCCTGGTCGTTGCATTGGTCCACCCAAACCAATCAAGGTTGATGGCGAAGAGGAGTTTGAAGTGGAAGCAATTCTTGATTGCAGAAGAAGGCGCAATCAGGTACAATATCTGGTGAAGTGGAGGGGCTACGGTCCCGAAGACAATTCGTGGGAACCAGAAAACAATTTGCACGCTAACGATCTCCTTCAATCCTTCAAAACCTCTCATCCCGCAAAGATGGCCCAGCTGGGCATCCGGAGTCTGCCCTTGAGGAGGGGGCACTGTCAGAGAGGTTACCTGGTTGGGCGCCGGGGCGCGCCGGGGCGTGTTGGCGCTCGCGTTCCTGTCCGTGCTGGGGCGCGTGTCCCTGTGGGCACCGGTGTGTCTGGGCTGGCCGACCGTGGCGTGCGGGGTGGCGTCCGGGCGTTCGTGCGTACGCGCGTTCGCGCTAGCGCGCGTTCGCGTTAGCGCGCGTCCGCCTGTGGGCGCTGCTTGTGACGCGTCCCGGTTCGGTGGGCGTGCGCGCCGGTGTCGGGGGCGCGCTCGGGCGCGTGCGGGGGCGCGGCGCGCTTTGGCGAATCGGCGCGCGCACGTGCGCGGCGTTTTGGCGCCAATCGGCCTATTTAAGGCTTGCCTCTATGCTGGCCCAGTGCTGCCTGATCAAACAGCTCTGTACCTTGTCCGTGATCATCCTGAGTTCCTGTTTCCCTGTTGTGCTTATCCGTTGTGACCCGGCTACCCCTTGGACTATCCTTGATTGCTGCCTGAACCCGACCCCGGCTTGTCTGACCTTGTTTTTGCCTCACCCTCTTGTACCGCTGCTGCCAGCCCGTTGCCGACCTCTGCCTGTGTGTAACCAGCCTGATCAGTTCCTGCCCAGCATCTGCTCTACCCAGTCTGAAGACCTACCGGTTGCTTGCCAGACCATTGTGCTCCAGGATCCTACTACAGGCCCTCATACCACTCCGCATTCGTGGCCTCCTGTCTACTCTATCAGGGGCCCCGAATCGGATACGTAAGGGAGCCTACCCTCTGCCCAAGCGGACTCACCTGTCTGGTAAGTGTGGGACCTGATAACTTACCTTCACTGTGCAGCTCGAACCTGCTCTTCTGGGGTCCCTCGGCGGCTATTTCAGCTCCTCCCCGCAAGAACTAACCACCTTAATGCGAGCTCCCTCGCATGGTGGTTAGTTCTTGCGGGCACGCTCCCGTGATACAGCCGGCGGCTATAGCCGCTCACTGTATCACCCGGCGCACCGCGTCATTGGATGTGATTGACAGCAGTGCGAGCCAATGGCTGCGCTGCTTATAATCCATCCACTGTAGCCAATCAGCGGCCAGGCTGAGCAGCGAAATGGATGTCGGGAGCGAGCGGCTGACTTTCGAGGTGTCAGGTAAGTAAAATGGGGGGGGGGGCCTGGGGGCGGCGATATTGTCTGAAGTTTTTTCACCTTAATGCATAGAATGCATTAAGGTGAAAAAATGTTTACCTTTACAACCCCTTTAATTATTACCATATGTGAGCTCTCCAAAGAAATTCTTATGAAACTTATAACAATATGTATACTTTCTCAAGCATAAAAGTCTATATAATTTCACTTTTTCCATAACTAAAAGATATATTTAATCAATTATTCTGTAAAGATCTAATTCATTCATTCGTTATTATTTGTTAATTGATGTATATTAGATATTAGATTAAAGAAACTTTCTAACAGCCACCAAAACACTTCTCAAGCCACTTCACAAGGATGCCACTTCTGCCTTCTGCTCAGGCCATGCAATGCAATGTGAAAGGAAAAAACCCCACAGAGGGGAGTATAGGGCAGACACAACCCCTACAGAGGGTACATTTACCAAAGGGATCCCCATTAGAAGCACCTACCATTCTGTGCTACAGGACCCCCAGGGGGTCCAAACCTCGCCCATCTCACTGGGCATGGCACTAGACTAAGGCATTCAGGAACATGACTCCCTTGCTGGGGAACACTGCCCTGGACCTGTGTTGCACTCTGCTATTCCAGCAGTAAGGAAATTGCACAGGGTTCAGTGCTACAGGCTATCCCCACACATCCAGTGCGGGGTCTAGGTACCATTATTTCTTGCCCTAGGGCTGTAGGCAACAGATATGGGTAGAGCCGGTCTCTTGCTACCGATGGGAAAGTTTGATAAATACTAGCTTAAAAAAGATAAATAGCTATACACATACATGACCTAAGACAGTAGCAAAAAACTGAGGCTGTGCCTAGCTGGAAGGGATTATGCCTTTTTTGCCAGTGTCCAATCACCTGAAAGTGGCAGCAGGAGAGTGCAGAGGTGGGCATTGGAGCAGGGCTATAAAAAATGTGAGACATAGACATGGAGACTGGGAGTGATTTTGTAGGTGGAGTTTGGGGGAGAATTTGGAGGTTGGATGGAGGTTTTTGAGGGTTCCTGGAACTGGGGCTATAAAGATTGGAAGAACTATGGAAATTATAGGGGCTATGTAGGTTGGAGGGAATATGGAGGTTGGGGGGACGATGAAGGTTGAAGTGCACTTGAGCAAAGCTATTGCTGTGCTCATGTTGTGTTGGTTAGATGATACTTTCTGACCAATCCTGATGTCCAAAACTTTTACTTACTCTGAGTTACAGTCATTTCCCAGGGAAGAACCCAAGGCTGTGCATTTTGGAGGAGGAACTTACTTTCAAACAGATTGTGACATTGGGGTTGATTTACTAAAGCAGCATGCCATCAGTAAAGGCGCAAGGTGAGTCGCAACTCACTTTTCCATATTTACGACATTGTGTGCTGGTAACAGAACTCGAACCCACCATTTACTATTGTGCATTGGTGTCACTAGGGTGGGGCCTTAGGGGACCACGACCCCCCAAATTTTACTGTGTGCCCCCCATGTGCCCCCCTGGAGAGTGGAAACACATTACGTGGCTGCCTGGGCATGCCACTGCCAGTTGGTGCCTGCAGTACAGTAACAGTACTGTGGACTTGACCCCAGGAGCAACATCACCCACCCTCCAGGAATGGAGGAAGCCGTGCAAGAAGAAGGAGGAAGAGAGGACCTGTCTTGCTGAGCTCTGAGTCTCTGAGCTGGCAGCTGCTGAGCAAGCTGAGGTGAGTGAGAGACCCTCACACCCCCACATGATCAATCATCCCATCGATCCCCCCACACCACATTTACCATGGCCTGTGAATCCTGCTGGGAGCTGCCCATGGCCTGTGGGTCCTGCTAGCCACTGGCCATGGCCTACAGGCCGGCAGGACCCACATGCCATGGTCGGCTCCCAGCAGGACCCACAGCCTCAGACCATGGCCAGCTCCCAGCAGGACCCACAGGTCAGTGGCCAGCAGGACCCATAGGCTATAGGCTGCTCCCAGCAGGACCCATAGGCTATTGTCCGCTACGAGCAGGACCCACTGGTCAGTGGCCAGCAGGACCCACAGGTCTGCAGCCAGCATCATAGGAGCCCATCCAGGAGGCGGTACTTCATATGACAGCAGCCAACGGGTAAGTGGGAGATCCCTGCTCTGTGTAATCCAGCGGTGCTCGCCCCCCCCCCTTCCACCATGCACTGGTGAGGCTACATTGATAGGCACCAGTGAGGCTGCATTGATGGGCAACAGTGAGGCTGCATTGATGGGCACCGGTGAGGCTGCATTGATGGGCACCGGTGAGGCTGCATTGATGGGCACTGATCTGGCTGCAATGATGCTCACTGGTAAGGCTGCATTGATGAACAGGTAAGTAAAAGGGGGGCTCTGGGGGGATGCTGCACTACAGAAGGTTTTTCACCTTAATGGATAGAATCCATTAAGGTGAAAAACCATGAGGATTTACAACCCCTTTAAGGTTTCTTGGCTGCAATAAACAGGTAAGGGATAAAGTTGTGAAGAAGTTTAACCACTTCAATACCAGGCACTTAGACACCTTCCCGCCCAGGCCAATTTTCAGCTTTCAGCGCTGTCGCAATTTGAATGACAATTGCGAGGTCATGCTACACTGTACCCAAACAATTTTTTTATCATTTTGTTCCCACAAATAGAGCTTTATTTTGGTGGTATTTGATCACCTCTGCGGTTTTTATTTTTTGCGCAAAAAAATTTTGAAAAAAAACAAGTTTTTCTTTGTTTCTGTTAAAACTTTTTGTAAATAAGTACGTTTTCTTCTTCAACGACGGACACTGATATGGCTGCACTGACGGGCACTGATACGGCGGCACTGATGGGCACCGATTAAGTGGCACCAATGAGGTGGCACTGATGAGGTGGCAGTGACGGGCACTGATGATGGTCACTGATAGGTGGCACTGATGGGCACTGATAGGTGGCACTGATGGGCACTGATAGGTGGCACTGGTATGCGGCACTGATGGGCACTCATAGGTGGCACCGATGGGCACTCATAGGCGGCACTGATGGGCACTCGTAGGTGGCATTGATGGGCACTCGTAGGTGGCATTGATGGTTACTTATGGGTGGCACTGATAGTTGGCACAGATGGGCATGGATGGGCACTGATATGTGGGCACTGATGGGCACTGACAGGTGGCACCGATGGACACTGATGGGTGGCACTCATTACACTGGTTATTTGCAGTGATGCCCCTAAGGGTGGCATTGTTGGGCATCACTGCAACATAATGGTGCCAATCAGTGCCCATTTGTGGGCACAGATTGGGCACACTGGGCACATGTGGATGGCCATGGGGTACGTACCTGGCCATCCACATGTTGCCCCTACCCTGGTGGTCCTAGTGGCGATCCCTGGTGGTCCAGTGTGGTGATCTAAGGGGGGGCTGCACTGATAAACAATCAGCACAGACCCCCCCTGCCAGGAGAGCCGCCGATCGGCTCTCCTCTACTCGCGTCTGTCAGACGCGAGTGAGGAAGAGCCGATCAATGGCTCTTCCTATTGACAGCGTGATCAGCCATGATTGGACACGGCTGATCACGTGGTAAAGAGCCTCTGCCGGAGGCTCTTTACCAGGAACGGTGTAGTGGTGTGTCAGACTGACACACCGATCCACCGATCGCCACGATGCGCGCCCCCGTGTGCGCGCGGCGGCATGTTAACCTGCTGGACGTCATATGACGTCCAGTCAGGATAACAGAACCACTTCCCGGACATCAATCCACCATAGGGCGGGCGGGAAGTGGTTAAAGCAGGGTTAGGTTATAAAAAAAATATCCCAATCTTTGAACATCCATCATCTGAAAATGGAGAGTATGGCACAACTGCAAACCTACCAAGACATGACCGTCCACCTAAACTGAAAGGCCGGGCAAGGAGAGCATTCATCAGAGAAGCAGCCAAGAGGTCCATGGTAACTCTGGAGGAGCTGCAGAGATCCACAGCTCAGGTGGGAGAATCTGTTCACAGGACAACTATTAGTCGTGTTCTCCACAAATCTGACCTTTATGGAACAGTGACAAGAAGAAAACCATTGCTGAATGTGTGGTGGAAAACTAACACTGCACATCACCCTGAACACATCATCCCCACCGTGGTAACTCTGGAGGAGCTGCAGAGATCCACAGCTCAGGTGGGCAACATTTCAGAGCCATGCAGGGGCCCGCTTGCCTGACGAAGGGGCCCTGCGTGTCTCCGAAACGTTGCCATATTGGGGTTTAAGGGCGCGATGGCCGGCTTCCTGGCCCACTCCTTAACAACAAGCTATTCTTCACACAGAATTTGAATCGGTCTGAAAATTTGGAATTCGTTAGAAAATAAAGAAACCAAACTAAACTAAACACATTCTTCCGTTATGCACATGTCAAGCGACTTTGTAGAGCACAAAAAAAATTATCACATTGGTCAAAGCCAAAGTCATAACAAAGTCGCACTCATCCCAAGTCGCATAATGTCGCACGGTAAAGTTGCATTTTAATTGCACCATTTTTAAGTTGCACAAGTGTGAATGGACATATAGTTGGGCTCATAAGAAATAATGACAAGACAGCTTTTAGGCAGCAAATTACAATTTTGGTTGAGTAGTGTACAGAAAATGGTTTAATACTTAAAGTGGAACTGCAGTCTATTTACATAATTTGTAATAAAAACATCTTTGCCATTCTGAAGCTTCCCTCCAACTACTTTGCATTATATTTTATATACAGTATACTGTGATTCTGTACCTGCCAAATATGCTGCAGAAATCTCCCTCCACTGAATCTGGCTGCAGCCATTTTAACTGTGGGCAGCTGAAGCTGCTGCGTGTTCACTTCCTGGATTTACACAGACATACAGAGGCATGCCTCCAGCTCTGCAGCTCTCATTTGCCCTCTTATGACTCACCCTCCCTCAATTCCTGGCAAACTCTCACAAGAGTGAGAGAGAGCTGTGCATGATGTCATAATCCTAGGCTAATGACCAGACAAGAAACAGGAAGTGGGCTGTATAAGATATTTACTGGCAGAGAAAAAAAATTACTATCCAAAGTTAAAACAACAACAAGGGCAGAAGATTTAATAGATGGAAAGATAAAAAAATTACTGAAGTTTTGCTTTAAAGTGGAACTTTAGTCAGAAAATGAAGTCCTGCTAGATCACTTCAGGCTGGCCCCTGTTACATGTATAGCTATATAAAACATTAAAAATAAGTGTCTATACTGTTTAAAATCCAGTAATACACAGTCTCATCCTGCTCTGCACATGCTCAGTTGCTCTCCATTTTTAGGCATTTTTAGGCACTGCTGGGTAGGGATGAGCCCGATGTTCGAGCCAAATGTAAGCCCCCGTGACCCCGCCCCCTCTGATGTTAAGTGACGTCACATGACATCAGAAGGGGACAGAGTCACCCGTTTACATCACGGGTGACCCCACCCTCAGCTATATAACAGCTGTCAATGCTGAAAGCCTGCAGTCAGCGAGAGCCTCCCATGGTGGCAGAGTTTTTTCAATTTTTTATTTATTTTTTTCTCTGTCCGGACGCTGTGATGTAAGATGAATTGACATCGCAGGACACTATTTGTTTTTTTTTAAATAAATTACTTGTACCTGATACCCATCGACATAGGTCCATCCACATGGGGCAAGGTGTTTTGGGGGACCCCCAAAACACCCTCCCCATGTTGAGGGCATGTGGCCTGGTACAGTTCAGGAGGGGGGTGCTCTCTCGTCCCTCCCATTTTCCTGCGGCCTGCCAGGTTGCGTGCTCGGATAAGGGTCTGGTATGGATTTTGGAGGGTACACCTACGCAATTTAAAAAAATAATAATTTTGCTCAGGGTTCCCCTTAAATTTCATACCAGACCTGAAGGGCCTAGTATGGATTTTGGGGGGACCCCTACGCCATTTTTTTAAATAATTTTGGCACAGGGTTCCCCTTAATATTCATACCAGACCCAAAGGGCCTGGTAATGGACTGGGGGGGAACCCATGCCATTTTTTCAATGATTTTTATCTATATTGCCGAGACCCGACAATTCATTACAACCACAAGCAGTTTTAAATGACATTTTTTCCTTTAGAAATGTCATTTTGCTGTGGTATTGTTCTAAACATGGGAAAGATGCGCTAATTTACAGGCATGCTATAGACACTCCCCAGGCACAATTATTAAAGGAAGTCCTGGGGCAGGACTTGGGTCCCCAAACACTCTTTATGGCAATAACTTGCATATAAGCCTTTAAAATTAGCACATTTGATTTTTCATGTTAGTGTCCAATAGACTTTACCGGTGTTCGCACAAATTTTTTGCCTGTTAGCAAGTTCTGGTGCGAACCAAACCGGGGGGGTGTTCGGCTTATCCTTACTGCTGGGTTTGTAGAGGCCAATCTGCTGACAGCCTTACAAAAGAATTAAACCCTCCTATCTTTTACAGCCAAGGAAGCTGCTTCTGTTTAAACTGCAACTGCCATGGTGCTGTACATGTGATCAGTTATGACACCAGACATTTGATGGTTTGACAGTTTGGTTGAGAACACAAACAAATGTGACAGTTAGCAATCCCGGCATTCAAGAAAAGTAACTACCGGTATTTTTTTGAAACCATTAAATCAATGGGTTTAGTTCCACTTTATGATTTATTGCTGTTTGGGGGCTCTGGGCTTCATCAAAATGGCAGCCTCCAGCAAGAAGCAAGTTGTTATGGGTAAAGTTCCGCTTTAAAGCAGAACTAAACCCCCCTATAGTTTTCAGCCAAAGAAGCTGCTACTCAAAATACTTGTTTTCTAGTGAAAGAAAAAACATTTCAAGGGATCCTCTACAATCACAAATGCCATTTTTTTTCTTGTCATATTTAGGTTTTTTCTTTTTACGCCAGCCCTGACCCCCCACCACCATTCAGGCCTAGGCCAGAAAGACGTGTCACTGGTCCTGCATCCTCCCGAAAGAAGCAGCCAGCGGAAAAGAAGAAAGATGTTAAGAGTGGGACCCAGGCAATCAATGTGGCAGTGGATTGTCATGGGACAACGCTGAATTCGTAGTGCAATGGAGGATGTGTTTTGAAGATAACTGACTGTCATTGTAATCAAGCTGTTAGTTCAAGTAATATTAAAGTCTGCTAGCATCTTTTTTTAACCCTTTCGCTTACAGACCCTTTTTTGCGCATATTTTAAAAAAATCCTTTTAGACCTGAAGATTACGTAAACCCCCAAAGCTTTCTTAGTGTACCCCATTTCCTAATGGAGAAGATTTCCTAGTGTATCCCCATTCCATTCCACTCATTATCACTTTCCATACAGGTAAACCTTGCCCCTCCCATCAGTTGTTGACAATATACAATGCATTTACAGGAAGCTGATGACGTTCTGGACTTGCAATCAGTTTCTGTTTGTTCCTCAAAGTGTCAGATGATAACTTCTTGAATATTCAGAGGGGAATAAAGCAGAGATGGCAGAGAGAATCCAATGGTGTATTTCTGGTAAGGCTTTGAATATATACACCAGGATCCCACATAGCTTAGTATAGCAATCTCTAATATTCCCTAAAGTGATATACCCCCATCTCCTATAGTGATATACCCCCATCTCCTATAGTGATATACCCCCATCTTCTATAGTGATATACCCCATCCTCTATAGTGATATACCCCCCATCTTCTATAGTGATATACCCCCATCTTCTATAGTGATATACCCCATCTTCTATAGTGATATACCCCCATCTTCTATAGTGATATACCCCCATCTTCTATAGTGATATACCCCCCATCTTCTATAGTGATATACCCCCATCTTCTATAGTGATATACCCCCATCTTCTATAGTGATATACCCCCATCTCCTATAGTGATATACCCCCATCTTCTATAGTGATATACCCCCCATCTTCTATAGTGATATACCCCCGTCTTCTATAGTGATATATCCCCATCTTCTATAGTGATATACCCCCATATCCTATAGTGATATTCCCCCATATCCTATAGTGATATACCCCCATCTTCTATAGTGATATACCCCCATATCCTATAGTGATATTCCCCCATATCCTATAGTGATATACCCCCATCTTCTATAGTGATATTCCCCCATATCCTATAGTGATATACCCCCGTCTTCTATAGTGATATATCCCCATCTTCTATAGTGATATACCCCATCTTCTATAGTGATATACCCCCGTC
Source organism: Aquarana catesbeiana (assembly GCF_042186555.1). Classification (NCBI taxonomy): domain Eukaryota; kingdom Metazoa; phylum Chordata; class Amphibia; order Anura; family Ranidae; genus Aquarana; species Aquarana catesbeiana. The sequence goes on from NC_133325.1 coordinate 792,542,907, forward strand.
TTCTATAGTGATATACCCCCATCTCCTATAGTGATATACACCCATCTTCTATAGTGATATTCCCCCATCTTCTATAGTGATATACCCGTTTATCTTTAATGATAACCTCTACAGATACCTGTAGTGCTTCTCCCCATTATTGACCCACCCATCCTCTACACTGATGCCCCCATACTGAATAGTCATGGATAAGGCGGCCCCACATTGGTTTCTCTCTAGTTCTCTCTATGATGGTTGGTAGGGGACAGGTGTATATGATCAGTGACTGTCTGAGTTTGTGAATGTGGAAAGACTGGAATTTCTGTGACTGCTTATCTGTATTGATCTGCCTTATGTTCTATATTACTGCTTTGTATTGTCTATTAGTATTAATGCACCTTCGCTAAGAACTTGCTTTCAGTTTCTATGTTTATCACTCTGCAAAGAGCCAGCTGGGCGGCAGCCAACTGTTCATAAAAGTCAGGAACAGTTTCAGTTCTGTAATCTGTCCCAACATGATTCTGTATCCATCCAGTCCTGAGATTCAGCCCTGGTTCACAATGCCTGCGGGAATTAAATCTTGTGAGTTCAGCTTTCATTCCCGCATGTCAGTCTCGATTTCAGGGGGCGATTTCAGAGACATCTGTGCGGGTTCCTGCACAGATGTCAATTGAAATCGCACCCCGAAATCACCAAAAGTTGTACAGAAACTACTTTTGAAAATCGGTGCAGCGCCACAAATACCATGCGTCAAATCGCATGCCAAATCACACCAATGTGAACCAGGGCTTACACCACTTTGCCACAAAGCACAGGCCTGTCTGGCGGGGGAGGGGACCTGAGATTTCTCTGCTGTTATTCAGTAACACTTATGCCGCGTACACACGGTCAGACTTTTCGTCTACAAAAGTCCAACGGATGCCGACAGACCAAATCCGGCGGACAATCCGATTGTGTGTGGGCTTCCCCGGACTTTCAGCTGACTTTTCCAGCCGCAAATCTGACGGACTTTAGATTTGAAACATGCTTCAAATCTTTACTTCGTAACTCCGCCAGACCCAGAAATCCGCTCGTCTGTATGCTAGTCTGACGGACAAAAACCCACGCTAGGGCAGCTATTGGCTACTGGCTATCAACTTCCTTATTTTAGTCCGGTGTGCGTCATCACGTACAAATCCGTCTGACTTTTGTGTGATCGTATGTAGGCAAGTCCGCCGCAAGTCCGCCAAAAGTCCGCCAAAAGTCCATCGAAAGTCCGTCGAAAGTCTGACTTGGGACTTGTTTGTTACACATGATTAGTGCTAAGGCTCCATTCACACTAATGGGTTTTTTGGTGCTTTTTGCATCTTGCAGAAATGCAGGGAATTTTTTTTAACCACTTAAGGACCGAGCCTCTTGAGATTTGGTGTCTACAAGTTAAAATCATTTTTTTTTTTTGCTAGAAAATGACTTAGAACCCCCAAACATTATATATTTTTGAGACACCCTAGAGAATAAAATGGCGGTTGTTGCAATACTTTATGTCACACTGTATTTGCGCAGCGGTCTTACAAGTGCACTTTTTTGGGAAAAAATACACTGTTTAAATAAAAAAATAAGACAACAGTAAAGTTAGCCCAATTTTTTTTATATTGTGAAAGCTAATGTTACGCTGCGTAAATTGATACCCAACATGTCACGCTTCCAAATTGTGCCCGCTCGTGGAATGGTGACAGACTTTGACCCTCAAAAATCTCCATAGGCGATGTTTGAAAATGTTTACAGGTTACCAGTTTTGAGTTACAGAGGAGGTCTAGGGCTAGAATTATTGCTCTCACTCTAATGCCCCGTACATACGGTCGGACATTGATCGGACATTCCGACAACAAAATCCTAGGATTTTTTCTGATGGATGTTGGCTCAAACTTGTCTTGCATACACACGGTCACACAAAGTTGTCGGAAAATCCGATCATTCTGAACGCGGTGATGTAAAACACGTACGTCGGGACTATAAACGGGGCAGTAGCCAATAGCTTTTATCTCTTTATTTATTCTGAGCATGCGTGGCACTTTGTGCGTCGGATTTGTGTACACACGATCGGAAATTCCGACAACGGATTCTGTTGTCGGAAAATTGTATAGCCTGATCTCAAACTTTGTGTGTCGGAAAATCCGATGGAAAATGTGTGATGGAGCCTACACACGGTCGGAATTTCCGACAACAAGGTCCTATCACACATTTTCCGTCTGAAAATCCGACCGTGTGTACGGGGCATAACAATCACGGCGATACCTCATGTGTGGTTTGAACACCGCTTTCATATGCGGGTGTGACTTACGCATGCGTTCGCATCTGCGTGCGAGCTCGGCAGGACGGGGCGCTTTAAAAAAAAAATGTTTTCTTATTTATTTTACTTTTTAGTTTTTATTTTTACACTGTCTTTTTAAAGAAAAAACATCCCTTGTAATAGAAAAAAAGCATGACAGGACCTCTTAAATGTGAGCTCTCACATATACACTAAAATGCAATAAAAAAAAATAAAATTAAATGTCATTTAAAAAAAAAAAAAATTCCCCTTTAAAATCAAGAGAAGTGACCCTTACCTTACTTCCACCATCTAATATTATAGAGCAGAGCAGGGGGCCAGCTAGCTGCTGCCATAACAACAGTATTCCACTTCAAACAGTGACGACGGGTAGTCGGCAAGTGGTTAACATGGGTTCCTATGGAAAACGTTCACATCAATGCATTTTTGTGCCTCTGCATTTTTGGAAAGGGTCGGGGACTTTTTTCCCCCCAAAATGCAACTTTTTGCATTAAGTAGGCTTCAATGGACCCGTATCCAAAACACAAGTATTGCATTTTTACCGCAATTTTGCCCGGATTTGAGTTTTGCAATTTGTGTCTTTTTTTTACATTCACTGTATATAGCTGGTTGTTAAGGAGCAGGTTGGGAAGCCATCCGCTGCCTCCTTAGCAACAGATGAGTCATCAGATATCAGCGGGCTGCCTAAAAAAAATTATTTTAAAAAACTGAGTGGGGTATCCCCCAGTCCATACCAGGCCCTTTGGTCTGGTATGGATTTGGAGGGGACACCCCCACACCAAAATTGAAATAAAAAGTGGCGTGGGGTCCCCCCAAAATCCATACCAGACCCTTACCCGAGCATGCAGCCTGGTAGGTCAGGAAAGGGAGGGGACGAGCGTATAACCTGTGGCGAAGAAGAAGACAGCAGCACAGGAGAAGATGGCTCCAGGAGAAGACGGCTCGGGGTGAAGAAAAAGCAATTTTTTTTAAAGGTTTTTTCACTGCTTTTTTGGTGAATGGGTAGGGGTACAATGTACCTGATACCTATTCACATAGAGGGGGCCGGGATCTGGGGGCCCCCTTGTTAAAGGAGACTTCCAGATTCCGATAAGCCCCCTGCCCGCAGAACCCCATAACCAACGGCAAGGGTTTTCAGGAAGAGGCCTTTGCCCCATCAAGCACCCACCCCCCTTGTTGGGAAGAGGCCCTTGTCCCCATCAAGCACCCAACCCGCATGCTGAGGGCATGCGGTCTGGTATGGCTCACTAAGGCCTCATTCACACGAGGCGGGCTCCGTTTCTACGGAGCCCGCCTCGGTCCGCCGGCTCAGCGGGAGATCTGTCCGTTCATCTCTGCTGAGCCGGCGGATGACAGGTCCCTCTCTGCTCACTGATCGGGGAGGGGCTTGTCAGGCGCCGCTGCCGCCTATGGAGGGATCGGACGAAAACGGACAGCGTGTCCGTTTTCGTCAGATCTCCCCCGATCCGATCCGCCAGCGACGGACCTGGACGTAGGGCCATCCGTCTGCTCTTCAGCAGATCGGACCGGGTCGGATGTCAGCAGACATGTCTCCGCTGACATCCGACGCTCCATAGGCTAACATGGATCGCCCGTTCAGGTCCGCCGTCAAAACTGACAAGCGGACCTGAACGGTCCGATCGTGTGAAAGGGGCCTTAGGAGTGTCAGTGGCAGTAATTATGCCCCATTGCCGATGTCAGTAGGAGGAATAGTTTCTCGTATAAGTGGGAAATATAGGACCCCAAGCTCAGATAAAGGCAAGCAAAAAGTCACATCTGGCCCTGGAGCCGCAGTTTGGAGACCATGGGACTAAATAATATTTTGACATGTAATATATATTTTATGGTTCAAATTCTGCATCATAGGATTGGAAGTCTTAGTAGATTTCTAAGATAATAGCTGCAATAAACAGCTCACATATTTAGCAACAAAGTATCCCTTTGAAAACATTCCCTCTGTACCCAGTAAGGTGAATGTCACTCACCCACACTGCTTCAGAAGATACAATGTCACCAATGGCTGCACATAATAAAGTGACCTATTCCACCCTTTCAAAATCACAATAATGGGCTGATATGAAATCAACTTAGGTTCATTAACCTCTTGCTATCCAGAGCAGTTTTTAATTTATCACATACATGTTAAAATCAGCATTTTTTGTAGAAAATATAAAGTGGTTATAAATGCTTCCATATACCGTGTGTCCAGAAAGTGTTCACAGCGCTTCACTTTTTCCACATTTTGTTATGTTACAGCCTTATTCCAAAATAGATTAAATCCATTATTTTCCTCAAAATTCTACAAACAATACCCCATAATGACAAAGTGAAAGAAGTTTGTTTGAAATCTTTGCAAATTTATAAAAAATTAAAAATAAAAAAAATCCCATGTACATAAGTATCACAGTCTCCTCCCATGTACATAAGTATTCACAGCCTTTGTTCAATACTTTGGTGAAGCTCCTTTTGGCACCAATTACAGCATCAAGTCTTTTTTAGTATGATGTTACAAGCTTGGCACTCCTATTTTTGGGCAGTTTTTCCTATTCTTCTTTGCAGGACCTCTCAAGCTCCATCAGGTTAGATGTGGAGCATCGGAGCACAGCCATTTTCAGATCTCTCCAGAGATGTTCAGTCGGGTTTAAGTCTGGGCTCTGGCTGGGCCACTCAAGGACATTTACAGAGTTGTCCAGTAGGCACTCCTTTGTTATCTTGGCTATGTGCTTAGGGTTGTTGTCTTGTTGGAAGATGAGCCTCCGCCCCGGTCTGAGGTCCAGAGCGCTCTGGAGCAAGTTTTCATCAAGGATGTCTCTGTACATTACTGCATTCATCTTTCCCTCAATCATGACTAGTCTCCTAGTATCTGCCGCTGAAAAAACATACCAACATGGTGCTGCCACCACCATGCTTCACTGTAGGGAGGCCTGGTTTCCTGCAGACGCTTGCCATTTAGAACAAAAGCGTTCAATCTTTGTTTTATCAGACCAGGGAATTTTGTTTCTCATGGTCTGAGAGTCCTTCAGGGGCTTTGTTAGCAAGGGGTTATACCAGGACCTTGTTGAGATATTCTTTCAATAGAGCCAAGGCTAGGTCTAGGGCTTCCTTACTTTATGGACCTCCTCCCAAACAGTGTGAACCAACTGTAGGTCTTGTTACAAGATTTTTCACAAATAAATCACAATTACGTTCATTGATCGCCAAGGATTGGCATTTTCTTTCAGAAGTTTATACCATCTCCAAGTATGTCAAACAGACACCAGAACTGATCTTTAGGTGTGCCATTACTCTTAAAGACCAACTAACATCTAGTCACTATACCCCCCACAGGAATATCAGCTCATTGCCACATGGTACCTTTCGATGTGGCAGTTGCTCTCGTTGCCCCTGGGTATGGGAAGGCAAGGGCATCCATTTGCCCAATGGTCAATGGCACAGATCCAAAAGTTTTTCCAATTGTTCCACGCAGGGCTCATTTATTTAATGAATTGCCAGTGTGGAGCATTCTACATTGGGAAAACCAAATGTTAGTTTGGTCAGAGGATTGGAGACCACACTTATTATTATGGTGGTGGAAAATCATCATGCCCGTTACACAGCATGTTGGTCTCCATCATAAATACCACACAGAAATGGTCTCCTTTTTTGTTTTGCCGGTTATTCCTCCAGACCTTAGAGGAGGAAACTGGGACAAATGCATACTACAATGCGAGACTTTATGGATCGAATGTCTCAATGCTGTGACCCCTCTGGGTTTGAATTAGGTCAGCTCATACAGACCCTTTCTTTAATGTAAGGTCTGTAAAAAGTTCAATGTTAGTCTCAGCGTGACAGTCTTTTATTGGTGGATCAAACTGATCCCTTTTCTTTTTCCTGATTTTCTTTCTCTTTCCTTCTTTTCTCTCTTCCTTTTTTCTTACAGTGTATGACGGTTTCCTGTGAAATGTTTATTGAGCCCTATCTGTGAGAGATCTACTTTAAACCCATTGTTACCTCTCCCCCCCCCTTTTCCAAGATTAATTTATAGCCAATTCTGTCCTGGTGGTCCATGCTCTACAGCATTATCTAGTCTTTTACCAGCCTGCAAAGTTTATGGTCTTTTTCCCCACCCCCCTCTGTCTGTGGAGGCTCCCACACCTGCCGGGCGGATGCATCTTCATGGACCTCTGTGCAGAGTCTTTTATAAACAAATTTTGTATGTGTTTTAACATGTAGACCGAATAAAATTCAACTTATTTATTTATCAGTTGTTTCCCAAGTGTCTGTACGGTACCATTAAAGTCCAATGTGGCCTCAATACAAAATACTTCTCTCAAAATTGATAGGAGAGAGGTACCTTTTCTGTTGTACTATATATTTTTGGGCACTCCATTCAACTATTTAGAGAAGAACTGGGTGAAAGTTTTGTGGTCAGATGAGACTAAAATCAAACTCAATTTGCCGTGTTTGGAGGAGGAATGCTGTTTATGACCACAGGAACACCATCCCCACTTTCAAACATGGAGGTGGAAACATTATGCTTTGGGGGTGTTTTTCTGCTAAGGGGACAGGACAACTTCTCCGCATCAAAGGGATGATGGATGGGGCCATGTACCGTCAAATCTTGGGTGAGAACCTCCTTCCCTCAGCCATTGCATTGAAAATGGGTCATGGATGGGTATTCCAGCATGACAATGACCCAAAACACACGGCCAAGGCAATAAAGGAGTGGCTCAAGGAGAAGCACATTAAGGTCCTGGAGTGGCCTAGTCAGTCTCCAGACCTTAATCCCATAGAAAAGTTGTGGGGGGAGTTGAAAGTTCAAGTTAACAAACGTCAGCCTCGAAACCTTAGTGACCTGGAGAGGATCTGCAAAAAGGAGTGGGACGAAATCCCTCCTGAGATGTGTACCAACCTGGTGGCCAACTACAAGAAATGTCTTACCTCTGTGATTGCCAACAAGGGATTGTCCACCAAGTACTAAGTCATGTTTTGTGCCACTTGGCTCCAGTAACTTACCTGACAGGACCATGCCAAAGTGGGCACCTGGGGCACTTGCCCCGCATCTTATACGGGTGCCAGGGTTCCCAGACACTGCAATTGCCCCCTCTCTGGCAGGAGGTATCTCTTCAATTTAGGGTAGGGGGTCTCATAAGAGAATATGTGCTGGGGTGTGCTTTGGCAGAGAAGAGGACTTGTGCTAGAAGGCGTTGTGGGGGATTTCAAATCCGACCCCCCACCCCTGCACAAGTCCTCTCCCCTCCCAAATCACCCCCTACACACATCCTCTTACCCTCCATCAATCCTCCAGGTGGATATGCTCATTACCTGTCACCCCACCCTTGTTAATCTGTCCTACCTGTATATGATCATCAGCGTGGCTGTTGCAATGTATTGTCCCTCTTCCATGGCTCCTCCTGGCAGTGTACAGGAGAACATTGGAGCTGAGGAGGAGGAGTGGGCTTTAATGAGATCTGTGAGCAGTCAGGAGTGAGACATGCCAGCTGCCAAGGAGGGGGCGATCACCATTGTGTGACCCCAGGCACCCCACAAGAGATGGGGCGGGTGAACCGGAAGTCCACGCTAGCATACAGTTACCGGAGCTCAGTGCCGGAAGTTGTTCCATCACTGGCACCAGCGCTGGGCTCCCCCAAGAGGGGGAATGCCACAGCTCGGTCGCAAGTGCAACCTTTGCAACCCTGGTAGTTCTGCCACTGCTTCATACCCTACATTTGCTTCACTGACCCTGTTCCTTCATATGCCAGAAACCATCATGCACCCCTTTTAATGACTTCAGAGTAGGCTTAAAACAGTTGATGCAACTTTACTGAATATTTTGTGGCAACATCAAACAAATACACTTCCAGTGCAAAATTTCCTTATCTAACTGAACTAGACTGCCCAAGCGTACCTTAACAAGGTGATAGTCCATGACTGGCATCTCCCAAGGCTTGTCATTTCTCTGTTTTTCCGGTGTCTTCCAATGGACTACTAGCAGTCCCTCTCAATGTCCCATGGTGGTTACAGCATCTCCGAGAGTGGGCAGGCTCCGGCCTCCCCCCCATTGATATCACAGGGTGGACAGGCAGGGCCCAAAAAGCCCAGGAACTGAGGTTCTAGCAGTTAACCCCTTCCTCAGCCGGGGCCAGCCAACTACCCAACTAATACACTTGTAGGCAACCTGCTTACAACACTATAACATTTCTGTGAACATTTCTCTTCTCTTCCCAGGTCTCCTGTGTATGATGATCATAACGGTATCATCAGGAACGATGTATGTACAGAGCGGATCAGACATCACTGACTGTAATATGAAGTGTCCTTGCTATATTGGTAAAATGGAGCTGTACAGACAGTGCGGAGAGAAGACGATGATAGAGTATTTCCCGCATTACAAATACCCTAATTATCATGACCCCAGACTCCGACTGGACACAGGCAGTGGCTGCTGGAAGCTGACACAAGCCAGGAAGGATGACTCCTGTGTGTATGAAACCTGGTATTACAGTTACAGTGATAAGGATTATTTAATGTCCTCTACAGAGATCCGTGTACTGGGTAAGAGTCCATATACTGCATCACACATCTATGTCTGGCCACGTAAAGAGGAAGTAAACACCAATAGGTTTTACTTCCTTTTTTGCTCCCCGCAAGGCCTGCAAATTAAAAGCATAATGGGCTAGTATGCATCGCATACTAGCCTATTATAAGACACTTACTTGCGAACGAAGCCTGCGCTGTCCCCTGTGCAGGCCGCCCCTATTCCTTCTGGGGCTGCGTACTCCAGCTCTGTGACTGGCCGGAGCCACGTGACATCACTCCCGTGCATGCGCGTGGGAGCCGTCAGTCACTGCACACGCTGGGGGAAGAAACAGCACGGTGGTCCATTTCTTCACAGCGCATGCGCTGATGATGACATTGGCGTACTACAAGTGAAGCAGTGGCGTAACTAGAATCTTCAGGGCCCTGGTGCAAGAAATCATGAAGGGCCCCCCTGACCCCCAGCTGGAGCCCTTCCCTCCGAGCCGATGGCGTAAATGCCAAGGCCCGGTCACAAGTGTGACGTTTGTGACCCTGGTAGTTCTGCCACTGTCGTCTGTTTTTTTTATTTTTATTGTATTTTTCTACCATTTATTTATTTATTGTTTTACAATATTATTTTTTAAAAATATATATTTTTTAAGAGTTGGAGGGCTTTGGTGAGATATCACGGGTCTAAGCAGACCTCTGATGTTTCACCTTTGAGAACGAGAAAGGAGATTGAGAGCACAGCCTCAGCTGCACAGAATGAATGGACAGGAATAGCGCTGTATAGAGCTGCCCCTTTATTCACAAACTGAAGCATAGTAAATACAGTTTACTATGTTTCAGTTATGAATGGATTGAGTCAGTGATCGGTATGGATCACTGAATCTCCATGCAGATACCCCACAGCAGCTGGCAGGAGAGGGGAGGGGGGAACTCTGCTGAGCTGTGGGAACAAGGGGAGGGGCCAGGAGAGAGCACGGAGGGCCAGGAAAAAGTACAAGGGGGCTGGAGAGCACATGGGGGGCAGCAGAAATAAGCTGCATAGGAGGCATGGTGGGTGTGGCAGCATATAGAGGTACTGATCTTTCCATTTCACCCACTTCTCATCTCCTTTCAGCAGCTGCAGGAGGAAAATGGAGAGATCAGTTTCTCTATATCAGTGTTTTTCAACATTTTACCAGTCAAGGCGCAACATATTGCCTCTTCACTGCCTGTCAAATGCCTCTGAAAAGCAATCTGCATCGATTTTCAGAGGAATGGTATTTTATTGCTGGTATTATGAACCCACCCTAAAAAAATCTGTTCTGATCGTAAAGAAAAAGGGGGTCATACACGCATGTAAACATACATGTACGCAAATACACACACATATACATATAAATACATGCACAGATACAAATATACACACATGCACACACATAAACGCACACACATGAGCAAACACACAAACATGCACACACAAATGTAAACATATACACATGCACACAAATAAACGCACACACACATATCAGACACACACATGTACACACCCAAACATGCAGACACACACATATAAACACATACACATGCATACAAACATATATAGATCGCCTTTTTAAAAATCTGCAGCTGCAGCACTGTACCTTCACTCTCCATGCTGGGTACTGCACTGTAGGGGGAGGCAGAGAGCACAGCACACACTGTGCTAGACACGTCTCCCTTGCTTTCACTTTCAGAGTAATTACAGCGTGACTGAGCTCCTGCACTGCCGATTTACACATCGGCTAAGGATCGGGGAGCTCAGTCCCATATGCAGCCACCGCTCAGGGAGAGGGGGGCACATGGGCCCCTTGTAGCATGGGGCCCAGTCGCAATGGCGACTTTTGCGACCCCTATACTTCCGCCCCTGAAGTGAAGTATCTCCTAAATGGCGTACGTTTAAGAGAAATTTCCACTACCTAAAGATAAACCTTAATCTAAGCTTACCTATAGGTAAATGTCACACAAAAGGGTTTACAACCATTTTAAAAAGGGGCGATAGACAGAGGCTCAATAAAGAGCAGTGTGCATGGAGGAATGTACAGTAAAGGCTGTACAAAGTGGAGTGTGTAATGTAAAGCATAGTACATAAGGTGGAGCATTGTGAAGTATATACAGCTGTGCTCAAAAGTTTGCCTCCCCTTGGAGAATTGGTAAAATACAGTATGTGCCATTTTTTAAGAAAACATGAGTGAGCGGGCAAAACCCTTTTCTTATGGGATTCATATTCTGTAACTGTAGGTAATAACAGAATGGCACAATCGAAAAACAAAACATGGCAACAAGTAAACCAATGAAATGCGCCCCCCCCACCATTCAGAAGTCTGCATCCCCTTAGTCCTTAATACTGTGTATTGCCCCCTTTAGCATCAATGACAGCGGTCTGTTTTTTGTAATAGTTGTTTATGAGGCCCCAAATTTTTGCAGGTGGTATAGCTGCTTGTGATGGAACTGTCCCAGCAACCAGCTTTGGTGCTTCCATCAGTATACCGCTTCCTCCAGTCTGGGCATAGATACCAGATATTATAGCCACAGCATACAAGACTAGCCAACAAATAGCTTGTATGAAAACTGGAACACTTTATTGAAACTCACACAGAATATATACAGTACACAATCACATTATCGTATGCAAAGGCAACAGTATACAGAAATATAATTAACATGAGCTAATTACTGTATTTATCGGTGTATAACACGCACTTTTTTCCCCTTAAAAGCAGGGGAAAATCGTGGGTGCGTGTTATACGCCGATCCCCCCGCTGACTGTGAGCGGAGCCGATTGATTGCAGACGAGATACACACATAGCCGAGTGTGCTCGGCTTTCCTTGGCTAGTTCCGCTCACTATCTCAGCGGTGTTCTGACGAGAAAAGTGTCCCCCCATTGGATAGTGCCCACCCCGCACTGCGCAGCGCTTGCGCAGTCCGGAAGACAAAGGAGATGCCGAAAGTCTCCGAAGAAGAGCCGATCATGAGGCGCCCGCGCAATATTACATTCTGTGACACGCTCCCGCACGTTCGGCTCTGTGTATATTGGCGGCAGCTGCGCCAAATTTAAAGTGCAGTGTCACTGGGCAAGGCTGGAGATGGACACTGACGAGGGTGCAGTGTCAATGGGCAAGGCTGGAGATGGACACTGACGAGGGTGCAAATGACACTGACAAGGCTGGAGATGGACACTGACAAGGCGGCATTTAAATGTAAGTTTTTTTTTTCCTTAAAACGTTTTTTTTCTTAAAATTCCCTCCTAAACTTGGGGTGCGTGTTATATGCTGGCGCGTGTTATACGCCGATAAATACGGTAACTAGTCACTTGAACCAGCCTAGGTCACTCAATGCCCACCCAGACAATATTGTTAATAATCAGACAATAGGTGATCCAATTAATAAATAACCATGGGAGAGACATGCTTAGCACAAAACACATAACACCCTAATAAACAGACAATAGCAGAAGACCCCCAGCAACAGACTGTCCGGCTCCTACATTGGAGTACATGAAACAGAGATCAATGTGACCAGCTCTTTCAATTAACATGTATAGTTCAGAATCAAACAAACCAGGAATAGTCTTCATATATTTCTTGAAAGATATTGTTGATAAGTATTACTGTCCCAAGTGAGGAAGCCTCTCCAACTTTCAACACAAACCACACGTAAAACCCAGGATAACAGCGATAAAACGAAATGCTGAGTATGGTGTGATTGTACGGTGAGCCTGGTTAGGACGGACATAACTGGGCTTCTCTTTTTTTTTTACAATTCTTACATTTACATATTTGTTTAGGACCCCCATTAGGAGGCATTGGTGAAATATCAGGTGTCTAAACAGACCTGTACAAAGCATCCCGTTCATTTATGAAACACAGTTTACTATGCCCTAGCTATGAATGGAAAAAAGTCAGTTTCTTCACTTAAAGAGGAGCTCCACTGGTTGTTAAGTTTATTAAAAGTCAGCAGCTACAAAATGTATAGCTGCTGACTTTTAATAAACAGACACTCTACTGTCCCACGGTCCAGCGATATGGCCGCTGATGCCTCGCTCCTCTCCCCCTCCTCTCTGTGGCGCCGGCATTGAAAGGGTGGGTGCCTGGCTGTGACAGCTTGGGTCTTCACAGTCGGGCATGCACTGCGCGAGTCGCGCTGCACTCTGTCAGTGGCCAGGCAACTTTCTGGGACCTGGGACGTGTCCCAGAAGATTGCAGGGAGGGAGGGGTCACCTAGGGGGAGAGGAGGAGTCACCTAGGCGGCCAGAAGATGGAAGGAGGAAGTGGGACAGGAAGTCCCTCTCAAAACCAGGTACCCACTTCCCCCAAAAAAATGACATGCCAATTGTGGCATGTCAGGGGGTGAGGAGTGCTTAAAGCAGAAGTTCCACTTTTGGGTTGAACTCTGCTTTAAGTTCTGTTGATTGAATATCACATATTTGTATGTACTGTATATTAATGTTAGGTTAATGTATGGAATAGTGATATTTTTGAGTTTATGATTCACTAGTCCATCTTACAATATGTGGAACGTCCCATAAAGGTCAAACACACACCAATGATGTCAGGTCTTTCTTCCAACTTTATTGAACCAAACATAGCACACTGCATCCCCACCCTGGGCCTCTCAACTCTAACATGTTTCAACCTTGTGGGGGCTTCATATGATTAAGCCAGCACAAGGGTGAAATGTGTTAGAGTGGGGCAGTTCTAGGCTTGACTGCAGTGTGCTTTGTTTGGGTCAATAAAATTGGAAGTGATAATTGCATTGTGTTTGTTATCTATGGGACCTTCTTCAATATTTCTACATACTATATATGTGTATGTCTTTTGTGCTGGGAACATGCTCATTCTTGCTCTCCCAGCACTGTGACTGTGCACATGTCGCAGCTGCAGCAGGAATTATACACCCCATCATGCTTGGAATGTGTAGCTCCTGCCACTTAGTCAAGAGGGCAGCACTGCAAATGCCATGCAACCTTGTGCAGTACAGTGACCAAAGGGTTATAGCAGGCAGTGAGGCAGCGATTGTATCACCTCCTCATCACCTGCTTTAACCCCTTGGATCCCACATTTGAACGCTGCAACTGCGTGCATTGTACATAGTTGCAGGGTGTTTGCAATGTGGCCCCATTCACTTCAATGGGTCGCTATCACCCACCAAAAGCATGCTGCAGCATGTGTACTTTCTCAGTTGCTGCCTTTGCAGCTAAAGGGGGAAAGGGTGCTTTGTGTGGGTGTGGCTTTAGTGTGGGCGGGGACACAGGAGGACCCATGATCGCAGATTGCCCAGGGGCCCAGTGAGTTGTCAGTCCACCCCTGGCCTTTACCATGTGATCAGCTGATCATATGTAAACAGACTTGCTGGTTATCAGAAATCCTTTCCTCCCACACTGTGTCTGGAGAGGAGAGCCGTTAACCAGCAAGACTGTCAGTACATTGTTTACACTGATTATCAGTGCAGCCAGTTCCATCTTTAATATTGATTGGACCCTAGGCAAACATTTTCACTGGCAATTTCGCTGTTCACCTGCTCTGAGACATACAATAAATAGCAGCTAGACTCAAAATCGGTTTAATGATTTAGATCAGGCAGCGGTTGCCAGAGGTTAAAGTGTATCATTATCACTCACTGACTGGCTGCTAGAGGTGACAGTACACATTATGGCTCACTGATTATTTGATAGAGGTTACAGCACCTGACCTCTGCTTGTTGATTGGTTGCTAGAGATTACTATTCATCAATACTGCTCACTGATTGGTTGCTAGAGGTTACTGGACATCCTTACCATTCACTAATTGGTCGCTAGAGGTTACTGCACATCATTACTGCTCACTGATTGGTTGCTAGAGGTTACTGCATATCCTTACCGCTCAATGATTGGTTGCAAGTGGTTAGTGCACATCATTACTGCTCACTGATTGGTTGCTAAAAGTTAGAGCACATCATCTCCTCACTGCCTGCACACCATGGACTGGGGAGGTGAGGGGACCCATCAATAGACAGAAAACTCCTGGGGATTCTGGAACTTCTGGGATCAGTGGCAATGCTGGGGGGTGATCAGTGGCAATGCTGGGGGGTTGATGGGATCAGTGGCAGTGGTGGGGGATGGGATTAGCTAGGAGGCAGTACACTGTGGCAAATTCTGAATCATGTAGAGCAAAACTGGAAATCTTTGGCAAGTATATAGTGGGGGATTCTACAATGACCACCAATGTAATCGGGAATGTGCACTGACCACCATGTAATAGGGGATTTTACGCCACTGACAAATATATAATGAGGGATTTCTACACTGACACCAATGTAATAGGAGCATTTACACCAACCACCAGTGTAAGGGGGAATTTATACTGAAGACCAATGTGGAGATTTGTACTGACCACCAATGTAAGGTGACACTTCTACACAGACCACCAATGTTAGGGGGGATT
This sequence comes from Aquarana catesbeiana, assembly GCF_042186555.1. Taxonomy (NCBI): domain Eukaryota; kingdom Metazoa; phylum Chordata; class Amphibia; order Anura; family Ranidae; genus Aquarana; species Aquarana catesbeiana. The sequence continues at coordinate 792,558,139 of NC_133325.1, forward strand.
TACATTGACCACCAATGTAAGGGCATATTTTTTTAGGGTGGGGAGGCAAACAGTGCACCCTCCGGCTCTCCTCCACGGTCATCAAGAGCAGCTTCTTTCCCCTGCTCGGTGATATCCGTCTCCTCCCTTCTCCTCAGCAGCCAAACAGAACGCTTCTCCTTTTGGCCAATCGGGAAACGTGTCTCAGACCCGCTGTTCCTGATTGGCGGAGAGACGATTCAGTGAGAATAGTGAATATTAATTTGTTATTCTAACACTCCTGGGTGGGCTCCACGCAATGCTCTGTGCCCAGAGTTCACCCTTTTTGAAGCCTGTTAGAGCCTCCGGCTCTAATTGGTGCTTCAAAAAAACACTCCCGCCACTGTAATTCATGCGCCCGGCGTCCTGAAAGGGGCCGGACGCATGGATAGGGGGTGGCGGTGGCATCACAGCTGTCACTAGGAATAATGGGGAAATGCTTGTTTACATCTGCATTTCCCCATTCTTCCTCTCTGTGAGATGATCGCGAGTATCCCCGTGGACATCGGGTCCGGGACACGTGATCACACTCACGGTGCAAGCGGGTCCACAATGCCGCGTCCCAAAGGCGACGTACAGGTACGTTAATATGCCTGTACGTGCCAAAAATGGTGGTGGGAAGAGCTTCAGGTAATTGACAGCCTCAGCTCTGTTCCTGTGAGCTATGGGGAGGGGGGGTGGCTTTTTCCTCCAATCAGCTGTCACAGCTTTGCTCACTGAGTATGATGTCATTTCTCTGCCCTCTTTTTTTGAATGCTCTGACAAATGTTATAAATTCTGGACTTTGAACAGATGTAGAGAAGACTGCAGATAAACAGGTACAACTTGTGTAGCAGGATTTGTTTTAATCTTGGTGTATCACTTGAGGCCAGTCACTTCACTGGGTATATGGAAGGGTTTACAACCACTTTAAGTATCTGGGCTCCATGCTGGTGACACAATAACAGATGGTGATGGCCATTCTCTTCAAAATTCTAGATCCAGTTCTCATCCATAACATAACCAAGAGGAGCAGCTGGAAGAGTCTGGACTTGACTTTGAGCGTCCAGTTCTCTGGAGAAGAGAGCGCTGTGACCTGGGAGATGGACGGGGAGCCGATCCCTGAAAGATACCGGCTGATAGATGACAATAGGATGCTGATTGTCCCCGATGTGCATACAACGGACCCTGAGAGAAGATTCCGGGTCAGGATCAAAAACCCGGTCAGTGAGGAGATCCGGGAATACCGGCTGGAGATCAGAGGTGAGAGGGGCAATTATTGGGGGAATAATCTGATCTGTATAGAAGATGATAATAGTGTGAGTGTGACACAGAATAGTAACACGGGGGGTTATTTACTAAAGCTGGAGAGTGCAAAATCAGTTTTCTGCATAGAAACCATTTAGCTTCTAACCTCAGCTTGTTCAATTAATCTTTGGAAATAAAACCTGGAAGCTGATCGGTTGCTATGAAGAAGTAAGCCTGATTTTGCACTCTCCATCTTTAGTAAATGAACCCCCCTAGGCCGATCTGACTTTGTCCTGCTACTTCATGTCTGGCTTCCACGCGACTTGGTTTGTGCAAAAGTTATAGCGTCTACAAAATAGGGGACAGTTTGATGACATTTTTATTAATAATTTTTTTTTACTAGTAATGGCGGCGATCAGAGATTTTTATCATAACTGCGACATTATGGCGGACACATCGGACACTTTTGGCACTATTTTGGGACCATTTACATTTATACAGCAATCAGTGCTATAAAAATGCTATAAAAATGCACTGATTACTGTGTAAATGTGACGGGCAGTGAAGGGGTTAACCAGGAGGGGCGCTGCAGGGGTTAAGTGTGTCCTAGGGATGTGTTCTAACTGTAGGGGGGAGGGGTTATGTGTGACATGACACTGATCACTGCTCCCGATCACAGGGAGCTATGATCAGTGTCTTGTCACTAGGAAGAATGGGGAAATGCTTGTTTACATCAGCATATCCCCATACTTCCTCTCCGTGAGATGATCGGGCGGCGGGCGCGTGCCCACAATGCCACGTCTTAAAGGCGACGTACAGGTACATTCATATACGTGTACGCCGGTACGCCATTCTGCCGACGTATATCAGCGTGAGCCAGTCGGCAAGTGGTTAAGATAAAAGTGGTCTCCACGACAGATTCGCCACCAGATAACTTTTATGGGTGGCGGGAGAGATGCCCACCCCCTCCCACCACGCTCCGGTCATCTCTGCCGCTTACCAGACCTGCCGGTAGCAGCAGAGACGATCGCATCCTTTCCCTTGGATGCCTGGCTGCCGACTGAGGGAAAGATGGCCCCCCACTCGGCTCCATGGCATGGGAGGGCGGAAGCCACGGCAAATGTCACTTCTGCCTATACAGTAGCTCTTAAAGGAGAAATGTATTTATTTTTTTTTTTTTAATGACATTTTTTTTTTTAATTGCATTTTAGTGTAAATATGAGATGTGAGGTCTTTTTGCCCCCAGATCTCATATTTAAGAGGTCCTGTCATGCTTTTTTCTGTTTACATTCCTTGTAATAGGAATAAAAGTGACCCAAATGTATTTTTTTTAAGACAGTGTTAGAATAAAAAATTTAAAGTAAAATAAATAAGAAATGTAAAAATTTGTAAAGCGCCCCGTCCCGACGAGCTTGAGCGCAGAAGCGAACGCATACGCGAATTGTGCCCGCATATGAATATGGTGTTCAAACCACACATGTGAGGTATCGCCGCAATTGGTAGAGCGAGAGCAATAATTCTAGCCATAGAACGCCTCTGTAACTCAAAAGTGGTAACCTGTAGAATTTTTTAAACATCGCCTATGGAGATTTTTAAGGGTAAAAGTTTGTCGCCATTCCACGAGCAGGTGCAATTTTGAAGCGTGACATGTTGGGTATCAATTTACTCGGCGTAACATTATCTTTCACAATATAAAAAAAATTTGGGATAACTTTACTGTTGTCCTATTTTTTAATTCAAAAAAGTGTATTTTTTCCAAAAAAAAAAAAGTGTGCTTGTAAGACCGCTGTGCAAATACGGTGTGACAAAAAGTATTGCAACAACCGCCATTTTATTCTCTAGGGTGTTAGAAAAAAATATATATAATTTTTGGGGTTCTAAGTAATTTTCTAGCAAAAAAAATGATTATAACTTGTAAATAACAAGTGTCAAAAGGAGGCTCAGTCCTTAAGTGGTTAATTGAAGAATGTGCCCTGTCGTAGCTCCAAGATATCTTCTTCCTCTGGTCTACCCCCACGCTGTCTTCTCCCTCCAGTGATGTCTTGTCTCTTTGCCGATTTCTTCTTTTTCTTTTTTTCTTCTTCTACTTCCACAACCACCGCCCAAGGTTGCCGGGAAGAGGCCCCTTGTCCCCATCAACATGGGGACAAGGTGCTTTGGGGTGGGGGGCACAGAGCCCCTCCTGCCCCAAAGCACCCACCCCCCCCCATGTTGAGGGCATGAGGCCTGGTATGGTCCAGGAAGGGGAGCGTTCAAATGCCCCCCCTTTCCTGACCTGCTGGCTACATACTTGGATAAGGGTCTGGTATGGATTTTGGGGGATCCCACATCATTTTTTAATTTTTTTTGCCTTGGGGTTTCCCCTCAAAATCCATACAAGACCGAAGGGCCTGGTATGGATCGGGGGGACCCCACAACTTTTTTTTTGTGAATTTTGGCATGGGATCCTGAGAGCACAAGTCGCATGCCACATATCGGATCTGTTAAGATGATTATCCTGACTTCCATTCAAATCAATGGGCTGAAATCATGCCAAAGTAGTGCAGGAAGCATTTTCATAGGGAACCATTGCTTTTAACATGTCATGCGACGTGCTCTGGAAGTCGGAGCGTATGTCAGATCAGTGTGAACCAACCCTCAAGTGTCATTTTGTCTCTTCTCTGCTCTCCTGATGGAGAATTATACAGATGAGACGTCACATGTCCACCGACCATACAAACTGATACATTGTATATTTATCTTATGTGTGTATGTTAACCCTATAAATTGTCTCTACGTTGCGTTTACTTACAGATTCTGATTTGTCTGGAAGAAGGGTTATTTTCTTTGGTTCCCTCATTGGTGGTGTACTAATGTTGTTAGTGGTCGCCTGCATTAAATCATGCATGTGGTGAGTCACATTCCTTCTCTCTATAGTACATTATTGCACTGATATGGACAGTAGTCATTCAGTGAATACAGAAACAGATTTATCAGTATTGCCACCCTCTGGCTGTGAGCGGGCATTGAATGTACTAAAGGGTATCTTATATTTTATGTAATGTTTTATTTTTTTAAAGTTCTCTTTATTGAATTTTTTGTGTTGTTGAGGTACAAAACAGGGCCTTTGGTGCATACCCCGGCCAACCGGTGCACATAGCCATTTGCGTAACAGAGTACAACTAACAGTTTACCTTAGGCCTCATGCCCACGGACGTTTTTACAGCCACTTTTTTGAGCGTTTTTTGCAGCTTAAAAATGCCTCTCGTGTTAGCCTATGGCCCCATGCCCACCATGGCATTTTTGAGCTGTAAGTGGCATAGGCGTTTTAAAGCTCCAAAAATAAAGCCAGGACCAGTGCGTTCTGAGACTCCAGCGCTAGAGCTGTAAAAACGCTGGTAAAAGGTTTTAAATGCTGTATACAAAGCATTATGCACCGTCCCGCATTTCTCTGTCTCTAGATGATCCGACTTGCAGTGCGACTTGTGTGCTGAGAATCTTGAAGGGGAACCCCAACAATATTTTGCGTGAGGTTCCCCCCAAGATCCATACTAGACCCTTATCCGAGCATGCAGCCTGGCAGGTCAGGAAAGGGGGGGACGAGCGAGCACCCCCCCTCCTGGACCATACCAGGCCACATGCCTTCAACATGGGGGGTGGGTGCTTAACAAGGGGCCCCCCACCCTAGGTGAATGAGTATGGGGTACATTCACCTAAATAAAAAAGTGTCAAAAATAAACACGCTACACAGGTTTTTAACCGCTTGACATCCGGAGGCCGTCATATGACGGCTTCGATTTTCGGGGGTTATATCTGAATGATGCCTGAGGCTACAGACATCATTCAGATACTGGCATTTTCAGCCGGCGATTCCATACACCATAAGAACGATCATAGCGGCTGTTCCGCCGCTTGATCATTCTTACGGGCGGCGAGAGGGAATGTCCCCCCCTCCCGCCACCCTCCGGTGCTTCTACCGACTCACCTCAGCGATCGGTGAGTCTGATAGCGGATCCGCCGGCGCCGGATGTTCACCATAGAGATTTCCGGCGGACCAGATGGTCGCCGGAGTCTCTATGATCGTTCGGAGGCCGGGCGCGATGTTATGACGTCACGCCCGGCCTCTGCATTCAAAAAAACGGCGCCGCTTCGGCTGGGAAGCGGTGATCGTTCTTTTTTTTTTTTATTTTATGCTTCCCAGCCTAGAGGTGAGATGTGGGGTCTTATTGACCCCATATCTCACTGTAAAGAGGACTGATCGTGTCATATTCCTATTACAAGGGATGTTTACATTCCTTGTAATAGGAATAAAAGTGATCAAAAAAAATTTTTTTTTAAAAAGTGTCAAAATAAAAAATTTTAAGTAAAATTAACAATAAAAAAAAAAAAATTTTTAAAGCGCCCCTGTCCCCGTGAGCTCACACGCAGAAGTGAACGCATACGTAAGTCCCGCCCACATATGAAAACGGTGTTCAAACCACACATGTGAGGTATCGCCGCGAACATTAGAGCGAGAGCAATAATTTTGGCCCTAGACCTCCTCTGTAACTCAAAACATGTAACCAGTAAAAAATTTTAAAGCGTCGCCTATGGGGATTTTTAAGTACCAAAGTTTGGCGCCATTCCGCAAGTGTGTGTAATTTTGAAGTGTGACATGTTAGGTATCTATTTACTCAGCGTAACTTCATCTTTCACACAATGCAAAAAAATTTGGCTAACTTTGCTGTTTTGTTTTTTTTTTGAAGCATGAAACTTTTTTTTTTCAAAAAAAACGCGTTTGAAAAATTGCTGCGCAAATACCGTGCAAGATAAAAAGTTGAAATGACCACCATTGTATTCTCTAGGGTCTCTGCTAAAAAAACATATATAATGTTTGGGGGTTCTATGTAATTTTATAGCAAAGAAATGATGATTTTGATGAAGTGAAATGATGAAATGATGAAGTGTCAGAAATGGCCTGCATGCGAAGTGGTTAAAGTATTTTATTAAAGCAGCTCCTGCTCTTCTCCTCTCTCTCCGCTATCCTCTGCTCTTTTGCTGGGTCTTCTCCCCTCTCTGGCTCTTCTCCTCTCTCTCCACTATCTTCTGCTCTTTTGCTGGGTCTTGTCCCTCTGTTCTTCTTCTGATGTTGAATCGACGCGATCTCCCGGTGTAATGCTGGGTCCGCTGTGTGCAATGACTTATATTGGCATGGGTGGGGCCACCCGATAACGCAAGTTAGAGGCCACGCCCCTTGTGACATTATCATCCCATAATGCCCCGAGTGATGACATAACAAGGGGCGTGTTCTCTCCGAAGATAGCGGAGAGAGAGGAGAAGAGCCGGAACTGCTTTAATAAAATACTTTAAAAATCTGTGTAGTGTGTTTATTTTTGACACTTTTTTATTTAGGTGAATGGGTAGGGGTATGATGTACCCCATACTCATTCACCTAGGGTGGGGGCTGTGATCTGGGGAGCCCCTTGTTAAAGGGGGGCTTCCAAATCACAATAAGTCCCTGCCTGCAGACCCCGACAACCACTAGGCAAGGGTTGTCGGGAAGCGGCCCTTGTCCTCATCAACATGGGGACAAGGTGCTTTGGGGTGGGGGGGTGCAGGGGCCCCCTCTGCCCCAAAGCACCCACCCCCCATGTTGAGGGCATGTGGCCTGGTATGGCCCAGGAAGGGGGGCTCGCTCGTCTCCCCCCTTTCCTGACCTGCCGGGCTGCATGCTCGGATAAGGGTCTGGTATGGATCTTGGGGGGAACCTCAAGCAAAAATCTTGTCGGGGTTCCCCTTCAAGATTCTCAGCACACAAGTTGCACTGCAAGTCGGATCATCTTGATCCGACTTCTGGTGCGACTTCAATTCAAATCAATGGGCTCCCATAGGGAACCATTTATTTTGAATAGAGACAGAGAAACGCAGCTACTAGCTAGCGTGGCTAAACGGTATTGACGCCAACGCAAAACGCGAGAAAAATTGCGTTGTTAACGCCGCTTTTTTCCTGGCATAGGTACAAGCTTTGCAGCTCGTTTTTTTTAAACGTCCGTGGGCATGTAGCCTAAAAACGACACATTCCTAACTAAACACAACACAACAGAGTCATCGCTCAGGTTACACATGTTATGATTATGATAGGAGATATTGTTTCTGTAAGGATGTTAGAGTGCTGCTTTAAGATATGTTATACAAGAAGAAATGTATTTTGCTTTCTTATGCAGAAAATTAGAAGTGCAAAGATTATTTGTGAGCTATGTACTTGAACAGGATGTACGTGTGGTTATAGGGTAAAAAATGCAGCGCTTGGTGCGAATCAACAGTGCACATGTATGTGACTAACAACCAACATTAAAATGATGAAAGTGATGATATGTCAAACAGATGATTAGTCCATAATCATGTAGAGAACCCCTCTCAGTGGGTATCCTGTGAATATCCAACACCATATCATGGTGGGTCTGTGGGTGGACGGAAGGTTAATCTGATGTAAACCACAAGGATGATGTTACAAACTTCCTGGGTGCCCTGTGAATCCCAGAGGTGGTATTCCAATAATCACTATCCACAGCAGAGTAGAAGAGAAATAAATACTGTTACCAGAATTGTTGGACACGTTTGCCATACAGCTAGGTGTCATACAGGCTTATGGATCAGCGATCCCAGTGGAGACTTGGCGTGTATGGCAGATTCTCCTGGTTCCTCTGTGCAGATTGGAAGGGAGATGTGTAGTCTGGAGCTCAATACAGGGGTCCTACCCACATCAATATGGAGGGGGTTGCAGCTTACAGTTAGCCAGCAAGAGGACATATAAAAGGGAGTAAAAAAATCCACATGGTGCTTGAATTCATATAAAAAGGTTTATTCCAAACCAGACATGAATGGCAATCCAGATAAAAAGTGATCACATAGAAAATTGTATACAGTGAAGAATAAAAATTGTGTATAGCGTGGTATCGGGAGAAATGGCTAGTAGCAACCCGACATGTTTCGGACCGAGAGTCCTTCTACTGGGGCATATCAGCCATAATCCGGTATCACGCAAACATTTATAAACATATAATGAGTTGGTAAAGATCATCAGCTGTGGGGATTCCCATCAGCTGCACCGAACCGCTGTTGAGCGGATGTCTTGGCCAATAGGAATCACCCAAGATGGGATTGGTTGGCAGTGATGTCCACAGCCAATCCAAAGCAGCACAGCATACCACATGACACCCTCTGACGATGTGTATCCTTTAAGGTACTGCCCGGGATTGGCTGTTGTATTGTCCAATCCGGGGCCGCTCAGCACAACACATGACATCATGTAGAGGGGCGGTAACCCGAAGTTCAGGGTTGTGCGCTCCAAGCCTCATTTCCATTTCAGGAAGAGGCTTGTAGGAGAATCTGCTGCGGGGAAGCGCCGCTCCGCCCACACGTCCTCTCATACATCATTGCGCATAAGAGCCTGGATCCAGTACCTGAAGCCCCCAGTGTGTCTACGGAAGTATCAAGCAGTGGCCCGGATACATTGGCTATAAGGGACTTGGACATAAGCATAAATTAAACTCATAAAACCTAAAAGCTAAATATAGAAGTACAACAAGCATATGTTAATGGAGCTATCCAGAGGCATCTAAACTCTCCAACGTGTCACAGATGTCACAAATGAGTCTCAATCAAACTCATAATTGTGCATATGATCCGTAACAAATGGAGAATACAAAATACAAAATATAAGAAACAGTCCAAAATGAAACAGTGTAGAAATAACGAGTGGCAATGAACTAATAGGGGCATGTATAAATAAAATAATGGGTCCAGGGCTGATGCATGGAGAGGGTGAATTTACAATGCGTCATGATTTATTGATAAACGCATTGAGATCCCACTCGACATTCAACCCATATGGGAAGTGACTTTTTAATTGGAATATCCAGAAAGTCTCGAGTTGTGATACCCCCCTAATATGTGGACCCCCCTCCAGTGCGGAATGTATTTATCGATAATCTGAAATTTTGTACCACTTGGGTTCTTAGCATGGTGTTCTAAATAATGCCTAGGCACGCTGTGGTTGGTGCGCCCAAATTTAATGGCAGTAATGTGCTCGTTCACACGGGTGCTAAACGCCCTTATGGTGCGACCCACATACTGCTTATTACACGGGCAAGTAATAAGATAAACGATAAATCGGGTGGCACACGTGGTAAAGTGCTTCATGGGGTAGGTGATGGAAGTAACTGAAGACTGGAAAGTTTCAGTTCTCTTACGTCCATACAGATTATATCTGCAAACGTTACATCGCTTGCAGGGGTGGTAACCTATAGTTTCTGGAAAAAAGGATGCTTTAACCGGCGGGTTAATGACATTGTGGGAGATATGATCTCGCAGGGATGGAGCCCCCCTAAAGGTAACCCCTGCATTGTTCGGGAGCACTGGTCCTAGGACCGGGTCACTTTTTAGGACTCCCCAGTGATGGTTCAGGATGTGTTTAATTTGCCTGTATTGGATGGAGAATTGGGTGAACATTGACCATTGACCATTGGCTTAGAATGTTCAGTGATAAGTGTATTTCGGTCAGTATTGGAGATTCTGGTAATCTCGTGGTCTATAATTGACGGTAAATACCCCTTAGCAATAAATCTTTCTTTCAGGAATTGGGCCTGCTTCATGAAGTCACTAGTGGAGGAGCAGTTTCTGCGAATACGCAGAAGCTGACTCCGTGGGACAGACTCCAACCATGGACTGTAATGACAGCTGTATGTGGAGATATAGCCATTTCTGTCCGTCGGTTTAAAGTGGGTGGTGGTCACAATCCGGCGGTCAACGATGGCTATCTCCAGGTCCAAAAAATGTATCGAGACGGAACTTAACTCGAACTATGCCTCTCTCGTTGTTATTGAGAGTGGCCATAAACTCAAGGAGGGTTTCTTCGTCTCCTTTCCATAGGAGGAGGATGTCGTCTATGTATCGTGCCCATAGACACAATTCAGGCCGCTGTGATGGGTAGACGACATCCTCCTCCCACAGAGCCATGAAAAGATTGGCGAGGCTGGGGCAAATTTAGCCCCCATAGCCACGCCCTTCTTCTGCAGAAAAAAACTGGTTGTCATACCAGAAGTAATTGGTGAGTGTGGCAAACTGTAGAATTTCCATGACAAAAGTTTGTTGAATAGGTGGGATCTTGCTATCCCTGTTAAGGTAGTGTTGTACGGCCTCAAGTCCCAGTTTATGTGGAATACTGGTGTATAACGACCTGACATCCGCTGTAACCAGGATGAGATCATCCTGGTATGTGACGGATGCCAAACGTCGAATAGTGTCCCCCGTATCCTTCAGATATGAGGGGACCTGGCACACTAGCGGTTGTAAGAAGAAGTCTATGTAACGGCCTATTTTAGACGTGACCGAGTCTATTCCGCTTATAATGGGCCTGCCCGGGGGTCTGGTAATACTCTTATGGATTTTGGGAAGATAATACATTACCGGGACCCTCGGGCCAACCGGGACGAGGAATTCTTTTTCTTTTTTGTTTAAGATGCCCTGTTGGTATCCTCGTTCAACAATTTCTAACAATCTTTTTTTAAAGACTTTTGTGGGGTCATTATTTAATGCTATGTAAGTCTTATCATCACTGAGGATGCGGCATATTTCAGAATGGTAATCTTCCTTATCTATGATAACCAAGCCTCCACCTTTGTCGGCGGGGCGAATTACTATATCTTTGTGCTCGCACAAAGATTTTAGGCCCGACTTCATTTTGAGGTGGTCATACGGACGCCTAATCGGTAATTGGTCCAGATCCTTCAACACCATGTCAAAGAAAACTTTGACCGCAGGAGCTGTGTTATTTGGGGGGTTAAAGAGTGAAGGGTTCGCCAGCCCAGAGTGTGTTACTCTTCTCTCATTCCCTTCAGTCCCTACCCTATTCCCAGATTTTGAATCTGTGGGGTTACTTAAAAAATGCCTCTGGATATTAAGCTTCCTTTTAAACTTTAGAATATCGATAAAGGTCCCAAACTTGCTCAATTTTTTAAGAGGAGCAAACTTGAGACCCTTATTAAGCACGTGTAGTTCTGCGTCATTAAATTCCCTTTGGCTTAGGTTAAAGCGGAGTTCCACACAAAAATGGAACTTCCGCTTTTCGGAACCCTCCCCCCCTCCAGTGTCACATTTGGCACCTTTCAGGGGGGAGGGGGGTGCAGATACCTGTCTAAGACAGGTATTTGCACCCACTTCTGGCATAGACTCCCATGGGAGTCTATGCCTCTTCCCGTGCCGACCGCGCTGTCTGCTGGGAACATACAGCTCCCAGGAGAGAGCGGGGACCACTAGGGACGCGCAGCGTGACTCGCGCATGCGCAGTAGGGAACCGGGAAGTGAAGCCGCAACGCTTCACTTCCTAATTCCCTCACCTAGGATGGCGGCAGCAGCTGCCAAGAACCGAGCGGGTTCTCGGCGTCCCCTGCTGACATCGCTGGACCCTGGGACAGGTAAGTGGCAATGTATTAAAAGTCAGCAGCTGCAGTATTTGTAGCTGCTGGCTTTTAATATTTTTTTTTTGGCGGTGTGGGTGAACCCCCGCTTTAAAAAGGCCACTGGGGTTCAATGACGCCTTCTTTTTCTGGGCCCGCTGCCCCCCTCGGGTGCCTCGTTTGCATCCGCCCTTCTTTTGGGGCCTGAAGGTCCCTTGGGAAAATCTTCATTATAGGGAGGGTTGGGGCGTGCTTGGTTGTAGGTGTAGGGTGATTTGTCATATTGACTACACTCATTGTCCCTATAGGGGTATGAGTTGTGGTATGGTTGTCTGTGTTGTTCCTCCCGAAGAGGAGAAAATCTATTGTAAGTGCGAATGGGAGGGGGGTACGGTAGTTTTGATAGGGTTCAGAAAAGTTTCTACCATAATGGTCCCGCTGCGGAGACCTAGTATACATGGCTAGGTCAGGGTGTTCATAACTAACCCTCTTACCCGGTGCGGGCCCTCTTCCCTTACCCTTGCTCCCATTCTGTTGGCCATCCTTATAGGGATGGTTGGGGATGGGATTCCTACCGTTCCGGTTTCCAGGGGTGGGAGGACGCTCAGATTGATAAGGTCTGTTGGTGTCTAGCACCGGAGGGATCGTGAGAGTTCTTCCACCCGCTGGAGCTTGGACAGAAGGGACGTTCCCTTCTGCTGTGCTCGAAACCTCCATAGGTATGTTCGCATCTTTTTTCTGCCAATTAAACACCAAGTTATTTCTATAATCAGTGGTGTCTCTTGTGTACTTTTTTTGTTTTTTGATGCGTTGGTTCCTCTCTTCCTTCTCAAGATGGCTTTTGAGATTGGCCGAGAGGGAAACATACTCAGGTGTAGCCTTATGGGGTAGGAGTTGTTCCCTAAGTTCCTTGATCTCTCTATCTATGTGAGATAGCCTCCCCTTTTTCCAATCAACCAAAAAATTGAGGAGGCTAATGCCTGCTTCGTTGAAATAGTGAAACCACGGCTCTAAATCAACTTCATCCTGTTGAGGATGGACATCCCATCGCAGGCCTCTAGGGACAAGGCGTTCCTTGGAGTACTGCTCTAGGAACGCAATATCCCAAAGCAGATGGATCTCAGAGACCACAAGGTTTTTGAGACGCATAAACAACCCACTCATCTCAGTGTTGGTGTTTAAAGTGACAAAGACTCCCTCTGTAACTATAGAGCGAGAAGTGCGATAATCAAACACATCCATAATGGAAGTGTAAAGAAATATATAAAGTGTAAAAAAGTGGCGGCAACAAGAAAATACTAAAGGCAATGAAAAATAAAATAACTAAAATGTTGCGCTACTCAAACAATTGAAAGTGACATTTAAAGCAGCCAGCATTAACAATGTAGTAGCAAAGTAACAATGGATATAGGGTAAAAAATGCAGCGTTTGGTGCGAATCAACAGTGCACATGTATGTGACTAACAACCAACATTAAAGTGATGAAAGTGATAATATGTCAAACAGATGATTAGTCCATAATCATGTAGAGAACCCCTCTCAGTGTGGTACAACACTACCTTAACAGGGATAGCAAGATCCCACCTATTCAACAATCTTTTGTCATGGAACTTCTACAGTTAGTCACACTCACCAATGACTTCTGGTATGACAACCAGTTTTTTCTGCAGAAGAAGGGCGTGGCTATGGGGGCTAAATTTGCCCCCAGCCTCGCCAATCTTTTCATGGCTTTGTGGGAGAAGGATGTCGTCTACCCATCACAACGGCCTGAATTGTGTCTATGGGCACGATACATAGACGACATCCTCCTCCTATGGAAAGGAGACGAAGAAACCCTCCATGAGTTTATGGCCACTCTCAATAACAACGAGAGAGGCATAGTTCTCTCATACGAGTTAAGTTCCGTCTCGATACATTTTTTGGACCTGGAGATAGCCATCGTTGACCACCGGATTGTGACCACCACCCACTTTAAACCGACGGACAGAAATGGCTATATCTCCACATACAGCTGTCATTACAGTCCATGGTTGGAGTCTGTCCCACGGAGTCAGCTTCTGCGTATTCGCAGAAACTGCTCCTCCACTAGTGACTTCATGAAGCAGGCCCAATTCCTGAAAGAAAGATTTATTGCTAAGGGGTATTTACCGTCAACTATAGACCACGAGATTACCAGAATCTCCAGTATTGACCGAAATACACTTATCACTGAACATTCTAAGCCCACTTCTGATGACAAATTTAAGTGGTCAATGTTCACCCAATTCTCCATCCAATACAGGCAAATTAAACACATCCTGAACCGTCACTGGGGAGTCCTAAAAAGTGACCCGGTCCTAGGACCAGTGCTCCCGAACAATGCAGGAGTTACCTTTAGGGGGGCTCCATCCCTGCAAGATCATTTCTCCCACAATGTCATTAACCTGCCGGTTAAAGCATCCTTTTTTCCAGAAACTATAGGTTACCACCCCTGGAAGCGATGTAACGTTTGCAGATATAATCTGTATGGACGTAAGAGAACTGAAACTTTCCAGTCTTCAGTTACTTCCATCACCTACCCCATGAAGCACTTTACCACGTGTGCCACCCGATTTATCGTTTATCTTATTACTTACCCGTGTAATAAGCAGTACGTGGGTCGCACCATAAGGGCGTTTAGCACCCGTGTGAACGAGCACATTACTGCCATTAAATTTGGGCGCACCAACCACAGCGTGCCTAGGCATTATTTAGAACACCATGCTAAGAACCCAAGTGGTACAAAATTTCAGATTATCGATAAATACATTCCGCACTGGAGGGGGGTCCACGTATTAGGGGGGTATCACAACTCGAGACTTTCTGGATATTCCAATTAAAAAGTCACTTCCCATATGGGTTGAATGTCGAGTGGGATCTCAATGCGTTTATCAATAAATCATGACGCATTGTAAATTCACCCTCTCCATGCATCAGCCCTGGACCCATTATTTTATTTATACATGCCCCTATTAGTTCATTGCCACTCGTTATTTCTACACTGTTTCATTCTGGACTGTTTCTTATATTTTGTATCTTGTATTCTCCATTTGTTACAGATCATATGCACAATTATGAGTTTGATTGAGACTCATTTGTGACATCTGCGACACGTTGGAGAGTTTAGATGCCTCTGGATAGCTCCAATAACATATGCTTGTTGTACTTCTATATTTAGCTTTTAGGTTTTATGAGTTTAATTTATGCTTATGTCCAAGTCCCTTATAGCCCATGTATCCAGGACGCTGCTTGATACTTCCGTAGACACACTGGGGGCTTCAGGTACTGGATCCAGGCTCTTATGCGCAATGACGTACGAGAGGACGTGTGGGCGGAGCGGCGCTTCCCCGCAGCAGATTCTCCTACAAGCCTCTTCCTGAAATGGAAATGAGGCTTGGAGCGCACAACCCTGAACTTCGGGTTACCACCCCTCTACATGATGTCACGTGTTGTGCTGAGCGGCCCCGGATTGGACAATACAACAGCCAATCCCGGGCAGTACCTTAAAGGATACACATCGTCAGAGGGTGTCATGTGGTATGCTGTGCTGCTTTGGATTGGCTGTGGACATCACTGCCAACCAATCCCATCTTGGGTGATTCCTATTGGCCGAGACATCCGCTCAACAGCGGTTCGGTGCAGCTGATGGGAATCCCCACAGCTGATGATCTTTACCAACTCATTATATGTTTATAAATGTTTGCGTGATACCGGATGATGGCTGATATGCCCCAGTAGAAGGACTCTCGGTCCGAAAAACATGCCGGGTTGCTACTAGCCATTTCTTCCGGTACCACGCTATACACAATTTTTATTCTTCACTGTATACAATTTTCTATGTGATCACTTTTTATCTGGATTGCCATTCATGTCTGGTTTGGAATAAACCTTTTTATATGGATTCAAGCACCATGTGGATTTTTTTACTCCCTTTTATATGTCCTCTTGCTGGCTAACTGTAAGCTGCAACCCCCTCCATATTGATGTGGGTAGGACCCCTGTATTGAGCTCCAGACTACACATCTCCCTTCCAATCTGCACAGAGGAACCAGGAGAATCTGCCATACACGGCAAGTCTCCACTGGGATCGCTGATCCATAAACCTGTATGACACTTAGCCGTATGGCAAACGTGTCCAACAATTCTGGTAAGAGTATTTATTTCTCTTCTACTCTGCTGTGGATAGTGATTATTGGAATACCACCTCTGGGATTCACAGGGCACCCAGGAAGTTTGTAACATCATCCTTGTGGTTTACATCAGATTAACCTTCCGTCCACCCACAGACCCACCATGATATGGTGTTGGATATTCACAGGATACCCACTGAGAGGGGTTCTCTACATGATTATGGACTAATCATCTGTTAGACATATTATCACTTTAATGTTGGTTATTAGTCACATACATGTGCACTGTTGATTCGCACCAAGCGCTGCATTTTTTACCCTATATCCATTGTTACTTTGCTACTACATTGTTAATGCTGGGTGCTTTAAATGTCACTTTCAATTGTTTGAGTAGCGCAACATTTTAGTTATTTTATTGTACATGTGGTTAGCCTGACATTTTAATATAGACAATGAATAACAAAGTTATAACATGTTAGAAGTTGGGTGTCTGGAACATTGGCAGATTGCCTAGCATACGTGGTCACATATATATATAAACTTATATTTAGATATAGCCTGAGGGATATCTATAGGCAGAATATGCAATTTATGACGTTTTATGCTTATTTTTTCATAAAGTCTATGCTTCAATCTCATTGGCTGATAATAAGAGGGAGGTTTTTCTCTCTCTCTCTGAGTGTATAAGATATATGCAAACCCAGTAAACCATTGTAATTTTGATTCACCATCCCATGTGTGTGTCTTGATTACCCGATCGATCAGAGAGTTCTATCCATACACCCATAGGTCCAACCCGGGTTCAAAGGAGAAATAGGGGCGGCTTAACAGAAATGGTACCAGAAGTGGTGGCGATCGACTGCAAGGTGAGTGGAAACTTTGTAAATTTATTTTACGAAGCCTTTTCACTTATCCTGGCATGATTGACCCCTATTGTTTTTTTTTATTTTATAATCTCGAGGATTGCTAGGTTGGCTCTCCTGGGATAAAGAAGTCACATAGTTTTAATGGTTAAATGATGTCCCGCTAGGCTGGCCGGACTTATAGAGAGCATTTGATGCTTTCTTAAAATACAGGGCAGGTGTATGGAGCTCTAAAAAAAAAAAAAAGGGGGAAATTGTGTGCACACAATTTAACGTTGTTTCTTCGTGAATATATTGCTCTGGATTTTGTTGTGATCATATGCATGCGTGAATATATACTTCGACATAAGGGAGTTGATTTACTATTTGGTTTGATCTTGATAAGTGATATACATAGAGTTATAGAGTTATATCAGTGTTATTGTGTTTGTTGTGTGTTAAACAAATGTCACAAAGGTGTTCTGAGTGTATTACCATCTTAAACTGAGAAAGGGACCTTTATTAAGAGAAGGTACTCCAAGGGTTCAAATGTTGAGATTCAATACACAAAATAATTTTGTATTTGAAGAAGGTTTAACAGTAAGAGGAGTAATAAGTATTATAAGTATCATTGTGACATTAAGGATATTGTGAAATAATTATGGGAAATAAATTAGGGAAGGAAGCTCCCGAAGGTGAGCGGGACCAACCTTCCCCCTATGATTTTGTAAAAGGCACTTGTGGGGCAAATTGTGTCGATCCTTTTTGGGAAAATGTACAAACTCGTGCACATCAGTTGTATCTTTCAGGCTTGGGGTCATTGGGACTGTGTTCCCTGGAAGATTGGGAGGAGGTAATGAAAATTTGTGGGACGCATAATGGACACAATTACCCCCCCGGGTGACTGGGATTGTAAATATATGATGAAATGTTGAAAAATGTACAAAGGGAAAGACAGGGAGAAAGAAGTGAGGGAAGCAAAGAGGCTAGAGAAAAAAAAAAATCAGAAGAACTAGCTATAGCATTACAAGAAGTAGAGTCTGCGGGTCAGATAATCTTTCGTTCTGCAAACAAAGAGAAGGAACCCTTTAAGGCCCTTCCTTTGATCACGATAGGTAATACTCAGGTTCAGATCCCCCTCCCTGTCGTCTAATTAAAGATATAAGGGACACCTGCCCTAAACCTAGAAAGGATCCCAGAGCTGCTGCAGCTTTTCTAAAAAGGTATTGTACAGGAGCTAGGATGAGTGCAGAAGATCTCCAAATCATTATTCAAGCAGTATACCCTGAAACCACGGTTGAATTTGATGTAATGACAGCTTTTATCACGGCAGATCCCTATGACAAACCTGAAGAGTGGGATATTTTTTGGGGCCAACTTGGCAGAAAGCATACAAGTGTACACACTATGTTGTCTTGCAAACAAAATCCAGGGGAAGATTTTTACTCATTTTTGGTTTGTCTACATAAAATATATCATGCACTGATTGTAGGTTTATCACTTCAGAATGTACAGAGGGTTGCTCAATGGGTATTAATGGAACTGATGTCCAACATAAAGTGACTCCTTCATTACAAGTTAGTACATTACAGGACGAACCTCTTACAACTATGTGTTTTGCTGTTTTGACTGACTGACCTTTCCCTAATGGGAAGAGACTTAATGTCTGCTTTAAGAATCAATATAAGATTTGACCAAGAAGGTGGATTGACAGCAAAGTCTCCACTATGTCACTTGACTAGTCCTAAATATCAAGACTTCAGGGGGCATTACATGCTTCTACCTGGACCGCTAGAAAATCACCCAATTTGGGCTAAGGACAAAACCTCTGTAGGACATCTTAATTGTACACCTTACTCTCCTAATTTCAAACCCAACACAATATCACACTTCCAAAAACAATATCCCCTTACAGAAGAAAAACTGCAGGGCACTTCACCATTGATTGAAGAATACAAAAAGGAAGGCATACTAAAGGAAATAGTTAGTCCATGGAACACATTTTTTTTAGTGTACCAGTTGGGGAGGACGCACAAAGGATCTTTGGTTTTGTTTGGGGCCAGGTCAATTGGACACGGCTCCCACAAGAATTTGTTGACAGCCCAGCAGCTGTCAGGATACACCCATCAGCAGACAGCCTCGAAGATGTCTAAGGCACAGAAAAAGACATATTCCTGTTGCACACAGAAACTGGGCTTTGGCATTTAGACGTGCGCATGCGCGAACAAGAGCGCAAACAGTGGCCGTCACGCAAAACGATCTATTTAAGTCCAGCTGGTGCTTGGCCTGGTGCTGCCTTGTCTTCAGCTTCTGAGTATCCAGTACCCTGTGAACCTGTATCCTGATTCCTGGCTTGTCTTGTTACCTTCCCTTGAACTCTGCCTGTACCAACCCCGGCTTGTCCTGTGACTAATCTTCTGCTTTCTCCCTGGCACCTGCACTGCTGATCTGGTTTGACCTGGCTTGTTCCTGACTACGATCCTGCCTGCACCTAGTACCCGATTTGATCTGCCGTGTATGACCCTGCCTGTCTGACCCTGCTGCTTGTCGTTGTCATCTGCACCTGCTGCCATCTGCTAGTCTCCAGCGGAAGCTTCTCTGTGTCTTTTCAGTACGACCGGACCCGCTACCCTGCTACCACCAAAGACTTTCTGGCACTCGTGCGACTCTGTACTTTGGCACCTTCTGTTTGCTCTATCAGGGGCCCTAAGTCAGAGTGGTAAGGGAGGCCTTGCTCGTCCATTCAGGCTCTTCTACCAGGTACGTGATAGTACAAGGCAGCCATGACTGAGCCTGAACGAGCAACCTCCCCCGTAGAGCAGCTGTGTCATCGCCTAACTGCATTTACCCAAACAGTCAAGAGTCTGCAAGCAAGTTACAGCCAGCTGGAAGAACGGATTCATGAACTTTCTCCAACACCTGCTTTAATAATGCAGTCACCGGAACCCCGGGTTCCTATTCCAGAGAAGTTTTCTGGCAACCGTGGCAAGTTCAGGACTTTTCAGAATGCCTGTATCCTGTATTTTTCATTACAGCCCCAGACCTTCTCTCAGGAGACCACCAAAGTAGGGTTTGTAATCTCCCTCCTGCAGGGTGAACCTCAGTCCTGGGCTCACCATTTAATGGAACAGGACAATCCCTGTCTGTCAAGCCTGACCACTTTCTTTGCATCCATGGCTCGAATCTACGAGGACCCTCTGCGAACCGCCACGGCTGAGTCTGCTCTGCATGCGCTCCAGCAAGGCCATCGAGCCGCTGAGGACTATGTAACGGACTTTAGATGCTGGAGCGCAGACGTCGAATGGAACAGTGCTGCTCTCTGTTACCAATTTCGACTAGGACTATCCGAACCCCTAAAAGATGAACTGGCTCGTGTTGGAGTACCTGAATCCTTAGAAGCACTCATCGACCTGACAATTCAAATTGACAGACGTCTGAGAGAACGCAGTGCAGAGAAATCAGCTAAACGATTCCAGCCTCTAGGGTTGCTACCACAAGAGCCTGGTCCATCTAGTCCAGCTCAACCCAGCAGGTTCCATCCCTCCCTCTCTCCAGAGGAATGTCTGTACCGTCGTCAGAACCACTTGTGTCTGTATTGTGGAAAGGATGGCCATTATGTGAGTTCCTGTCCTGCCAAGATTCGGAAATGCCTGACCTTTCTCCCTGCCAGCCAGTCCTCCCGGCCTCCCAAGTCTTCTCACCTGGCCGTACAAATTTCACTGCAACTTTCAGAAAGAGTGATCCAAGTACCTGCTATTGTAGATTCAGGGGCTTGCATTTGCTTCATTGATTTGACTTTTGCTCTTCAACATAAGATTCCTCTGCAACCTAAAGCTCATGGACTCTCTATCCACCTGGCAGACGGGTCACATATTAAATCCGGTCCGGTTACCCAGGAGACTGTTCCGTTATTAGCTACTATTTCTGGTGACCACAGAGAACTGTTACGTCTGGATGCCATAGCTTCACCACTGTTCCCTATCATTTTGGGTATGCCATGGCTCCAGGCACATAATCCCTGTATCCATTGGGATGTCGGAAAAGTCGAGTTTCCCTCTCTCTACTGCCAGCAACATTGCTTCTCCAGACCATTCTGTCATCCATCCCCCTTGCTGTGCATGGACTCAGATGATGAAACCCGTTCTTCCATTCCAGCACCCTACCAAGACTTTGCCGATGTGTTCAGTAAGAAGGGAGCTGAGATTCTACCTCCACATAGACCATACGACTGCCCCATCCAGATCCTCCCTGGGGCCGAGATACCTTTTTGGCGAATCTTTCCCTTGACTGAACCTGAACTTGCCGCCCTGAAAATCTATATTGATGACAGCCTGAGAAAGGGATTTATCCGTCCCTCTACATCCCCAGCCAGAGCTGGGATTTTCTTTGTTGAGAAAAAGGATCTTTCCCTTCGCCCATGCGTGGATTACCGGGACTTAAATAAAATCACGATTAAAAACCGATACCCCTTGCCTCTAGTACCAGAGTTGTTTCAGAGACTCCGTTCTGCTGTCATCTTCACAAAGTTAGACTTGCGAGGGGCATATAACCTGGTACGTATTCGTGAAGGTGACGAATGGAAGGCGGCCTTTCGTACCAGGTTTGGACATTTCGAATACTTGGTGATGCCCTTTAGGCTATGTAATGCCCCAGCAACGTTCCAGCACTTTATTAATGACGTTTTCCGGGACTATTTAGACTTATTTGTTATTGTATATCTTGACGATATCTTGATTTTCTCCCCTTCTTTAGAAGCTCATCGAGAACATGTCAGAAAAGTTTTGGTTCGACTCAGACAGCACGGCTTGTTTGCAAAAGTAGAAAAGTGCGAATTTGAATGCCAAAGCATCCAGTTCCTGGGCCTTGTTCTTTCCACAGGTGGCATTAAGATGGATCCCCAGAAGGTCTCGGCCATCCTGGATTGGCCGGCTCCTACGGACAAGAAAGGGGTGCAACGGTTCGTAGGATTTGCAAACTTCTATAGAAAGTTTATCAAGGGGTTTTCCGCAATAATTTCTCCCATAACTCAACTGACAAGACAATCTCAACGGTTCCAGTGGTCTTCCGAGGCGCAAACCGCATTTGAAACTCTGAAAGGTCTTTTCACAGCTGCACCTATATTACGTCATCCAGATCCTGCTCTGCCGTTCGTCCTAGAGGTAGACGCATCAGAGACGGCAGTAGGGGCAGTTCTGTCTCAACGCCAAGGGGCCAAGTCCCTACTACATCCTGTGGCATTCTTTTCTCGCAAGTTGTTCCCGGCAGAGAAAAACTACGACGTAGGAGACCATGAGCTTCTGGCAATTAAAGCTGCTCTCAAAGAGTGGAGATACCTACTGGAAGGTGCAGCTCATCCGATCCTGATCTACACCGACCATCGAAACTTAGAGTATCTGCGAGTCGCAAAGCGCTTAAAACCCCGGCAGGCCAGGTGGGCACTCTTTTTTACAAGATTCGTTTTCCATATTACCTACAGGCCAGGATCTAAGAACGTTAAGTCGGATGCTCTGTCCCGAATGTTTGGCACGACAGAAGAACCAATTTCTCCGGATACCATTCTTCCTCCCGGAAATTTCCTTTTATTACAGGAAGATTTGTTGTCACAGATTAGACAAGCCACTATTGATGTCTCACCATCTCCTGGGATGACGCTACAAGCTAAAGATGGCCTTTTATGGCACAACAACAAGATCTTTGTGCCTGAAGGTCTACGGGTCTCCACCTTGGGTCTCTGCCATGACCATGCCCTTGCAGGACACTTTGGAGTCCACAAGACAACTGAACTTTTACAGCGTACCTTTTGGTGGCCTTGTTTAAAAGAAGACTGCAAGAAGTACATTGAAACCTGCCCTACCTGCGCCAGAAATAAATATAGCCGAACAAGATCCTGGGGATTGTTGAGACCCTTACCAGTTCCAGATAGACCCTGACAGATGATTTCTATGGATTTTATCACTGAGCTCCCTCCTTCCGAAGGTTACTCTACCATCTTTGTAGTCATAGATCGGTTGTCGAAGATGGCACATTTCCTACCCATGAAGGGTACCCCGTCTGCTTCTGAGACAGTGCAGGTCTTTATTAAAGAAATTGTGAGACTACATGGACTTCCTGCCAATATCGTGTCGGACCGCGGGGTACAATTCACATCCAGATTTTGGAGAGCCTTGTGTAAATCCTTGAAAATCGAACTATCCTTTTCCTCAGCTTACCACCCCCAGACCAATGGTCAAACTGAAAGGACCAACCAGACGTTAGAGCAATACTTACGCTGTTTTTCTTCCTTCTCGCAGGATGACTGGGTGGCACTATTACCTCTGGCGAAGTTTGCGTATAATAATTCAGAGCATTCTGCCATCAAACAAGCCCCATTCTTCACCAACTATGGGTTCCACCCTTCATTTTTGACTGCCTCCGCTCCAGAATGCCCTGTTCCGGCAGTTCAGGACACAATAAACTTTTTCAGGTCCAACAATCAGTTATTACAGAAGACGATGACCAAGGCCCAGGAAGACTATAAAAAATCCTTTGACAAGAAGAAGCGGGGAGAGTTGATTTTGGAACCTGGTGATCCGGTCTGGTTAGCTACGACTAATCTGAAATTAGCCTGCCCATCTAGAAAACTGGGCCTTAGGTTTGTGGGACCCTTCAGGGTGAAGAAAAGGATCAATAATGTGGCTTATGAGTTGGCACTCCCGGATTCCTTCAGAATTCACCCAGTTTTCCATATATCTCTACTGAAGCCTGCTAGTCGAGATCCATTTCCCGAACGGAGTAGTAATCCTCCTGCACCTGTAATGGTAGATGGGGAAGAGGAGTACGAGGTCGAGGCGATCATGGATTGCAGGAAGAGACAGAATCAGGTCCAGTACTTGGTCAAATGGAAAGGGTACGGACCTGAGGAAAATTCATGGGAACCAGAGGGCAATATTCATGCCAACAGACTTGTCCAAGCATTCTGTCAAAACCACCCGGAGAGACTAGCTCAGTTGGGCATCCGGAGGCTGCCCATTGGAGGGGGGCAATGTCAGGATACACCCATCAGCAGACAGCCTCGAAGATGTCTAAGGCACAGAAAAAGACATATTCCTGTTGCACACAGAAACTGGGCTTTGGCATTTAGACGTGCGCATGCGCGAACAAGAGCGCAAACAGTGGCCGTCACGCATTCCTGAGCAACGATCGGCACCTTCACACTTCCGCACGTATCTAACGCGCGCACTAGCGCTCGTTCACGTTGGCGCCAAACGATCTATTTAAGTCCAGCTGGTGCTTGGCCTGGTGCTGCCTTGTCTTCAGCTTCTGAGTATCCAGTACCCTGTGAACCTGTATCCTGATTCCTGGCTTGTCTTGTTACCTTCCCTTGAACTCTGCCTGTACCGACCCCGGCTTGTCCTGTGACTAATCTTCTGCTTTCTCCCTGGCACCTGCACTGCTGATCTGGTTTGACCTGGCTTGTTCCTGACTACGATCCTGCCTGCACCTAGTACCTGATTTGATCTGCCGTGTATGACCCTGCCTGTCTGACCCTGCTGCTTGTCGTTGTCATCTGCACCTGCTGCCATCTGCTAGTCTCCAGCGGAAGCTTCTCTGTGTCTTTTCAGTATGACTGGACCCGCTACCCTGCTACCACCAAAGACTTTCTGGCACTCGTGCGACTCTGTACTTTGGCGCCTTCTGTTTGCTCTATCAGGGGCCCTAAGTCAGAGTGGTAAGGGAGGCCTTGCTCGTCCATTCAGGCTCTTCTACCAGGTACGTGATAGCAGCCTTCTCTATGGTATTGAAACGATCCCTTGATGACTGGACACCTCCTCAGGGTTCCATACTGCTTCAATATGTAGATGACCTACTGCTGTGTAGTGAGAGCCAGGGACGCTGTGAGTCCAACTCTGAGCATCGCCTTGCCTCAGAAGGTCATTTGGTGTCTTGCAAAGAGATCCAGTGATGCAGGTCGCAGGTTGAGTATTTGGGGTGTATAATCAAACAAGGGGAACGTTTGGTGTCACCGGCTTGGGTCAAAGTACTTACATGCCTCAGTCCCCCGAAGGAGAAGGCCGCGCTTCTCTCCTTCCTCGGCTCGATTGTCTACTGCAGACGATGGATACCTGATTGCTCACACTGGGATTCAATCCTTAGAGCAGCTACGTTGTTGGGCTCTCCAAAAATGATTAATTGGACTGAGGAAATGCTACAAGCATTTACCACCCTCACTGCGTCCCTCTCAAGGGCACCTGCATTGGGTCTTACCCGTGCAGGTTCAGGGGATGCCCTCTCGCCTTCAAGCTCTCACGGCTTGTGCAATGGCTGTAAAGGAGGTATCCAAATTAACATTGGGAGGGCAGACAACATTATACACAACACATTCGGTAGTTCACCTTATGCAGAACATGAGTACTCAGCATATGACAGCACAACATACAAGTGGCTATGAAGTTATACTCTTTAACACACAGAACCTTGAACTCAAATCATGTTCAGAGACAACACCACAAGTCAGGTTTCTACACTGTCTCTTGTATCTTTCAGAAACTGATCCTATTCTTCAACATGACTGTAATCAACAGCTTTTAGAATCTACTTCACCACGTTCTGATTTAAAAGACACCCCTAACCCTGATTACCTACATGTGTTTGTAGACGTTAGCTGTACACGTCCTGATGATCACACATACAAGTCTGGTTACTCAGTTGTCAGGCTCCCAGACAATATCTTAGAAAGTAAACCACTGTGAGTAACTTCAGCGCAACCCCTCTTTGAAGGACAGGATGTGAATGTTTACACAGATAGCATGTGGATGCTTTATTGAAACGCTCCTTCTTCCTCGCCACATTAATGTAATTAAGGTTCGCGGGCACTCATATGATAAAACAGAAATAGCAAAAGGGAATGCACTCGCTGATAGTTTGATTTGATAGGTATTCAATGGAAACTACACATCCCTTATCATCCCCAAAGTGAAGGAGTAGTAGAAAGGATGAACAGAAATATTAAAGATAAACTAAAGAAAGAGACAGGAGGAACTTTGGGAAACTGGTTAGCTTTTCTTCCCGCAATACTTTTCCAAATCCGTACCTCACCCCATTCTAGAAATGGCTTATCCTCTTATGAGATATTAATGGGAAAACCAACACAGAGGAAATAGATAGAAATAGGAGAGGAACCTAATCTATATTCTTTACAGGAAGAGTACGTGAAAAACCTGGTAAGTAGCTTTACAGAAAATTATGACAAGGTAGCTGTCACCTTTCCTCCTCTCTCCACAGAACCAACACATCCTTTTATACCCAGAGACAGGGTGTTGGTCAAGCAACTAGCAGCAAGAAGACACACGGGCCCGATCTTCCAAGGATCTTTTGAAGTATTGAAAGTTGCAAGAACAGCAGTCCTGACTGACCAGAGCCCACAATGGATCCACAAATCAAGGATAAAGAAAGCCCCTGATCACTGAAAAATATACATGTCCACAGATGAAAAATTGGAACTCTAATTCTCTCAATAACAAGAACCCCCTACAGACTCTGGTTCTCCCCCTGTTCCCCAAATAGGTGAAGTGACTTGCCAGATTCTTTTTCCCCCTTTCCCCCCCTAAAAGAAACTTGTCAATCTGCCTATTAGCTTTTTCAATGATAATATAATATGTTCTTTTGTTTCTGTGCTTTACACAAAACAGAGATGGTATAATGAATAATATTGGTGATCAATACAGACTTTTCGTCTGTTATGATCAAAGCAGGGATTGTAAGGATGTTAGAGTGCTGCTTTAAGATATGTTATACAAAAAGAAATGTATTTTGCTTTCTTATGCAGAAAATTAGAAGTGCAAAGATTATTTGCGAGCTATGTACTTGAACAGGATGTACGTGTGGTTAGCCTGACATTTTAATATAGACAGACAATGAATAACAAAGTTATAACATGTTAGAAGTTGGGTGTCTGGAACATTGGCAGATTGCCTAGCATACGTGGTCACATATATATATAAACTTATATTTAGATATAGCCTGAGGGATATCTATAGGCAGAATATGCAATTTATGACGTTTTATGCTTATTTTTTCATAAAGTCTATGCTTTAATCTCATTGGCTGATAATAAGAGGGAGGTTTTTCTCTCTCTCTGTAAGTGTATAAGATATATGCAAACCCAGTAAACCATTGTAATTTTAATTCACCATCCCATGTGTGTGTCTTGATTACCCGATCGATCAGAGAGTTCTATCCATACACCCATAGGTGGAACCCGGGTTCAAAGGAGAAATAGAGGCGGCTTAACAGTTTCCTGGAGGACCACATCTTTCTTTTAGTTATCGGCCTTTAATGCTATCCGGATATTTAAGAATAAGTGTGGTTGTTTTAAATTCTAATCTTACACCTCCAGTTGTCTGGATCTCAGCTCTTAGCAGAGCCGGGTATATGCAGGGCAAATCTATCTGGGTTATTTCCCTGAGGGCTGATCATCTGTTGTGGACTCTGAGTCTGTCCAAAGATGCCAGACGTTTTCATATTTTTTTGGGGCATCCTTGGGACAGATATGTTGCTTTATAGAGTGGTATTATTGTGTTTACTAGATGCTTCCATGATGACAGGGTGGGGGATTAGCTGACTTCCATTTCAGTACTATGGCTTTTCTCACATAAAAATACAGATACTTATTAGGGTGCGCGTTGCTTTAGCAAGTGATAGTTGTTCCACTAGGCCAATGAGCCAGACACGAATTGTCTGAGGGATAGGAATGGTGGTTAAACCATGAACAAATTGAGTTACCTCCCACCAATAGTCCCGGATCTGTGGGCATTCCCAGAATATATGTGTGAAACCTGCAGGAGTACCAGAGCATATCCAGCAGCTGGCTGATGAGGCTGGGTATATGCGGTGGAGGCGTTGAGGCGTGTAGTAGATCGTGTGTAGGATTTTGAATTGGATCAGTTTGTCCCTAGTTGCAACCAGTGGCTAAATTGGGTAATCCCACAGGTCTTCCCAGTCTTCACTGTCCAGTTGCCTGCCACAAACCACGCAGACCATCCAGTCCAACCTGGATGGATGGTAGGAGTGCTCGGTAAGTTTGGGAAAGTGGTTTTGAGAGATCAGCATCCTCTAAAAGGTTCTCCAGGTCGTCATGTTCCAGCCAGAGCTTGACTGATTTAAATTGTGAATCAAAGGCGTGGCAGAGCTGCAGGAACCTGAAAAAGAAAGAGTTCAGGAGTTTGAATTTGTTTTTCAGCCTATCAAATGTAAATATCCCAGAATCATCGCATATATCCCTCAAATACTTGATACCCCTGCTGGCCCATAAGCCCGGGTCCTTCAGAGAGTGAAATTCCCGTAATTTTGGCTTGCACCAAAGCGGTGTGTTAGGGGACCATATAACTTTTACTAAATTTAGGTTTATTCACTACTGTGTGCCATGCCTTAATAACCACTTTCATAGCAAGTGTTAAAAGTACCGGAGAACCCCACTCCCTATAGAGGGTGTTGCGAAGGGCTTCAAAGGATCCTAAATGTGCTGCCTCCAGAACAACTGACACATTAGTGTCATCCGAGACCAGCCAGTTGTGTGCATGGGTGAGCATTGCCACTAAATAGTAGGTATGAAAGTCCGGGCAGGCAAGTCCCCCCTGTGTCCAGGGCCTACGCAAGATTTTTCTACCGAGTCTAGCCGGATGTGATTGCCACAAGAAGGAGGCCACTACAGAGTCCAACTGCCGGAAAAAAGTTTTAGGTATCCAAACCAGGGAGTGTCGTAAAATATACAGCAAGACCAGGAGTATTTTCATTTTTATTAAATTCATTTTCCCTATAGGAGATAATGGGAGGTTCGACCAGGCCTTCAACTATAGTTTGCACCACTGTAGCACTGGGGATAAATTAAGTTTGCTAAAGTCCTGGGTATTGGAAGAAATATTGATCCCTAGGTATCTAATGGTGCTTGCCCATTGTAGAGGAGAAGTAGGATCACAGCCTCTGTGCCCGGGGATCTATGGGTAGAATAAGCGATTTATTCCAGCGTGTTTGGAGGCCAGAGAGAGTCGCAAAGTGGTCCAGAAGCCGAAGCGCCTCCGAGAGCGAGGGACCAAGGTCCCGCAAGAAGAGGATTAGGTCGTCAGCATACAAAGAAAGTTTCTCGATTACCGAGCCGACCTGGATTCCAGACACCCCACTTGTTTCCCGCAAGGCCTCCAAAGGCTCCATGACCAGGGCAAACAATGCAATGAATAGAGGACACCCCTGCCTTGTCCCCCTCCCAATTGGAAAGGAGGGCGAGAGCCTACCATTTAGTTTAATATGGGCCGAAGGGGTCTTGTATAGTAGGCCGATCCATTTCCGGAAAATTGGGCCAAAGCCAAAGTTTTCCAGAACCTGCATCATATAGGACCATCTAACTGTATCGAAAGCTTTCTCAATGTCAAGGGAAACCAAGATACGGGAGGCATTCTCCTCAGGTGGGAGCTGGAGATGGATGAAAACTCGTCTAAGGTTTATGTCCATGGATTTGCCAGGCATGAAGCCGGTCTGGTCTATATTGACAAGGGATGGTAGAACCTTCATAATTCTACTGGCTAGCACTTGGGTCTATAGGATGAACAGGAAGTGAGGTCCTTCGCTGGTTTGGGCAGCTACATGTGCCTGAT
Organism: Aquarana catesbeiana; assembly: GCF_042186555.1. Classification (NCBI taxonomy): domain Eukaryota; kingdom Metazoa; phylum Chordata; class Amphibia; order Anura; family Ranidae; genus Aquarana; species Aquarana catesbeiana. The sequence goes on from NC_133325.1 coordinate 792,587,415, forward strand.
ACATACTATCTGGCAACCTCTCGGATTCCAGGCAATCTGCAAATAACCGGGTTAGCTTGGGAGCCAGTAAAGCAGCGTGGATTTGATCCCATTCCCCAGGTAAACCATCAGGGCTCAGGGATTTGTTAGGCAAGGAGCAAATTGCATCTTCTATCTCTCATTGTGTTAAAGGCTTATCTAGGGCATCCCTGTCCTCCTCGGAAAGAAGGGGCAAGGTAATTCCCCCTAGTTCCTCCAACATGGCTTCAACTGGCTTAGGGAACGGATCATCATACAATTTGCTATAAAAGAGATGGAATTCCTTCAACATACCTTCGGGGTCTGTAACCTGGCAACCAGTGGAAGTCTGAATTCTAGGGATCACTGTTTGGAGCGTGGGTTCCACCACCAGGTTGGCCAGTAAATTGCCATTCTTGTCTCCCGATTCGAAAAGCTTGGCAACAAACTTCCGCACATCAAATTGCACTAGCGAGGTGTAGTGGAGCTTCAAATCTCTTCTCGCCTGGGCCAGAGTAGAATAATATTCAGGTGTTGGGTGTCCTGTGAAAAGTTCCAATGCCGCCCTTTCACACTGTTCCAATTGAGTGGTCTGTGAGGCAAACCTGGATCTCACTGCCTTGATAGAGGAGACATATTCCCCCTGCCATGAGCCTTGCCTGCCTCCCATACCACATCAAGGGAAGTTGACCCTTCATTAAGCGTTCAGTATTCTGAGAGTTTGGGCCCCACCAGCTCCTGGATTTGAGGATTGTCTATCGAATGGGAGGCTAGCCTCCAGCATCCCGGTTCATGGGAGGTACCAAGAGTCAAGCCCAGCTCCAGCAGCGAGTGGTCTGAAAGACCTGCCGGGAGATAGGAGACCGCCCCAACCTGAGACAGGGCAGAAGCAGACCCAAACATTAACATTAAGTCTATACGCGTCCCCGATCTATGCGATGTTGAGATATGTGAATAGGTCCTATCTTCCGGATGTTTCCACCGCCAAATCTCCTTAAGACCAAAAGTGTCTGCCCAGAGGACTAAATCAGGGAGGGCAGGTCTAAGGGGATTAGTAGTGTCCCTTGTGTGATCTAGGATGGCGTTAAAGTCCCCTCCAACTATAATATTGTGGACCTGGAGGGGGCTATTTTGGTAACTATAGTATACAGGATGTAGGAGTCAAACAGAGGAGGGACATACACACTGACTATCGCCCAGCGCTGGGTATACAGTTCAAGAATTAAAATGAGGTATCTTCCCCCCAGATCAATGAAAACGTGTTCTACCGAGCAAGGAAGCGACTTGTTCAGCAGAATAGTCACGCTCCTCGCATAGGAGGAGTATGTAGCACAGAACCCTTGCTTCACCCTCACCTGCTTGAGCGCTAGGATTTTGCTGCCCATTAGGTGAGTTTCTTGAAGAAACAAAATGAGAGTTTTATGAGACTGCAGATACCTAAACAACAAAGATCTTTTCACCCTGTCATTCAACATTCCAATATTCCAAGATATTAACTTTAAATCTATACCCATTTAGAATAGAAAATCTTAGTTGCATTAGGAACATAGGAGACCTATACCCATTGATGTCCTTTCCATGGGCCAGGTGCAGAGACAGTCCAGATGGTGTAGCCATCCAAGGATTCTGGAGGGGAGAGAGGTGAACAGGAGAAAAAAACAAGATGAAGACAATATAGTCCAGCAAGAGAAATGGTGTGTAACCTGAGCATGTGTGATAAACAACTAAAAGTACATTCAACTCCCTACTGCCTGGCATAACCCCAACTGTCGTCAAGGTAGTTTTGTACCCTAAACTTGATAGTAGATGTCGTGTACGTGAGGCTCAAAGTTCCCGGGACAACCCCAGCTCGTGTTCAATCTATAACAGTAGGCAAGGGTGGGGGGAGTGTATCCCATCACAGCGAGAGGGATTGGGCAATCTGGAACAGTGGTATAGTTCCTCCAGATATTGGAGTTTCTCCAGGTATATGGAGAGCACCAGGTCTTCCTCTTTTCATAAAACAAACAAACCGTGAGGGTCAAATGTGGGTCACGTATAGAGGTACATTTGGGGTAACTCCGGTATTTGCAGAAGGTTAAGTAGGATGGAGCAAACAAGGATATGTAAGATCTGTGCATCAGATGGATTAATAAGAAGAATCCAACATTGTAGGGTGGTCAGCCAGTCGTCAGCATCCTCTGGGTTGTCAAAAAAACCGATCGCTCCATCATGTTGGACCCGCAAGCGGCCGGTAAAGCATGCTGTATTTAATGCTCTTATCTCTGAGTCGTCTACGGACATCATTGAAGGTTTTTCTCTTGCTCTGCAAGTCAGGCGAAAAGTTGGGGAAAAGAAGAACAGAGGCGTTGCCATATCTGGGTGTGGGATGTTTCCAGGCTTCAGAGATAGTTGAGGAAGTAAACCAGAAAAGGGCGAGGAAGATTCCCTGGGATGGCACGGCACATGGGCGCCCGATGAGCCCTTTCAAGCACGTAAGTAGGGGGGACATCTGTAAGGCCCAGGAGAGTTTTAAAGAACTCCTCTGCGAATTCAGCGTGGCGATCCCCCTCTTCTCTCTCAGGCAGACCCAGGACTCTGATATTATTCTGCCTCAGTCTGTTTTCAGCATCGTCTGATTTTGCAACAAGGGACTCTACTGTGCGCTGCAACTCAGCAATGGAGGCGGCATGGGTGGCTGTAAGATCTTCGGTGGCTGACACTCTGGTCTCAGTTTCGGTCTTTCTCCCCCTTATTTTGTCGAGATCATTACATATTAAGTTGCACTCATCAGCAAGATGGTCAATGCGCACCAGCAGCGAGGTCCTATTCTGCTCGATCGCAGCAAGGAACGTGGCCGTACTGTCTTGAGACGGTGGGGCTGACCCCTCTGCCATTGGAGTCTCTCTAGGATCCATTTCCAGATCGGCCAGCAGGGCCCGAGCCGACCGATTAGAATGGGATCCTTTTGCGGGGAAGGGGGTGGTGGTAGCCGGAGCGGTGTGTTGTTCTTAGCGGCTTTGGAGTACCTCTTCCCCTTTTTGGAGGAGGAGGACATCTGGTAAGTCACCAAGGGAGACCACTATAGGGGATGTTCATCCCTGCCCAGAGGAGTATCCAGGAGGTGGCTAGTGGCGACCCAAGCTGGACACAGGTTTTGGGCCCCTGGAGATCACAAGGTGGACAGGCAGTCAGTGTTTACCAGCAGCCCCTCACCTCACAGCAAACACACAGGCAGGGGGAAGGTAGTGAGGATGTGGGGCTGGGAGTGCCAGGGTGGGGAAGGCCCAGAGCAGTGGGACAGAGGCAGCAGAAGACAGGAGACACTAGGCCCCAGGATACCACAGCTCAAATAGGAAGTCTCTCGTAGCACACCAGGCCGTGGCAGGGATGTGAAGGGGTGACAGGGTGAATGGAGACAGGAGGCCCGCACTTCTGAGCCCAGGCTGGACCAGCCACAGTGCAGCCCCCGCAGGATATCTGCTCGGCAGGCTTCACTAGGCCGGACCAGGCCACAGCCGCCATTGACATCTTTGACACTCGGATAGGCCCGTTATCTTACTAATTTTGTTTTGTTATGATATTCTTTAGTTTGGTTTTGGGATTAGTTTAGTTTCATTTTCGTAAAATTTTATTTTGTTTTTGTTAAAAATAATTTCGTAGAAATCTGTTAAAATACGGTTTTAGAACGATTAGAATTCGGATCAATCGAACAACGATCAACCGACTCAAATTATGTGTGAAGAAATAAGCAGTGGGCCAGGAAGCTGGGCGCCAGCGTCCTTAACAACCATGAGTCATCATCTGTCAGTGGGCTTCCCCACTGACAGATAAATGTAAAGAAAACAATGCCGGCATTGCCCAGCAATAGAAAAATGTTAAAAAAACCTGAATGAGGTCCCCCCAGTCTATACCAGGGCCTTTGGGTGTGGTATGGATTTCAAGGGGAACCCCACACCAAAATATTTAAAAAAAAACGTGTGGGGTCCCCCCAAATTCCATACCAGACCCTTATCTGAGCATGCAGCCCGGCAGGTCAGGAAAGGGGGGACAAGCAAGTGCACCCCCCCTCTTGAACCATACCAGGCCACATGCCCTCAACATGAGGGGGTGGGTGCTTTGGGGTGGGGGGGCTCTGCCCCCACCCCAAAGCACCTTGTCCCAATGTTGATGGGGACAACGGCCTCTTACCGACAACTCTGGACTGTGGGCAGGGAATTATCAGAATCTGGAAGCCTGCCTTAACAAGGGGGGCCCCCAGATTCTGCCCCACTCATGTGAATGGGTATTGGGTACCCATAGTACCCGTACCTATTCAGCAAAAAAGTGTAAAAAAATAAAAACACAGAGACAGTGTTTGACAAATCCTTTATTTAAAAAAAAAAACAGAGTCCCCTGATGTAGATCTGTCATCAATCACACTGCCGAGAAAAGAAAAAAAAACGCTCTCGCCGACACAGAGGCTTATTAGTTTGAAAGTTATTTTAAACGGAAGGGGCGGGGCCACCTTTCTACATCACCTGGTTGCACCGCCCACTTCTGATGTCACAGACCAGTGCATGAGGGATCTGTGATGTTAGAAGCGGTGGTGCCACCAAGTGGCGTAGACAGGTGGCCATGCCCTTTTCCTATAAAAGAACTGTCAAATGGAGGAGCCTGCAGTAGGCATAGAGCCTCTGTGTTGGCGAGAGCAAACTTTTTTTTTTGAGTTGGCGGGCGGCGTGAATGACAACGGATCTACATGGGGGGGACACTGTTCTTTATTTTTTAATAAAGGATTTGTCAAAAACTGTCTGTGTGTTTTTATTATTTTTTGACATGGGCATTCACATAGGGGGGGCCAGGATCTGGGGGGCCCCCTTGTTAAAAAGGGCTTCTAGATTCCGATAAGCCCCCTGCCCACAGACCTCGACAACCACAGCCCAGGGTTGTCGGGAAGAGGCTCTTGAACATGGGGACAAGGTGCTTTGGGGTGGGCCAGAGCTTGCCCCCCTTTCCTGACCTGCTGGGCTGCATGATCATGTAAGGGTCTGTTTTTTGTTTGTTTGTTTTTTTAATTCTATTGCCAGGCAATGCCGACATTGTTTTCTTTATATTCATCGGTCAGTGGGGAAGCACGCTGACAGATGATGAGTCATGGTTGTTAAGGACATGGGTGGCCGGCTTCCCGGCCGCTGCTTAACAACCAGCTATTTCTTCACACAGAATTCAAATCAGTCGATCGTTTTTTGACCGATCCAAATTCTAATCTTTCTGAAACGTTGGAACTTGTTAGAAAATGAATAAACAAAACAAATTTTAACTAATTTCAACTAAATTGGTTACTATTCGTTACTTTTTCATTCGGATAAATCCGAATCTCCGAATAACCAAAAATTTGTCCGAATTTGTATTCGGACAGAAACGAATTGCACATGTCTAGTAACAAGTCTATAGCAGCCTTTCTCAACCAGGGTTCCATGGAATCCGAGAGTTCCTCCATAGGCTGCTATGGGTTCTTTGAGCAATGAGTATGTGGGTAGGGTGCAGCGTGGTGCGACGGCACTTTTATCTTTCAAAAAGTGTTTCCCAGTGCTAAACCTTTCATCCAAATGATATATTGCTGCATTTGTAAATTTTTAAAGCCAATATAAAGAAATAGTAGTGGTAAAAAAAGTCCCTTGTGGATTTATTTAACCTTTTTTGGTTGATTCTCCTTTAAGGGGGCGTGACAGGAGTTGTGTCCTATGCCTACATACATTTGCTAGTATGTGTCCCTCATTCCCATCTCAAAATGTTGGGAGGTGTGATATAGTAACTGCTGTCAGGGGTTCCCGAGACCTGAAAGTTTGATCAAGGGTTCCTCTGTATTTCATAGAGACCTACCAGAGGATTAGTATTTCTGTCCACCCAGTCCTGAGATGTACACAGCTCTGCCACACAGCACAGTCCTGCATTGCGGGTGGGGGTCGTGACTGTTATGGCTGCAGTTTCACTTTCACTTACAGGACTTTTCCCCATCCCCACCCAGTGAATAAAGGAAAAATACACTGATTAGCATATCTCTCTGTCACTGATTATTTTAGTATTATTGAGCATCCCTTTTGCTAGTTGGAGAGCTGCAAGATCTAACAGTGCTACATACACTTCAATGAACTTGTATCGGCAATCATGATGGAATAAATAGTGAGGACATGTTGAGGCTTTCTTCTTTTTCATTGACACAGTTATAAATCATGTGTGATCTGAGGATATTCTGTGCTGTCACCTGACCTGTCATCCCGGGTTTTATATTCTCAGATCCAATCCCAGACACTGAATCTCCTATAGCTAACAACACAGCAGATCCTGAAAGCAAGAAAGAAGAGACGAGACTGAAGATGGGAGGGGTTCTTACCTTCAAATTATGTTTAAATATATCTTTATTGATTATTTGCATTATAAAATAACAAAACTATCCAAGGCAAACCATTAGTCAACAGAGAGGTGTAGGGATGTGGGGGTGGGGGGGGGTGATTAGGTTCAGTGGTTGTTCCATTTTCACACTGAATACAGTCAAGTGAATACAACATAGAGTATTATTGAGTCTAGAAGAGAGGACATGTGGGAATCTAGGGCCTCTTGGCCATAGCATTGTTTGTGGTAACTCCAATCCTAGTACACACAGGCCGAATGCGGGCGAAATAAGCCGGTTCAATAAAAACCAGCGGTTGTTCGGCCTGTGTGTACGTCGGTCTGTCCGACAGAAGCCAGCGGTTTGGCAGTCTTCTGTCGGATGAGCATGCTGGAAAACCAGCAGCCGACTGGCTCCTGATCAGCACTCTCAGCAGTGGCGGCCCGTCCATAGGGGGTGCACAGGCATTTTTCAGGTGGACCTGATCGGACCCTCCATTCACCTCTGTAGAACGGCAGATGTAAACAGACTTGTGTCCATTTACACCCACCTATCTCCAATCCGATCCACTTAAAAAACAGAAAGGGATACGCCCCCTTCTGTCTGGGGCGGAACGGAGGGCCCATAGGAGTAGAGCGGACTGTGTCCATGTCTGCTCTGCATATGCGAAGTGGACACGGACCTGTCATCTGCCCGCTCCGCTCTTTGTGGCCCGCGACCAGTTACCAAGTCACTAAAGTGGCTTTCGCTCCTCAAAAGGTTGGGCACCCCTGGACTAGATCTTTAAATATATATGTGTTTCTATGCACTATCAAGTAAAAAACAGGCCAAAAAAATGTGTTGTGATTGAATGCTGCCCAGGTCTCTATTGTCAGATGTTGTATAGGATCTGAGCCCATTCCACCAGGCAGGAAGGGCAAAATTATTTCCGATTTCTGAAGATGGCAGCCTGAGCTGCTAGGAAGAATCTCAGGATTCTACTTGCTTACAAACTGAAGGAAGTGACTGGGAGCTGTCATTTACCGGGATTTTTTTCTTTGTAAATGTCAGTTTTGGTGTAGTAGATTGTACACATCGTACAGATGCCCCACTTCACAGATAAGGGCACTCTTCAGGCATGTTATTTCAAGGAATTCTGAATTTTTAAAGTTTCTCTTTAAGCAGTAATACAATCACTTTCCTTCAAATGGAATTTCAAAATTTTTATTTGCTTTGGTACACATTACCCAGGACAGTGACCAAGCCCCCTAGGCCATTTGTTTGACACTCCCTTGCCTATTAGCCTAGAAAATGGTCATTACTGGGTTTTACAAGTTGGCCACCATTGACTTTAATGGGGTTGATATTTGGCAGCAGAACTTTATTCCTGAACCAAGCCCAGGTACATTTGGCTCATCCCCCATTCTGATCCTTCTGCTCCATTTCTTGGTTGAAAGATATATTGTGTCCCTTTCGGGGTTCTGGGTAATCATTAACAATAATTATATGTTTGTTAGGAATTAGATAATATCTGATGGTGTAGGGCAGCATTTCTCAACCTTTATTTGGTCATGGCACCCTTGAAAAGTGTGCAAAATCACCCATCTAAATTGTAATCATTTTGAGGAAATTAGCTTCACATCAAAAGCCTTCTTCAGATCAGAGGGTCCCCCATCACCACAGATGTTCCCCAGTCACATCAGAAGTCCTCCTTCACATCAGAGCCCCCCTTCACTTCAGGGTCCCTCATTTACATCAGAAGCCTGTACCATATGAGAGTACCCCCTTATGTAAGAGGCCCCATCATATCAGAGTCCCCCCATCACCACAGTCCCCTTTTCACATCAGAGCCTTGTCTTTCAGCTTCACCAGTGTGGGGAGGTTGAGAAGGTCAAGTACAGACAGTGCTAAGGAGCTGTTCCAGGTGGGATGGAAATGTACAGCATGGTATATGGAATGAGACTTCGTAGAACTGGAAATGTACAGCATGCTATATGGAATGAGATATTGTAGAATTGGAAATGTACAGCATGGTGTATGGAATGAGGCCTTGTAGAATTAACATAATGCATGGTATATTGAATGAGGCTTTGCAGAATTGAAAATGTACAGCATGGTATCTATAACGAGATATTGTAGAATTGGGAATGTATCATGGTATATGGAATGAGGCACTGCAGAATTGGGAATGTACAGCATAGTATATGGAATGAGGCGTTGCAGAATTGGAAATGTACAGCATGGCATATGGAATGAGGCCTTGTAGAATTGGGAATGTACAGCATGATATATAACGAGATATTGTAGAATTGGGAATGTATAGCATGGTATATGGAATGAGGCCTTGTAGAATTGGAAATGTACAGCATGATATATAACGAGATATTGTAGAAATGAGAATGTATAGCATGGTATATGGAATGAGGCCTTGTAGAATTGGGAATGTACAGCATGATATATAACGAGATATTGTAGAATTGGGAATGTATAGCATGGTATATGGAATGAGGCCTTGTAGAATTGGGAATGTACAGCATGGTATATGGAATAAGGCGTTGCAGATTTAATTGGGAATGTACAGCATGGCATATGGAATGAGGCCTTGCAGAATTGGAAATGTACAGTATGGTATATGGAATGAGGCCTTGTAGAATTGGGAATAGACAGCATGGTATATATAACAGGGTATTGTAGAAATGGGAATGTATAGCATGGTATATGGAATGAGGCCTTGCAGAATTGGGAATGTACAGCATGGTATATAGAATGAGGCCTTGCAGAATTGGGAATGTACAGCATGGTATATGGAATGAGGCCTTGCAGAATTGGGAATGTACAGCATGGTATATATAACGAGGTATTGTAGAATTAGGAATGTACAGCATGGTATATATAACGAGGTATTGTAAAATTGGGAATGTACAGCATGGTATATATAATGAGGTCTTGTAGAATTGGGAATGTACAGCATTCCCATTTGTAGAATTGGGAATGTACAGCATGGTATATGGAATGAGGCCTTGCAGAATTGGGAATATACAGCATGGTATATGGAATGAGGGCTTGCAGAATTGGGAATGTACAGCATGGTATATGGAATGAGGCCTTGAAGAATTGGGAATGTACAGCATGGTATATAGAATGAGGCTTTGTAGAATTGGGAATGTACAGCATGGCATATGGAATGAGGCCTTGTAGAATTGGAAATGTACAGCATGGTATATATAACAGGGTATTGTAGAAATGGGAATGTATAGCATGGTATATGGAATGAGGCCTTGCAGAATTGGGAATATACAGCATGGTATATGGAATGAGGTATTGTAGAATTGGGAATATACAGCATGGTATATGGAATGAGGCATTGTAGAATTGGGAATGTACAGCATGGTATATGGAATGAGGTATTGTAGAATTGGGAATGTACAGCATGGTATATATAACGAGGTATTGTAGAATTGGGAATGTACAGCATGGTATATGGAATGAGGCATTGTAGAATTGGGAATGTACAGCATGGTGTATGGAATGAGGTATTGTAGAATTGGGAATGTACAGCTTGGTATATATAACGAGGTATTGTAGAATTGGGAATGTACAGCATGGTATATGGAATGAGGCCTTGTCGAATAGGGAAGTTACAGCATGGTATATGGAATGAGGCCTTTTAGAACTGAAAATGTACAGCATGGTATATGGGGTGTATTAGCAGAGATATTTTTGTACTTAATCAAATGGTCCCAGCCCCATTCAGACCTCCACTGGCGTGGATCCGCTTTGATTGCCATGACAGCTGACTGCACTTACAGATCTGAATGGGCCATATCGTACATAAAGGGGCAAATACCTCCACTGTCCCTGAGAAGCTCGGTGCCATCCTGAAGTGGCGCCCACTGCTGGTACCCAGCCTGCCATGCCCTAGATATGCCACTGCATTAGCTTCCCACTTAGGTGGAAGCCGAAGGGTTTGTAAATATTGGGACTACTTGTATTCCCTAAGGGGGATGCTGTACTCTGATACACCCCTATGTAGGTGTGGGCCCCTTGTTTTGTCCCTACTCCTTGGACTATGGTATCTCTAACTTATATAGCAACTTTGCTCATTCTGTGCATTTCTTTGAACCTGTTTGGAACTATAAGCCGTATACTGCCACCCCTCTGGGGGCTGACCTATATCTTGCATTTATTGATTTAGTAAAAATCTTCTTCTAACTAGCTATTGCTTCCCTTCCAGATTGTATAGATAAGAATAGAATGGTGAAGTGTATTTTGGTGGAATTTATACATTTTCTATTATTTAAAAGAAAAATTTGCGCTAGGTGTACAAAAAAAATGTGACTGGAAACTGTGAGTTCAAAACTCTGTAACAATGAAGTGTCCTGCAGCTGAACACTGTAACCCTGATCGGGGGCACAAACCAAATATATATACAAAAAAAGTGCAGCGCTGGATGTCTACTCCACAGTAGACAATAAACTATACTAAAAGGCAAATAAGACCATGAAAAACTGGCAAATCGTGCACATGGTATAACTACTAATTAACCTAATAAGGATTAATGGATATTATCCATAGGTGAAAAATGGCAAACACCAATTCAAATTTTATAAATAACGTGCTTAATTATATTATAGTGTCCACAAATGCTTGAGTGAAAATTCTGCTGGGTAAATCCGTGACTTCCACCGCTGATAAAAACCGTCACCACAGAAAGATTAAAGGCTTACCAGACAGCCATTGAAAGACAGCATGAGATATCCTCCACTTTGGATGTTGTCCTCCCTGTGGATGGCTCCTAATTGAGAGCGCTGGAAAGGTGGTTTTCAGACTGATTCTCAGTGGCAGAGGGAGGGGGGAGGGGAAATCCCCTCTCAACGATGATAAATATCCAAAAAAGGAAGAGAAAACACTCCAATAGTGTAAAAAAGTTTCAGCTTCTTTTTATTTTAAATTGCCATACAGGCATCCATAAAAGTTCCTTGCAAGGAGTTTTTAAAAACGGCTCCGATGTATACAGAAAGTCCGCGCATGCGCAGTCCGTGCGTGCGTGTCGACACGCACGCACGGACTGCGCATGCGCTGAGTTTTTAAAAACAGCTCCGATGTATACAGAAAGTCCGCGCATGCGCAGTCCGTGCGTGCGTGTGTCGACACGCACGCACGGACTGCGCATGCGCGGACTTTCTGTATACATCGGAGCTGTTTTTAAAAACTCCTTGCAAGGAACTTTTATGGATGCCTGTATGGCAATTTAAAATAAAAAGAAGCTGAAACTTTTTTACACTATTGGAGTGTTTTCTCTTCCTTTTTTGGATATTTATCATCGTTGAGAGGGGATTTCCCCTCCCCCCTCCCTCTGCCACTGAGAATCAGTCTGAAAACCACCTTTCCAGCGCTCTCAATTAGGAGCCATCCACAGGGAGGATAATCAAAAGTATGTGGCGCTAATCTAAGTGTACCAATAATATTAGAAAAAGCTCAAAATGCAATAAATCTCAATCCTTCCTGAATCAATAATCTTCAATCCTTCCTTAATGGGCAAGTGTACCACTCATGTTAGATCAAAGTCTCAAAATCCCTTAAAAACTCAATACTTCCTGAATAAACAATCTTCAATACTTCCTTAAATGGGCAATACTAACTTCTCCCATTAGGGGACAGCCAAACCAACTGAATAGTTAAAAGCTGGTTATCATTCCTAATAAAATTCACATAAATCATCCAATAAATATAATGTTCTTCAACCAAACTAAGTCGAAATTGTGATTACAGGTGATTAAACTTAATCATAATAATGAAATAAAATAAAAATAAAAAACAATCCTCAAAGTGTATCATACAAAGTACATAATTTTCCTCACCATAATAAGTGAAAATTAAAAATTAAAAATTGTTGCACAAAATAGGTAATATTGGTGACTAGATTGCTGCCAAAGCAAACAACTTAACTCTATATCACATATATAAACAAACGTGACCAAGTGCAAAAAAACAGTGACATATGTGTAAAATCATGCGTATAAAATGAACTTGCGACTCTGAAATAAATCACCAACAAACTCTCCCACCTAGAAATATTCCTTATAACATAGAAAGAACTGTGACATAAATGTGATCAAGTCCAAACAGCTATTGCTTCATGCAATGTGATTCATAATGTCCATACAGATGATTAATCATGACGTGCCAGTGAGGTGACTATGTGCTGGATTCCTTCTCTTTGGACAACTGGTGCAGCACACAAGTGTTTCCCCCAGCCTCTCACCTTAATCAGCGGCCCCCAATGGGCCAAATCAAGCAGATGATTAATATTTCTCTGTGAGGGATGATGATGATCCAACAGCTGTCCCCCTCTTCCCAAGGGGTGTGCGTGTGTCAAACTTTTCCTCCTGATCACCAATGCTCACACAAACCCCAGCATGATAATGAGGAAGAAGGAGAGGCTTCCATAGTGAAGTATTTCAATACAGGTTTATTAATAAAACGTAGTAACTTACATTAAAAACAGGAACTGTCAGCAAGAGTACAGCAGAGACAATAGGGCTTCCGGGAACGGCCGTCCCCGGGAAGCGTCGGCACCTGGCTCCTCCTACGCTGACGCGTTGCGTCACAGCACGTGACTTTATCAAAGGGATGAGGAGTCCGGTGCCTGTTAGCCAGCTTATCCACTTGAGCCCCGGACCATTATGCTGCCTAAGGACCAGAGGTCTTTTTCCAATTTGGCACTGCGTCACTTTAACTTTTAATTGCGCGGTCATGCAATGCTGTACCCAAACAAAATTTGCGTCCTTTTCTTCCCACAAATAGAGCTTTCCTTTGATGGCATTTGATCACCTCTGCCGTTTTTATTTTTTGCGCTATAAACGGAAAAAGACCGAAAATTTTGAAAAAAAATGATATTTTCTACTTTTTGTTATAAAAAAAATCCAATAAACTCAATTTTAGTCATACATTTAGGCCAAAATGTATTCGGCCACATGTCTTTGGTAAAAAAAAAGTTAATAAGCATATATTTATTGGTTTGCGCAAAAGTTATAGCGTCTACAAACTAGGGTACATTTTCTGGAATTTACACAGCTTTTAGTTTATGACTGCCTATGTCATTTCATGAGGTGCTAAAATGGCAGGGCAGTACAAAACCCCCCCAAATGACCCCATTTTGGAAAGTAGACACCCCAAGGAAATTGCTGAGAGGCATGTTGAACCCATTGAATATTTATTTTTTTTGTCCCAAGTGATTGAATAATGACAAAAAAAAAAAAAAATATTTACAAAAAGTTGTCACTAAATGATATATTGCTCACACAGGCCATGGGCCTATGTGGAATTGCACCCCAAAATACATTCAGCTGCTTCTCCTGAGTATGGGGATACCACATGTGTGGGACTTTTTGGGAGCCTAGCCGCGTACGGGGCCCCGAAAACCAATCACCGCCTTCAGGATTTCTAAGGGCATAAATTTTTGATTTCATTCCTCACTACCTATCACAGTTTTGAAGGCCATAAAATGCCCAGATGGCACAAAACCCCCCAAATGACCCCATTTTGGAAAGTAGACACCCCAAGCTATTTGCTGAGAGGCATGTTGAGTCCATGGAATACTTTCTTTTTTGACACAAGTTGCGGGAAAGTGACAATTTTTTTTTTTTTTGCACAAAGTTGTCACTAAATGATATATTTCTCACACAGGCCATGGGCATATGTGGAATTGCACCCCAAAATACATTTAGCTGCTTCTCCTGAGTATGGGGATACCACATGTGTGGGACTTTTTGGGAGCCTAGCCGCATACGGGGCCCCGAAAACCAAGCACCACCTTCAGGATTTCTAAGGGCGTAATGTTGTGATTTGACTCCTCACTACCTATCACAGTTTTGAAGGCCATAAAATGCCAAGATGGCACAAACCCCCCCCCAAATGACCCCATTTTGGAAAGTGGACACCCCAAACTATTTGCTGAGAGGCATGTTGAGTCCATGGAATATTTTATATTTTGACACAAGTTGCGGGAAAGTAACACTTTTTTTTTTTTTTTGCACAAAGTTGTCACTAAATGATATATTGCTCAAACATGCCATGGGCATATGTGGAATTACACCCCAAAATACATTCTGCTGCTTCTCCTGAGTATGGGGATACCACATGTTTAGGACTTTTTGGGAGCCTAGCCGCGTACGGGGCCCCGAAAACCAAGCACCGCCTTCAGGATTTCTAAGGGCATAAATTTTTGATTTCACTCCTCACTTCCTATCACAGTTTTGAAGGCCATAAAATGCCAAGATGGCACAAAACCCCCCCAAATGACCCCATTTTGGAAAGTAGACACACCAAGGTAATTGCTGAGAGGCATGTTGAGTCCATGGAATATTTTATTTTTTGACACAAGTTGCGGGAAAGTGACAATTTTTTTTTTTTTTTGCACAAAGTTGTCACTAAATGATATATTTCTCACACAGGCCATGGGCATATGTGGAATTGCACCCCAAAATACATTTAGCTGCTTCTCCTGAGTATGGGGATACCACATGTGTGGGACTTTTTGGGAGCCTAGCCGCATACGGGGCCCCGAAAACCAAGCACCGCCTTCAGGATTTCTAAGGGCGTAAAGTTGTGATTTCACTCCTCACTGCCTATCACAGTTTTGAAGGCCATAAAAAGCCCAGATGGCACAAAACCCCCCCAAATGACCCCATTTTGGAAAGTAGACACCCCAAGCTATTTGCTGAGAGGCATGTTGAGTCCATGGAATATTTTATATTTTGACACAAGTTGCGGGAAAGTGACATTTTTTTTTTTTTTTTTTGCACAAAGTTGTCACTAAATGATATATTGCTCAAACATGCCATGGGCATATGTGGAATTACACCCTAAAATATATTCTGCTGCTTCTCCTGAGTATGGGCATACCACATGTGTGGGACTTTTTGGGAGCCTAGCCGCATACGGGGCCCCGAAAACCAAGCACCGGCTTCAGTATTTCTAAGGGCGTTAAGTTGTGATTCCACTCCTCACTACCTATCACAGTTTTGAAGGCCATAAAATGCCAAGATGGCAAAACCCCCCCCCCCAAATGACCCCATTTTGGAAAGTAGACACCCCAAGCTATTTGCTGAGAGGCATGGTGAGTATTTTGCAGCTCTCATTTGTTTTTGAAAATGAAGAAAGACAAGAAAAATGTATTTTTTTTTCTTTTTTCAATTTTCGAAAGTTTGTGACAAAAAGTGAGGTCTGCAAAATACTCACTATACCTCTCAGCAAATAGCTTGGGGTGTCTATTTTCCAAAATGGGGTCATTTGGGGGGGGTTGTGCCATCTGGGCATTCCATGGCCTCCGAAACTGTGATAGGCAGTGAAGAGTGAAATCAAAAATTTACGCGCTTAGAAAGCCTGAAGGCGGGGCTTGGTTTTCGGGGTCCCGTGCGCGGCTAGGCTCCCAAAAAGTCCCACACATGTGGTATCCCCATACTCAGGAGAAGCAACAGAATGTATTTTGGGGTGTAATTTCACATATCCCCATGGCATGTTTGAGCAATATATCATTTAGTGACATCTTTGTGCAAAAAAAAAAAAAAAAAAAAAAAAGATTTGTCTCTTTCCCGCAGCTTGTGTCACAATATAAAATATTCCATGGACTCGACATGCCTCTCAGCAAATAGCTTGGGGTGTCTACTTTCCAAAATGGGGTCATTTGGGGGGGTTTGAACTGTCCTGGCATTTTATGCACAACATTTAGAAGCTTATGTCACACATCACCCACTCTTCTAACCACTTGAAGACAAAGCCCTTTCTGACACTTTTTGATTACATGAAAAAATAATTTTTTTTTGCAAGAAAATTACTTTGAACCCCCAAACATTATATATTTTTTTTAAAGCAAATGCCCTACAGATTAAAATGGTGGGTGTTTCATATTTTTTTTTCACACAGTATTTGCGCAGCGATTTTTCAAACGCATTTTTTGGGGAAAAAACACACTTTTTTAAATTTTAATGCACTAAAACACACTATATTGCCCAAATGTTTGATGAAATAAAAAAGATGATCTTAGGCCGAGTACATGGATACCAAACATGACATGCTTTAAAATTGCGAACAAATGCGCAGCGGCGACAAAATAAATACATTTTTAAAAGCCTTTAAAAGCCTTTACAGGTTACCACTTTAGATTTACAGAGGAGGTCTACTGCTAAAATTACTGCCCTCGTTCTGTCCTTCGCGGTGATACCTCACATGCATGGTGCAATTGCTGTTTACATTTGACGCCAGACCGACGCTTGCGTTCGCCTTTGCGCGAGAGCAGGGGGGGACAGGGGTGCTTTTTTTTTTTTTTTTTTTTTCTTTATTAATTTTTTGCTTTTTTATCTTATTTTTAAACTGTTCCTTTCATTTTTATTTTTTTTTAATTAATTTTATTGTTATCTCAGGGAATGTAAATATCCCCTATGATAGCAATAGGTAGTGACAGGTACTCTTTTTTTTTTAAATTGGGCTCTATTAGACCCTAGATCTCTCCTCTGCCCTCAAAGCATCTGACCACACCAAGATCGGTGTGATAAAATGCTTTCCCAATTTCCCAATGGCGCTGTTTACATTCGGCGAAAGCTAAGTCATGAAATGCTCGTAGCTTCCGGTTTCTTAGGCCATAGAGATGTTTGGAGCCATTCTGGTCTCTGATCAGCTCTATGGTCAGCTGGCTGAATCACCGGCTGCATTTTCAGGTTCCCTGTTGGGACAGGAAAGCCAGAGAAAAACATGGAAGACGGTGGGGGAGGGGGGGGCATTCCCTCCCACTGCTTGCAAAAGCAGTCTAGAGGCTAATTAGCCGCTAGGATTGCTTTTACATGAAAGCCGACCGCTGGCTGAAAAGAATGATACCAAGATGATACCTAAACCTGCAGGCATCATTCTGGTATAACCACTCAAAGTCCAGCAACATACCAGTACGTTGCTGGTCCTTGTTAGGCATATATTGTAAACTTTTTTTTCATGCAGCCTGTGGGCTGAACGAAAAAAAAGATATTGATCGGTGGGTATGCCCACCATTAGAATACCTCCCTTCATCCACCCACTTCTAATGATGGGCATACATGCACCATTTATATATGCCGAAGCATGGGGGCATCCTCCCGCAAAAGGCAGGAGCAAATTGCTCCTCCACCCACTGCTGCCCCCACGCTTCGGCATATATGCTGAAGTATGTAACTGTGGTGGTGAAATCACCTCCGACAGCGCTGGAGTCACGGCTTTATATATCGTGGGAGCAAACGCTGTTGCTGTCAAGATAAATAAATCTGCGCTGCAACTGAATGGCGTACCTGCTAAGCAAATGATGGTTAACAATAAAACAAAGTAACATTACAGTATAACAGTAAGACTTACCATACCTGCAAAGCAAATACAAAAAAAAACATAGTAAAAAATAAAACATTTAACGCAACCTGTGCCTAAAATATATATATGCCGAAGCATGGGGGCATCCTCCCGCAAAAGGCAGGAGCAAATTGCTCCTCCACCCACTGCTGCCCCCACGCTTCGGCATAT
The DNA here is from genome assembly GCF_042186555.1 of Aquarana catesbeiana. Taxonomy (NCBI): domain Eukaryota; kingdom Metazoa; phylum Chordata; class Amphibia; order Anura; family Ranidae; genus Aquarana; species Aquarana catesbeiana. Next base: position 792,605,284 of record NC_133325.1, read on the forward strand.
ATGCTGAAGTATATAACTGTGGTGGTGAAATCACCTCCGACAGCGCTGGAGTCACGGCTTTATGTATCGTGGGAGCAAACGCTGTTGCTGTCAAGATAAATAAATCCGCGCTGCAACTGAATGGCGTACCTGAAAACAATAAAATGGTTACCAACAAAACACAGTAAACGGTAAAGTATGAAAAATCTGAAAAGGAAACATGGTAAAACATAATAACAATAAAACATTGCAGAATAGAATAGAGTAAAAAAGAGAAGAACAATAGAGAGAGAATAGAGAGAGAGAACAATAAAACAACAACTATTTTTGGTTTTTTTATTTTATATTTTTTTTTGTGTTTTTATTTTTTTTAATTTTTTTTTTTACACTTTTTTTTAGTAACTTTTAACTTTTGTAACTCGTTCCAGGTTTGGGTCTCTCAAAATGCAATGGCATCTTGGGAGACCCTGTGTTAGTGTGCCTAGTCTGTGCAGTGCTGAACCCTACGCTAATACTCAACTAATGTATGGTAGCGTTCAAAGCATTCACCCATGCAAAGACCAGGATTGCCAGGACAGGAGGGACAATAATACCAGGTGTCACGCCTAAATCCGTGCTTGCTGCAGACACAACATCTTTTTTGGGGGGCTCGTTGGGTAGGGGTACTCGGGATGGCATTAAGAAAATGCCGCTCATGCAGCCGGCTTACTGCATTTGGTTGGGGAAGGTGAGGTAGAGCACCGTCTGGAAACAGAAGGGCTCTGACGATCTCTTCCTGGAATTTAAGGAAGGATCCAGTCTGTCCTGAAGCTCTGTATAGCACATGAGCATTCAGCAAAGCCAATTGAAATAAGTATACAGACACTTTTTTGTACCAGCGTCTGGACTTACGGGCAACTAAGTACGGCGCCAACAACTGGTCTTTGAGGACACAGAGGGGTTTCTCCACAACACCAGTCGCCGTAGAAATTTGGGTCGTCGTGTCTGCATGAAATGGAGGTGAGAACGAAAACATTCTTCTTATCCCTCCACTTCATAGCGAGCAAATTATTATACTTCAAGCTGGCTCTCTCCCCCAGCCTAAGACGGGAATCTACAAGCCGCTGGGGAAAGCCCCGGCGATTAGGTCGCACGGTGCCACATGCTCCAATCTGCTGATCAAACAAGTGACTAAAAAGTGGCACGCTCGTATAATAATTGTCCACGTACAAGTGGTACCCCTTTCCGAATAAGGGTGACACCAAGTCCCACACTATCTTGCCAGCGCTTCCTATGTAGTCAGGGCAGTTTGTCGGCTCTACGTGACTATCTCTTCTCTCGTAAACCATAAAACTACATGTATAGCCTGTGGCCCTGTCACAGAGCTTATACATCTTGACCCCGTATCTGGCACGCTTGCTGGGAAGGTACTGTTTGAATGACAAGCGGCCAGAAAACTTAATCAGGGACTCATCAACGCAGACAACTTGATGGGGGGTAAACAAGTCTGCAAAACGTTGGTTGAAGTGGTTTACGAGGGGCCGAATTTTGTAGAGCCGATCGTATGCAGGGTCTCCACGAGGACGACAGAGTTCATTGTCGTTGAAGTGCATGAACCGCAAAATCTGCTCGTATCGTGCCCTGGCCATGGAAGCAGAGAACAAGGGTGAATGGTAAATTGGGTCAGTGGACCAATATGACCGCAACTTACTCTTTTTATTCAACCCCATGAGGAGGGAAAGGCCCAGAAAGGTCTTAAATTCGGAGACCGTAATTGGTCTCCAATCTCTGGCAAGGGAGGACTGGGGATTAGCGGCGATGTGTTGACCAGCGTATAAATTGCTTTGGTCCACAATAGATCTATAGAGATCTTCGGTGAAAAACAGTGAATAAAAATCCAGTGGCGTAAAGTCAACTGTTTCCACCTGAATTCCGGGTTGGCCAGTGAAAGGGGGAAGTACGGGTGCTGCAGAAGTGGAAGGTTCCCAATTCGGATTGGCGAATGCAGCAGGAAGGGCACTATGGGCACGACGGGCCTGTCTTTGTCTTCTTGGTGGCAGCGGGACACTACTTGTGCTTGCCACCTCACCAGCTTGAACTGCACTTATGGGACTCGCCACGTCACCACGTGATACTGCAGTGCTGGATGTACGACCAGGGTGTACTAGGCCGCTGGTGCTTGCCAGTTCACCAGAAGGAGTAGCGGCACTAGTACTTCTCTGCTCCATACGAGAGCCCTGCGGTTCTTGCACTTCAAGGACAGAATAAGTTCGGGGTCTGGTACGCCTGACCTTAGCAGGGACCACAACTCCATCGTCAGAGCTATCTGTCATGGAGCTGCTGTCCTCTACAGGATCGTATTCTGAGCCTGAATCTGACAGATGAGTGACTTCCTCTTCACTATCTGTCATACTCAGAAACGTGTAGGCCTCTTCACTAGTGTACCTTCTATTTGCCATTTTGGGCTCTAAATTTAGAGGTACATTAGTGAGACTCACAGGCAAAAAAGCTCCTGACTGTTGGCGACTGTATCAAAACGCTACCAAAAAACTGTTAGCGATCGCAGGGATCAGGCCTGACTCTGCGAACGCTGCAGTTATGTGTGCTTAGTGTTTTGTAAGTGACAGTTATCGATCGATACTGCACTTGGGTGGGCTGGGCAGGGCTGGGCCGAGGAGCAAAACGCAGGTGCTAGCAGGTATCTGGGCTGATCCTGCTAACACTGCGTTTCAGGGAACCCTAAACTGCTGGGGAGTATAGATCTGATCGGATCAGATATCGATCCGCTCAGATACTATAGCACTAAGGGAGGTGTATGCTGCGTGCGTGGGTTTTAGCGGTACTGGCGCTAACCTGACGCTGCCTGGGGCGACGCAGACCTTATCTGATCCTAAAAACTTAACTTCTATCACCGCCGGGCAATTAGGGGGTTAAACCTTTATAGGGTAATAAACGGCGGGTGCCCTAAAACTATAATAAACTATAATAAACTGTAATAAACTGTAATAAACTACAAAAAACAAACTAGCTAACCAGCGTCACCCGTAACACTTATACGGTGATCGCTGGTGAAAGGGTTAACTAGGGGGCAATCAGGGGGTTAAAACCTTTAGCAGGTAGTATATGGAGGTCCCTGTCGCTATAAAACACTGACAGCGAACCTATATACTTACCTCCCTAACTAGCGTCACCTGTGTCACTAATACAGCGATCAGAAAAACGATCGCTTAGCGACACTGGTGACGGGGGGTAATCAAGGGGTTAACTTTTATTAGGGGGGGTTAGGGGGGTACCCTGGACCTAAGGGGGGGGACCCTAGACCTAAAGGGGGCTAACCTAACTGCCCTAAAAATTTTAACTGACACAAACTGACACCAATGCAAAAAAAAAAAAATGCTATTGGTGTCAGAGTGACAGGGGGTACAGGGGGGTGATCAGGGGGTGATCGGGGGGTGATTGGGGGTGACAAGTGTGCCTGGCGTGTTCTACTGTAAGTGTAGTGTTGTGCAGACTTACTTGGATGTCTTCTCTCCTCGGCGCGGTGACGAAAAGACCGGCTCGAGGAGAGATGACATCACTTCCTTTCCCTCTGTTTACATTACAGAGGGAAAGGAAGCATTTTCATTCGCCGGGAGCGATCGGGAGGGGGTGGCCAACAATGGATGGCCGCCCCCTCACCTCTCATCGCCCGGGAAGAAATGGCGACTGCCTCGGGCACCGGGGGGGGGACCGATCGGACCCCCCACCCGCGGAAGGCAAATCACGTACATGTACGTGATTTTGCCTGTCCGTGCCACCTTGCCGACGTACATCGGCGTGAGGCGGTCGTCAAGTGGTTATGTAAGCGCCGCCATCATGGCAACGATGTAAACATTGTTAAGAATCGGCTCATCCATATGTAAAAACTTGCTCCAATACATGCTAGTGGCAATACCTTAATAATACTGCTTCATACATAAATAACAAACTGGGGAATTCATTAAACAGTATTAAAACCGATATACTAAACTAAAAATTGTGTATTAAAAAATCAATCAATATTAGCTGTTACATTACTTTCACTTATGCCATCTAGTGGTGAAATATAGCAATGACAGCTGATAAATGATTACTACATCCAGCAGGAAATTATGAGTGTGTTGCACAAATCGAATGGGGAAAATTAATAGCTAGGGGGTGTCTTATCACTTGTGGCATCTACTGGTGACTTAGACCATGGCATCTAATAGATAATTGGATTACCTCACAGGAAGAAAGGCATAATCAGCTAAAAATAAGGGTAATATATACCTCTCCACCTAAAATCTTAATACATATAATGGACACAATAAAACAAATGTTTTGCCAGATATTTAAACACGGCAATATCTATCAAAATTCTTCTAGGTCATAGTTTGATCTTCAACTCAATGTTAATCAAGAAATTTGCTGATTGGATCAAAACTCCCTAACCTGTGATCCAAAGTAGAAGAACACATTATGTCAAACATCTACTAAATCATTAGTTAACTAATGATTTTAGTAGATGTTTGACATAATGTGTTCTTCTACTTTGGATCACAGGTTAGGGAGTTTTGATCCAATCAGCAAATTTCTTGATTAACATTGAGTTGAAGATCAAACTATGACCTAGAAGAATTTTGATAGATATTGCCGTGTTTAAATATCTGGCAAAACATTTGTTTTATTGTGTCCATTATATGTATTAAGATTTTAGGTGGAGAGGTATATATTACCCTTATTTTTAGCTGATTATGCCTTTCTTCCTGTGAGGTAATCCAATTATCTATTAGATGCCATGGTCTAAGTCACCAGTAGATGCCACAAGTGATAAGACACCCCCTAGCTATTAATTTTCCCCATTCGATTTGTGCAACACACTCATAATTTCCTGCTGGATGTAGTAATCATTTATCAGCTGTCATTGCTATATTTCACCACTAGATGGCATAAGTGAAAGTAATGTAACAGCTAATATTGATTGATTTTTTAATACACAATTTTTAGTTTAGTATATCGGTTTTAATACTGTTTAATGAATTCCCCAGTTTGTTATTTATGTATGAAGCAGTATTATTAAGGTATTGCCACTAGCATGTATTGGAGCAAGTTTTTACATATGGATGAGCCGATTCTTAACAATGTTTACATCGTTGCCATGACGGCGGCGCTTACATAAGCTGGCTAACAGGCACCGGACTCCTCATCCCTTTGATAAAGTCACGTGCTGTGACGCAACGTGTCAGGGTAGGAGGAGCCAGGTGCCGACGCTTCCCGGGGACGGCCGTACCCGGAAGCCCTATTGTCTCTGCTGTACTCTTGCTGACAGTTCCTGTTTTTAATGTAAGTTACTACGTTTTATTAATAAACCTGTATTGAAATACTTCACTATGGAAGCCTCTCCTTCTTCCTCATTATCATGCTGGGGTTTGTGTGAGCGTTGGTGATCAGGAGGAAAAGTTTGACACACGCACACCCCTTGGGAAGAGGGGGACAGCTGTTGGATCATCATCATCCCTCACAGAGAAATATTAATCATCTGCTTGATTTGGCCCATTGGGGGCCGCTGATTAAGGTGAGAGGCTGGGGGAAACACTTGTGTGCTGCACCAGTTGTTCAAAGAGAAGGAATCCAGCACATAGTCACCTCACTGGCACGTCATGATTAATCATCTGTATGGACATTATGAATCACATTGCATGAAGCAATAGCTGTTTGGACTTGATCACATTTATGTCACAGTTCTTTCTACAGGGGGTCCCCGGGTTACAAACAAGTTAGGGACTGTAGGTTTGTTCTTAAGTTGAATCTGTTTGTAAGTCGGAACAGGTACATTTTTTAAGTGTAGCTCCAGCCAAAAAAAACTATTTTTAAGCTTTTTGGATAGCATAGGAAAGGGTTATCACCCCTTTAACATTTGTTTTGCTGTCTGTGCTCCTCTTCAGAAGATTTCACCTCACTTTCTGTCCCAATGACAATTGGATTTTGAAAATTTTGGGTTGTTGTGGAAACAAGTCTTGGTGATAAAGCATCAGTGGAGGTACCTTTTCCCCATAATAGATCTTACAGGAGTGAATTTCCCTTCCTAGGGGTAGATTTCCTCTCACTTCCTGTTGTCTCCCCCCGTTTGTAAGTAGGAGTCGTTTGTAAGTTGGATGTTTGTAACTAGGGGACCCCCTGTATTTTATAAGGAATATTTCTAGGTGGGAGAGTTTGTTGGTGATTTATTTCAGAGTCGCAAGTTCATTTTATACGCATGATTTTGCACATATGTCACTGTTTTTTTGCACTTGGTCACGTTTGTTTATATATGTGATATAGAGTTAAGTTGTTTGCTTTGGCAGCAATCTAGTCACCAATATTACCTATTTTGTGCAACAATTTTTAATTTTTAATTTTCACTTATTATGGTGAGGAAAATTATGTACTTTGTATGATACACTTTGAGGATTGTTTTTTATTTTTATTTTATTTCATTATTATGATTAAGTTTAATCACCTGTAATCACAATTTCGACTTAGTTTGGTTGAAGAACATTATATTTATTGGATGATTTATGTGAATTTTATTAGGAATGATAACCAGCTTTTAACTATTCAGTTGGTTTGGCTGTCCCCTAATGGGAGAAGTTAGTATTGCCCATTTAAGAAAGTATTGAAGATTGTTTATTCAGGAAGTATTGAGATTTTAAGGGATTTTGAGACTTTGATCTAACATGAGTGGTACACTTGCCCATTAAGGAAGGATTGAAGATTATTGATTCAGGAAGGATTGAGATTTATTGCATTTTGAGCTTTTTCTAATATTATTGGTACACTTAGATTAGCGCCACATACTTTTGATTATCATCACGGTACTTTTTAGGGTGGGTGAGGCCACCTCATATGTTGGCAGCTTCTCTACTTTCGTTCCATTGCCTAGGACCCTCTGAGAGGGTGGTTGTGCGCATTAGTAATTTATTATTCCATCCACAGGGAGGACAACATCCAAAGTGGAGGATATCTCATGCTGTCTTTCAATGGCTGTCTGGTAAGCCTTTAATCTTTCTGTGGTGACGGTTTTTATCAGCGGTGGAAGTCACGGATTTACCCAGCAGAATTTTCACTCAAGCATTTGTGGACACTATAATATAATTAAGCACGTTATTTATAAAATTTGAATTGGTGTTTGCCATTTTTCACCTATGGATAATATCCATTAATCCTTATTAGGTTAATTAGTAGTTATACCATGTGCACGATTTGCCAGTTTTTCATGGTCTTATTTGCCTTTTAGTATAGTTTATTGTCTACTGTGGAGTAGACATCCAGCGCTGCACTTTTTTTGTATATATACATTTTCTATATTATGCAACTGTTTGTATAACCAATGTAAATTAAAATGTATGGAGAGTTGTACTTCTATAATCAGTATGATTTCTCTGGAATTACTTCTATTTACACTCAGAAATACATTCTTTGATTCGCTAATTTTTTTCTCTTTCTGCTGGGCAACTAATCCGTGAAATAAAAATCTATGGAGCATGAACTATGTCTGCATATTTTTTCATCTATCGCGATGTCACATCTGGAATAGTCCCAACAAAACAAAATATATTACAGCTCACCTGTCATTTGTTCCTTTTTCATTTCCTTTATTTTCACCTGGTGATCCTGCCAGTAACACACTTCCTGTCCTAGGGTGACAACACATCCCTCTCTCCTCCCCTTCATAACGTGATGGGGGAATTCTGTAGTCCACTGAAAGAGCTTAAGAAGGATGATAACATTGTTTGAGATTTCAGTCCAGATCAGGGAAAGTGACAAGAACACCGGATTTCCCGCATAATCAACAGGTAATTTCTATGACCGATGAAAGTGTTCTTAGCCTGAAAAAAAGAAAACTAATGCAGCCACAGATTGTAAGAACTGGTAAGCTGAAATATACATTTTTATTCTACTGTGGCAATATGTGAGTATATCTGGTAATACTTGGTAATGGTGGAAAAACATAGACAATATAATTAAGGGACAGTTGATGCAGCCTGGTCACCCCCCCTTCCATCTGCAGGCATTGGTCTCTTTTCCAGAAGGAAAGCAGCTCTGCCCACCTCTCCTCCATCCCACTCTGTGAATGGGAGTACTCACATTTGGTGTCACTGCCACTACAAGGGAAGACCCACCAGTGTGGATATTTCACTATCTTGGCATTTTTTTCAGAAATAAGACAATAAAAATTAAAAGAGAACATTGAAAAATGATTCACCCCAGGTGTCACCCTAGATCTCTGGTGCCCTGTCAGTGTGTGACCCCCCCCAGAATGGAAATCTACCCATGGGGACATTAGTTCTGGTGACCAATTTGGAGGGATTGCCTTCACTTCTTGTCGCTATGGGACAGGAATTAACCACTTGCTTACTGGGCACCTAAACCCCCTTCCTGCCCAGACCAATTTTCAGCTTTTAGCGCTGTCACTCTTTGAATGACAATTGCGCTGTCATGCAACACTGTACCCATATGATATTTTTATCATTTTTCCCCACAAATAGAGCTTTCTTTTGGTGGTCTCTCTAGAATATATGCAAAGCAATTTAAAGTGCAAGTGCTCGGAAGCAAAAACAAACTCAACAATCAAAATATAAACTCAGCATCAAATGGTACCCATGTGTAGTGTGAATTGTGTGTGATAACCACAATATTAAAGTGATCAAGTGCATATACAATTTCATATACAATTTAGTATATATGATATTTAAAAAGTTCATTTAATTCTCTGTGATTTTTTCCGGGTCCTGGTATAGCAAGGATCTTTCCACCACCATCACCACCTGCCACACATCCTACTCACCAAAATCCCATGACACCCATCACAGGTAGTCATAAGCGCTTAAACAACAATCCAGATCTAAATTCCTTACAGCCACAACACTGGTCCGAACGGATGGTCAGACGGGATTCAATCGGCAGATTGTCCCGGACGTTTTGTGGGTATTCTCAAGATACATATTTACCATCGCCACAGCAGGTATCCAAGATTCAGTGGGAAATAAAAAAGAATAGGGCTTCCATGATGAAGTACTGTATGTCACAATTTATTCCAAAAATTCCAAGAGAAACAAGTAAAATAGTTTAAAATCATAGTGTTCCTAGCAGCTAACACATCCATGTGTTGGAAACGCCATTAGCATTCCAAGCTGCATTACATGATGGAAGTGATGTATCACGTTCGAGCCACCCTACGCATTTCATCAGCACGCTCTGGGGTCATGTGATCGGACACGTCGCTTCCATTTTTATACAAATCTGTCAATTATGGATATCCAATCTGAATCAATCCTTACTCAAAAGACATAAAAACCTATATAAACCATAAAGTATTAAAAAGAAAAACTATAAAAACAAATTAAATTAAAATAAATTGATAAAATTTGAAGCAAATTCATTAAATTACATTTTAAATTGACATTACGTTTATTGGAAATATTGTATCAAAGAACACTGCCATCTTGTGGACAAAGATTAGATTTTAATTTAACATTAAATTGTATCAAAGAGCACTGCCATCTTGTGGCCAAAAAACAGACGGTAGGTGTTGTTGAAAGTATATGGACTAAAGAAAAAAATATTGTCTAAAGAAAAAAATATATATGTGTGGAGCTATCTTGTTGCAAAAAAGGGGAAAGGATTCAGTCAGATTGGATTTGCCTTTTACAAAGAAAAAACTGAGTACTGTCCGTGATACTTTTTTTATTTGCACTAACATACAATTTTTCAGGACAAGCTTTCGGGGTATGTCCCCTTCTTCAAGGTCCAAGCAGTATTGAATCACAAATTTTTAAGCAGAATGTTAAAGAAAAAAAAAGAGAAAAACAAACACATACAAATCAATGGTAATAAAGATAGCAGCAGAGTTAGTGAGATAAGACAGAGGGAGAGCTATAGAGTGATGGGGGAGGGGGGATACTAGTCACAGAGGGGGTCTTAAAACTTTAGCATAATGTGTAAGGAAACCAATATCTAAATTCAGGCCATTATTTTTTGTGTCAAAAAGAAGTATCATTCGTAGTTCAAACGTTTTCCTTTCCTGGATAGTTCTGAAATTCCCTTTAAGAACTAAAACATTGAGGTCTTCTATAGTGTGGTCCGGTTGTGAGAAGTGATGTCCCACAGGTGTGCATAAACTCTCTTCTTTATGTTCCTTGATGGTATGTCTGTGCAAATTCATCCTCGCTTGCAACTTCTTTGTGAATCAATACTGCGTGGACCTTGAAGAAGGGAACATACCCCGAAAGCGTGTCCTGAAAAATTGTATGTTAGTGCAAATAAAAAAAGTATCACAGACAGTACTCAATTTTCTCTGTCACAATTGCACTAATACGGCTACAATCAAATCAAGTACAAAGAAAAAACAACAGACATGATTCCTAGTAATTAAATAATTTAAATCAATTGATTCCCGCAGGTGTAAGTGTGTTTAATTTATAAATCCATTCAGTTTCATTTTTTGATATTCTCTGAATCATATTTCCTCCTCTCCAATCAATGTCTATTTTATTTATCCCAAAGAATTTGGCCACACTGGGATCCTTATTGTGGTAAATCCTAAAACGGTCTGAAAGGCTTTGTTTTGGGTACCTATTTTTAATATGATTTAAATGCTCATTAATACGGGTGCATAAATTCCTTTAGTGCGCCCCATGTATTGAAGGGCAAATAAGATAAGTAATGTGGGTGGATTTACAAGTGATAAACTTCTCAATTTTATATTCACTCCCTGTGCTAAAAGATGTAAATTTTAATACTTTTCTATCATTTTTCCTCATTAATTTGCACGCTTTACACTTTTTACAATAATAAAATCCTGTTAAATCCAAAAAAGTACCAACTTTCTTTGGGAGGTTGAGTACATTGGAGGGCCAATCTGTTCCTCAAATTAGGTGCCCGTCGATATATGAAATTTGGGTGATTGGGTATAAATGTTGACAATTTCCTGTCTCTCAATAGTAGTGGCCAATGTTTCATAACTATTTTCTCCAGACTTTTGTAAGCTCTACTAAAATTAGTCAAAAAAGGTATGAACTGTAAATCTAATTTCTTTTTGGGTCTGTCCTCCAGAAGTGATTTTCTGTCCATCTCCATCACCTCTGTGTGGATAGACGTAAGATCCCGATCTCTGTAACCTTTTCCTTTAAATTTATCAACCACAATGTCTGACTGATGTAAATAATCAGACAAATTATGGCAGTTTCATCTAATCCTCATCAGCTGGCCCTTAGGAACCCCTCCTAAGCACCTGGGATGGTGACAGCTGGCTGTGAGCATATCACTATTTCTGTCAGTGCCCTTGAAATAGGTCTTGGTATGAATGCAACCATTTGCCTTCACCAAGACCAAATTGAGGAAACTGATTTCATTTAATTTCCAACTGCCTGTGCATTTTAGCCCGTAGATATGGTTGAGGTTACCAGTGTTTCCACTGTACCGTCCCAAAGAATACTAATGTCATCAATGTACCTTTTATATAAAGATATTTCAGGTATGGGAACTCCAAATATAAATGCTCTTCCCATTGGCTCATGAGTATATTTGCTACACTGGGAGCATACTTGGCTCTCATAGCCACTCCCTTGACCTGTTTATAGCACGATCCCTCATGCCAAAAATAATTATTAGACCTTGCCAATTCTAATGCCTCAATAAGGAACTTTTTGGCTATGGTAAATTTTATTAATGATCTTCTCCATTTACATATCTGCTTACAACGAGCTGCTCCCACATTATTGTTTATTCATTACCATTTGCGCAGGTTGAGTGGTATTTTTCACTTATATTTTATTCAACTTTCTTTTGGTGGTATTTGATCACCTCTGGGTTTTTTATTTTTTTTTAAACAAATTAAAAAGGACTGAATTAAAAAAAAAAAACAAAACAGTTTTATATTTTATTAAAATTTTGCAAACGGGTAATTTTTCTCCTACATTGATGTACGCTGATGAGGCTAAACTGATGGGCACCAATAAGCTGCATTGATGGGCACTGATAAGGTGGCACTGGTGGGCACTGATAGGTGGCATTGGTGGGTGGTACTGATAGGCAGCACTGCTAGGTGGCACTGATTGGCACCACTGGTGGGCATTGATAGGTGGCACTGATTGCTTTCACTTATGTACTGGTGGGCACTGATTCGTGACACTGGCAGGCGGTACTGGTGAGCACATATGAGGCTGCTTCACCTCTTCCTCATTGCGACCGATGTCCCTTCAACAGAAGCCGGTGATGGGCTTTTTTTTTCTCCTCACGCTATCAGCGTGAGGAAAAAAAAAAAAATAGCGATCTTCTGTTTACATCACGTGATCAGCTGTCATTGGCTGACACCTGATCACATTGTAAGGGGTCGGGATAGACCCCTTACTCCGATCTGTGATCACCCGAGTCTCATTGACTCGGGTGATCACAGTGTGCGCCCTTCAGGGAGGCGTGGCCAGCTTGCAAAGGGAAGGACATCTATTGACACCCTCCCGGCAAAGCAGATCCGCGCTGTAGTTGTCATTTGGCTATAGCACGGATCTGAAGGGGTTAAAAGAGAAATCTCCCCAACGGTACTCAGATGGTAAAAATTGACAGGGGGTCCACCCAGTTATATGTCTGAATAGAAGAATTTGTTACAGGATATTCATACAGCTCAAAAAGAGAAAATGACTAGGCTGGTCCATGTCTTCTATCCTTCACAGCGGAAAGCAACTTCAGGCTCATAACACAGAAGGACAAAACTTCCTATAGAAATACACAAATGAGAAGCAGGTGCATCCCCCCTTGTACTGGATAGGTGGCAGAGGGATGGGCACCTTTTAGATCTGGTGGCAATGTCTCCATATAAATTGGATTTGGGCAAAACTATTGCTGATCAGGGAAGTGACCTCTGTCTCCCTACCCAGAGACCCCGGGGCCATTCTGTACGTAATACATATCCATTTATAAATATAAAACGATCAGTGCTTCCATGTCTGATTAATGATAATAAATCATGATTCATACCCAAGCACTGGAAAACTCATTCCTCACCATACATCGATGAATGACTAATGGGGGTCACCAAGCCCTGTATGTACGAGGAGATCAGACTGGTAAATACAAACTTTCAAGCCTTCCCTAATATATAAAGAGGGATGGATACACTTAGGAATTCAGCAGACAACACAAATCTGGTGACACCATTCAAGAGACACTAAACTACTAAAGAAAATCTTAACTCAAAAAAAGTTCCTTCTACTGCTCTCCTCCAAATCCCCTTTCTTCCGGTTAGTGACTATATTCATTCTCCATGCTTCCATTGTATGTAGACACTCTCTAAGCTCCTGGGGATGGTCTATGGGATTTATAGGGTGCATAGAGCAGTGTATATGACCACAACTAACATGCACTGCTTTTTTTCAAATACATGGAAGTGAGTGGGTGGAAAATGAGAGGTTCAGGAGCTCTTGGAGGATGTAACAAGGATTATAAGGCCAGTAAGTAGAGAAGGTTTATGGATTTATTTTTTTTTTAATAAGAATATTGTTTAGTGTCACTTTATTGATGAATGTTCAGTATCCCATAATTTCTATATAAAAAATATATTTTATGATGCATTCAAAATTGTAATAAGTGCTGCAATCATAGTGTAAAACTCCCTCCTTTCTACATCTTTGTGATGTTCAGTTTCTGATTTGTTGCTCCTACATTCCCATTGAGACACAAAAAGCACAGTTAGGGGGTGTTTGTTGTGTTTGGATTTTGGCTTTAAACCTCTTAAAAACAGAAAGTCCTGCCTAGAGCTCAGCAGAACAAGAGGACGGGTATTACCAGAAATGTAACATCTGTGCTCCACTCTGATTTAGTTTCACTTTTACTGTGGCCTGACTTTCCTGGACTCTATGGCTAAACTCCACCAACTGCCATTCAACTGTTCAATGAGCTTTCCCGATTGGCCAGTCAGAGCTCTCGAAAGAATGGCAGTTGGTGGAGCTTATGCCTTAAAAGTCAGGATAGCCTGGCTCCAAAAGATGAAGTGAAACTAAACCAGAGAGGAGCACAGAAGACGCTTTTCTAACAGGTAATCATCATCTGCTGTTCGGAAGAACCTTCAGTTCAAAGTGCAACTCGGAGTACAGACTCCCCTCCTCCTCCAGGATAGGTAGTAGTAATCGGAGCCTAGTCAGTTCCCACAATCTGTACTGGAGAGGCCAATGTAAAAACTACAACACTTTAAAAAATAATTATTCTGTATAAATGGTAGTTTGTACATTTTCCATTTTATGGTCAAAAATAAAAATACATTTAAAAAGGTGGATTCTTTTTTTCTTCCTGGTAAATAGGAGGAATTTTGCAATAAAATGTGTCCTTATATCCCGTCTACCTGGAAGAGTTCTGGTCTCCTTTTTCAAATGTTTTAAGTGTATTCTTATCTTTGCAAAACAGTGTTCACACACACACACACACACACAATTCAGTCAGAGCAGAACCTCCCCCCACCCTCTACAGAAATCCCGGAGTGCTCAGGGGATCCGGTGTCGTGGTATAAAACAATACTAAACAATTTTTTTAGTAAAGATTTATTTATAAAGATATATATTAAAATTTTAAAATTGTTTTAAAACCATATACATATATTTAATATACATGTTTTAAATATTTCACAAAAATTTAAAAGTTTTCATTTAAATAGGACAAGGAATAAGTTACATGTATACAAGTTAATAGTAGAAATTTTGGACAAAACATGTAAACTGTACGAGAACAGAAGAGGACAGTATAGAACCCCGGTGCCCAAATTGTGGCCCAAAGATCTCTTGCAGCCCATCAGTCCTCTGTGTGTGGCCTGTGAGTTGTTGGGCACCATTTAGGTAGCAGAGTGGCAATGGGGTGGCGGAACATTCTTGTGTTTCTCCACTAGGCCACTGAAGGATAGTAGACTGTACTCAGACAGGGAAGGTAGAGCCCCGGCCTGTGGACTGGGGTAGAGCAGCACAGGAATGTGTAATTGGGCAAGTGATCACCAATGATGGGGTGGTTGGTGGGGGGGTAATTGCCATGACCACCAAAGCAGTGGCAATGGGGCCACAGACACCAATGGGGTTATCTTTCATTTTCAAATTCTGTATGGAAAAAAAAAAAAAAAGAAAAAAAAAAGAAACACTTTCACAAAAAAATGCTATAAGTGAGTAGGGTAGTGCAGTTCATCGAGAGCGGTGAGCACCAGGGCAGCAGACAAGCCGCTGTCAATAACAACCCAACCTGCTGGCTAAAGGTGAAGCTGAACAACTGAGTAAAAGAAGAGATTATAGATCATCCTATACAGCCAGACTGCCCAGATGCTGAAAAGGACCAGGTAGGACACCGCTTTTTTCTTTTAACAAGAGAGGATAAGTAGCAGCAAAAGAGCAAGAGGAGGATTCATAGAAAAAAAAAAAAAAAATAAACACGCTTCACCCCCGGAAGATTTTACCCCCTTCCTGACCAGAGCACTTTTTGCAATTCGGCATTGCGTCGCTTTAACTGACAATTGCGCGGTCGTGCAATGTTGCACCCAAACAAAATTGACGTCCTTTTTTTCCCCCACAAATAGAGATTTTTTGGTAGTATTTGATCACCTCTGTGGGTTTTTATTTTTTGTGCTATAAACAAAAAAGGAGCGACAATTTTGGAAAAAACCCAATAATTTTTATTTTTGCTATAAGCAGCCCCAAAAATATATTAAAAAAAAATATTTTTTTCCTCAGTTTAGGCAGATATGTATTCGTCTACATATTTTTGGTTTAAAAAAAAAGTTATAGCATCTACAAAATAGGGGATACAGTGGAACCTTGGATTATGAGCATAATCCGTTCCAGGAGAATGCTCATAATCCAAAGTACTTGCAAATCAAAGCGAGTTTTCCCATTGAAGTCAATAGAAACTAAAATAATTCGCTTCGCATTGACTTCAATGTGATGCAACACCGCATGTGGCCAGAGGCAGGGGGGGCGCCGGAGAGCCTCAGAAACGGCTGAAAAGGCCCTAGCACACTTCGGCTGACCTCGGCAAACCTCGGAAAGACTCCGTTCATGAGCCTTTCCGAGGTTTGCTGAGGTCAGCCAAACTGTTCTCGGCCCTTTCCGTGCATTATTGCCGCAGTTCGGCTCCGGCGCCCCCCACCTCAGGCCAAAAGCGGTACTGCACACCACTTTGGTCTGAATTATGCTCATTTTGTGAGACAACACTCGCAAACTGAGTTAGGATTTTTAGAAATATAGTGCTCATATTGCAAAATGCTCATTAACCACTAAACGCTCGTTAAATCGCAATCCAAGATTCCACAGTAGATTTATGGCGAGTTTTATCGGGACTGCGACAGTATGGAGGACACATCGGACACTTTTGACACTATTTTGGGACCATTGGCATTTATACAGCGATCAGTGCTATAAAAGTGCACTGATTACTGTATAAATGATATTGGCAGGGAAGGAGTTGACACTAGGGGGCGATCAAGGGGTTAATTGTGTTCTAATTGAAGGGGGGAGGGGACTGTGTAGGGGAGATGACAGATCGCTGTTCGTACTCTGTATGAACAATCTGTCTCTTCTCCCCTCAGAGAACCAGAAACGGTTTACACACACAGATCCGGTTCTCGGTGTATCACCAGCGATCGTGGGAGCCCAGCGGTGATTGTGACCACGGGCACTTGCATCGGCCCCAGGGGATTATTGCATCCACCGACATCAATGCTGAGGGTCATTACATCTATTGACTGAGGTTATTATTGCACTCACTGACACCAATGCTAGTGTATTGTACTTCATTAATGGCGATACATTGCAAAATATAAAATAAAAATGCAGCAGAACCAGTTTTTGGGCATGGAGATGTGTTATAGCTGCTAATTTGATTCAATGCCCGAAAATGTGCTGCTACGGTGCAGCCCTCTGGAAGAGTCAGGGCCACAGTTGAGTTTTAGTTAAAGTTTTTGAGTTGACCACCATTAGTATACAGCGTCACATTGTACACAGTACAAGATATAGATCTCCCATTTCTTCCAGTGACTGAATCTGATGAGATGTTGGCTACAGGTCAGTCTGCCTCATGCACAGGATGACAGCGGGCACAGACCCGTTACCCTGGGTGACAGCGGGCACAGACCCGTTACCCTGGGTGACAGCGGGCACAGACCCGTTAAGTACTATGATAGCCACAGGTTCATCATGCTCGGTGATAGCAGGCACGGACCCATCCTGGGATCTGATTTCTTGAACGGTTCTGAGCATATAAAGAAAAGAGGACATGTCAGATGATGGGATAGGATACCCTCATAAAAAACTCTTACTGTAGCTGATTACAAGCCGATTGTCCAGTGGAAGGCTTACTTCCACACACCACCAGTTCTTTCACCAACCCCTTCCTCTCCCTTCATGTTTCCTGGGCTCCACTATGCCCCCTGTGAACCTAGAACTAGGTAGAGGGAGGCCGGCCAGTGAAATGTCTGTTTTGCTTCATCTTCCTACCTAGTAAGTAACTGTATTAGGCTCCATGCACACTTGTGCGACTTGTCATGCAACTTTGATGTCCAATGTTGTATGACAAGTGGTTCCCCACGTTTTTCAATGATAACCATTCATATATGCAAGACTTAATTTATTAGCAACTTCAGAGTAGTTCATGCTCTACTTTGGTCAGATTTTCATTCAACTTGAGGGCCAAAGACTTCATTGTTAACCCTCAGAAGTTGCATGAAAGTCGTACCTGAATGTTATACAATACAACTTGTGTGCAACTGTTGTTCATTATCACTGGTCAAAGCCAAAGTCGTATCAAATATGCTCTCCAAAGTCGATGCCACTTTGGAGTCATACAAGTGTGAATGGAGCCCAACATCACTTCTGGGTTCAGCTGTCCCTTTCTCTGGACGCTGTGGCTGGGGGGGAAGGGAGCCAATGGTGCAAAATTTGACCTCCATTAGCTTCAATGGAGGGCAGCTGAGACATTAGAAGTCTATTTCAGTAAAGAGAACCTGTCACAACAAAATTGCATCACATAGTGAACTTTTGTTTGGTCCCCCATGTGATCTAAAAAAAGTTTAGTGGAAATAAAATTACAAAAAAAAACAAAAAAAAAAAAAACCACCCCTTTGATTCCCTGCCCCTTATGGATGTAAAATACACAAGTTCGGGGTACCCATGTATGAAAATGTAGATTGCGCTATGTTATATCAGAGTGAGAACAATAATTCTAGGGCCATTATTAATGGTTAACTCTAAATTGATAACCTGTTGGGGCTTTTAAAAGCATCACCTATGGAAAATAAGAGGCTACAGAAGTTTGTTGCCAGCATTTCTACTTTCTGAAAATATATCATTTGCAGCTGCAAATACTGTGGCTGCCGACTTAATAAATCGATGCATCGGGATTCAGCCTTAAAGGGGTTGTAAACCCTCGTGTTTTTACACCTTAATGCATCCTATGCATGAAGGTGAAAAGACACCTGGCAGTGACCGCCCCCCCAGTTTACTTACCTGAGCCCCTTCATTTAGTCGGCGGAGATGCACTCTCCCTCTCTCCACAGGGTCTCGGCTCTTGATTGGATAGTTTGATAGCAGCTCAGCCATTGGCTCCCGCTGCTGTCAATCAAATCCAATGACGCGGGCACTGGAGGGCAGGGCGGAGTCTGGCATGCGTGTCTATGGACGCAAATGCTGGACTCGGGAGTGCGCCCGCAAGGTAACCCGATTGGACTTGTAGTTTTGCAACAGCTGGAGGTCCACTTATTTCATATCCGTCCTAGGGCATGATCTGATGTGGGGAGGAGCCGCGAGAGCCGCCGTGGGACCCCAGAAGACGGTGTTCTGGGCCACTGTGCAAAACGAGCTGCACAGTGGAGGTAAGTATAACATGTTTGTTATTTAAAAAATAAATAAATAAAATATGAATAAAATGAGGGTTTACAACCCCTTTAAATGATTCTGCATTGATGCAGAGTACAGCCGAATCGCAATTTCACAGATGACGTCATCCCGGCGACCCTGGTCAAGAGTCCTCCCTCCTCTCCCTGTGTGAGTCATGCAGAGTGGTGATCTCCCGCTGTGTCACAGAGCTTGAATCTGAAATGCTCGGCGGCCGCTGTGACAATGTCCCGCCTCCTATGATAGACGGCACACTGATCCAATGCCGGGAAATTTCATCAGTGTGAAGTCTATTATTGGAGGCGGGGCTTTGTTGACAGCGGCCACCTGGCAATTCAAATCCAAGCTCCTTGACACAGGAGATCGCTGCTCTGTGTGATCCAGGCACCGGTGAGGCGGCATCTGACAGGCACCGGTGAGGCGGCATCTGACATTGCTGCACTGATGGGTTTGTGATGAACCCCATGGGCAGTAATCATGATGCATCGTGGAAGCTAATCGAATCGTTGACATGACAATTGTAATCTAATTGAATCGTGAGACCAGTGAAGACGTGAAGCTCTACTATCCAGGGATCCAGTGCTGGTTTTTTGTTGGTTTTCAGGTCACCAGCGCCGCCATGTTTATGATGGGAAGCCTGCTGCGATTCCCTGTGGCTTCTCAGCTGGCTCCCCACTGCGCTTTGTGAATGGCCCCCCAGCCTGCCAGGAATAGTCATGTGTGCTAGCAGATTGCGGGCAGAAGTTGCCTGCCAGAAATAAATAAACTGCCAAAAGTGAAAGGGGGGGAAATCATCGGAACCTCACGAATAAATCTCCAAAAAATTAGGATAATTCCGCTTTTAGATAGTTGTCCCTGGAACAACTGCCCCCATTGGTAGATTACCCCTCATCTCTTGTTCTGGGGACAACACTTTGGATTTCCCCTCATTGTCCGTTTCGATGACAAAAGTTCAAAACAGACATTTTAACATGACGGGGGGTGGGGGGGGGTTCGACCTTTAACGCCACCCAAAACTAGAAAAAAAAAAAATTAAATTAAAAAAAAAAAAAAAGTCTTTAAATGTTAAAAAGTCAGATTTTGTCAGAACACTTTTTTTTGGCTGAGCTCTGGAGGAATTTTTATAAAGTCATATCAAGAATTTGCCTTGCTGGTAAGAGATGCTTAGATCAAGGAAAAATAAAAACTAGGGATGCACAGATACTGGTGCCAATACAGAGCATTACAGAGTACTTGTGAAAATACTCCTGATATGGAAACTGATACTTTGCAGTGCGATTGTGTGCATGGAAAGGGAATAGCACCATCTAGTGGGCAGTTTATTAAAAATGTTAGAACGTGCATATCTGGTCACATGCAAAATCTGCATAGGGGTCTCGGTCTCACCAATCATAGCAAATCACAGCAGCTGGTGGAGGTAGGTGGCCATAAAATAGAATATATTTATAGCAGAAAATACTGATTTTACCTTGTAAGCAACAAGTGTCAGAAAAAGGTTTAGTCTTTAAATGTTTTTTTAAATAGTTAAACTGCCCTCATTTACAGAGTTCATCCCCTTGATCTAAAATAACTAAAATGTTATAATGTTTCCTTTTATCTAGCAGCGCTAAGCAAGGTTGATAAAACATTTTTTTAAAAATAAATAAAATAAAAAATCCGACAAATGTTTGACAGCTCTAAGTAGAGAATGGCTCTGTTATTATTATTAATTAGGGATAGATTGAATGGGTTTTTTGGTACCGATACCGAAAATAAATCTTCCTTGATCCCGAAAACTGAAACCGATAGCGAAAGTGACTGTTAAAAATATTTTATACAGGAGACGGTCAGAGACTGGGGACACTGTACAGGAGACGGTCAGAGACTGGGGACACTGTACAGGAGACGGTCAGAGACTGGGGACACTGTACAGGAGACGGTCAGAGACTGGGGACACTGTACAGGAGACGGTCAGAGACTGCAGGCATGGTACAGGAGACGGTCAGAGACTGCAGGCATGGTACAGGAGATCAATGCAGCCTCACCTGTGCCCCTCAGATGCAGCCTCACCTGTGCCCCTCAGATGCAGCCTCACCTGTGCCCCTCAGATGCAGCCTCACCTGTGCCCCTCAGATGCAGCCTCACCTGTGCCCCTCAGATGCAGCCTCACCTGTGCCCCTCAGATGCAGCCTCACCTGTGCCCCTCAGATGCAGCCTCACCAGTGCCCCTCAGATGCAGCCTCACCAGTGCCCCTCAGATGCAGCCTCACCAGTGCCCCTCAGATGCAGCCTCACCAGTGCCCCTCAGATGCAGCCTCACCAGTGCCCCTCAGATGCAGCCTCACCAGTGCCCCTCAGATGCAGCCTCACCAGTGCCCCTCAGATGCAGCCTCACCAGTGCCCCTCAGATGCAGCCTCACCAGTGCCCCTCAGATGCAGCCTCACCTGTGCCCCTCAGATGCAGCCTGCCAGTGCCCGTATCAGAGTGGCGATCTCCGTTTTCCACGGAGCTGCATTTGAATTGCCCGGGTCGCAGTAACAATGTCCCGCCTCCTGTAATCACGTTACACTGATTCAATGTCCCACCATTGCATCAGTGTGCCGTCTGTCACAGGAGGCGGGACATTGTTACTGCGGTCCTGAGTAGTTAAGCTCCGTGACACAACAGAGATCACAGCGAGGAGGGGGAGGAGAAGACTGCGCCAGAAGAACACCTCCGTAATGGGCAGAACCAGGGATGAGGCCCCGCCCCCATTTTCAGGAGAAAGGGAGAAAGGGAGAAAGAAGAAGAAGAAAAAAAAGGAGAAGAAGAAAGAAAAAAGGAGAAGAAAGAAGAATTTATATAGCGCCAACAGTTTACGCAGCGCTTTACAATGTAGAGGGGGGCAACACAATTACGATACAGTTCAATACAGAAGGGGCAGGAGGGCCTTGCTTGTAGAGCTTACATTCTAAAGGGAGGGGGGTGGTAGTACAAAAAGGTAATAGCTGCGGGGGATGATTTGATGGGGTGGCTCGGGTGCAGTTCTTAGGTGGGTGTAGGATAGGCTTCACTGAATAAATGGGTGGACAGGGTAGGGGATGATCGGACATACCGGGGCAGAGAGTTCCAGAGGATGGGAGAGGCTCTGGAGAAGTCCTGTAGTCGAGGATGGGAGGAGGTAACAAGGAAACTAAAGAGCAGGAGGTCCTGGGAGGAGTAGAGAGGATGATTTGGGCGATCTCTGCAGATGAGGTTGGTGATGTTGATGGGGGCGATGTTGTGGTTGGTATATAGAATTTTATACGGTGGGGTAAGGGAAGCCAGTGAAGGGATTGGCAGAGAGAAGCAGCAGTCACGGATCGATTAGTGAGGTATATTAGTCTACCAGCAGCATTCATAATAGACTGAAGGGGGGGATAGCCTGAGTAAGGGTCGGCCATTAAGGAGAGAGTTGCAGTAGTCATGGCAGGAAATAACCAAGGAGTGAATATGTTGTTTTGTGGTGTCGTTAGTCCAGAAGGGGGTGAATTCTGGAGATGTTGCAAGGGTTAAGGTGGCAAGATTTAGCCAGTGATTGGATGTGGGGGCTGAAGGAGAGGTCAGAGTCAATTACACCCAGTACCCTGGCATGTGTGGAGGGACCAATGGTTGTGCTGTTGATCTTAATGGTAAAGTCATGGGAAGGGGATCGGGGAGGAAGAAATATGACAAGCTCAGTTTTAGAAAGATTGAGTTTGAGGACGTGGTGTGACATCCATACCGATATGTCATTCATTAAGTTTGTGATCTGTGGAGATTGAGGCAGTGAGTTGAGGAATGGAGAGATAGATCTGGGTGTCATCGGCATAGAGGTGGTATTGGAAGCCATGGGAGGTTATCAGTTGGCCCAGGGAAGAGGTATAGAGTGAGAATAGGAGGGGCCCAAGGACGGAGCATTGGGGTACCCCAACAGAGAGAGGAAGAGGAGTGGAGGAGATGAGTTGTAAGTGACACTGAAAGTGCGCTGAGATAGGTAGGAGGAGAACCAGGATAAAGCAGAATCAGAGGCCAAGGGAGTGGAGTTTGCTGAGGAGGAGCAGGTGGCCAACTGTGTTGAAGGCAGCAGAGAGATCCAAGAGTATTAGTATGGAGTACTGGCCATTGGTTTTAGCAGTAAGGTCATTGGCAAGTTTTATTAGGGCAGTTTGTTAAATGAATGCATCATGGAAATCCTGGATTAAGCGCCCTCTCTCTTATTTTCATACTTATACGTATCAGCCACATGCACTTTAAGGTCACGTGTACGTGGGGGCTGACAAGTGTCTATGTGATAGCAAAATGGCCATGACAGGTCCTCGAAGGATTAAATTAGGGGTCTGGGGGGAGGGGGGTTAATAAAACTTGAGTGCAAAATCTGGTGCAGCTCTGCATAGAAACCAATCAGCTTCCAGGTTTTGTCAAAGCTTCATTGAACAAGTCGAAGTTAGAAGCCGATTGGCTACCATGCACAGCTGCACCAGATTCCGAGTGTTCCAGTTTTAGTAAATCTCCCCCCTAATGTCACCTCTACACTCCAATGAAGCAGATTAAGTCCAAATGGTGTTTGATCAACTTCTGTCCTGGCCACAACAGCCGGAGAATGATGTCTCTGGACACACAAGTGATGAAATGCTCATCGTTTCTGGGTTCAGATGTTGCCACACCTATAAAAGTGATCGGCCAGCAATCAGATCTACAAGAATCCCGAAGAACACTCATTGTGTTATAGCAAGCAGTGTGTATAATAGCTATAAAATAGAGACATAGATAGAGGAGATCTCCATTATATAGCCATTATTAGAGGTCGACCGATATATCGGCCGGCCGATATATCGGCCGATATTTGGCGTTTTTTACTTAATCGGCATCGGCTGATTGTGCTGATAAAAAAGGCCGATTATAACTTCAGCCGTGACTTGCAAATGACTTCTGTAATAGAAGTCAATGCAAGTTTCCTGAGGTTATCTGTGGAGAGGATTCTCTCCTCCTCTGGGCAGCCTGCCAAGTCTGATAAGAAGATACATTTGTATCTTTCAGGTTCTTTTTATCAATAGACTGAACTCCGTGGAGAAGTTCTCAGTTTAACCATTTAAAGACTAAATCTTTTCTGACACTTGTTGCTTACAAGTAAAAATCCTGTATTTTCTGCTAGAAAATCACTTAGAACCCCCAAACATTATATATATTTTTTTAGCAGAGACCCTAGGGAATAAAATGGTGATTGTTGCAATATTTTATGTCACACGGTATTTGCGCAGCGGTCTTTCAAACGCAATTAAAAAAAAAAAAAAATACAGTAATGAATTAAAAAAAAAAAACCTAAGCAGTAAAGTTAGCCCATTTTTTTTCGTCCAAAAGTTTTGATTACCTGTTTTTGTGTATTTATTATTTAAGATAGTTTTTTTTTTTTTTTTTTTATTAAATTATACATACAAGTGAACTGATTGAAGGTTTGTTTTGTTTAATGTTTAAATGAAAAAAAAATTTCTGTATTACTTAAGGCTGCTTTCACACTGGGAGCGGGCATGCGTTGATGGTAAAACGCTGCTAGTTTTAGCGGCGCTTTACCGTCATTTTAGAGGCGCTATTCGGCTGCTAGCGGGGCGCTTATAACCCAGCTAGCGGCCGAGGAAGGGGTTAAATGCGCCCCTGAAGCGCCGCTGCCAAAACGCTTTGCAGGCGCTTCGGCAGCGGTGCGCATTCATTTCAATGGGCAGGAGTGGTGGAGCAGCGGTATACACCGCTCCAAAGATGCCGTTTGCAGGACTTTTTTTTACATCCTGCCAGCGCATCGCCTCAGTGTGAAAGCACTCGGGATCTCACACTGAGACTGCAGGGGAGCCGTTTTACAGGCGCTATTTTTAGCCCAAAAGTGCCTGAAAAACGCCCCAGTGTGAAAGGGGTCTAACTGTTAGATTTTATGAGATGAAGGGAAAAAAGAAAGGAAAAAAAAAAAAAAAAAAAAAAAAAAAAAAAATCGGCCAAATATATCGGCCACCGCGATTTCTAAATATCGGCATCGGCCAGAGAAAAACCCATATCGGTCGACCTCTAGCCATTATACACACACAAAACACTGTATATTTATACATATGCACTGCCATAACCCCTTATGTAGGTGGCAATGAAAGAGTTAATAAAGCAAAATTACCAAACTGAAGGCCCCATATGTAACAAAATGGTGTAAACATTTTGGAATGCAAAGTAGTTATTTTACAGAGTAAACCACGGCATGCCAAGACTTCATAATGTGGTCTATGGGGAAGGTTTTGCTTACAATTATAAGCACCTGCTGGCTGTGATCTGATAATGTATTACATTACCCCCCCCCCAAGCTGACTGCACATTATTACTGCAATAGCATAAAGAGAGATATGGCATCACTTACCTGATGTTTAATGCAGATAATCACCACTACTGTCACTAGGGCAAAGACACCAATACCGACAATGGTACCAACAACGATACCGACAGTGCTTCCTGCAACGCTACCGACAACGCTACCTTCATTTCCTCCATTTTGATCATTTTCTGTGATATAATAAATGTGATTTAGAAAAAAAAATTACAAGACTTAGATATATGCACGATCATAGAATTTTGACTTGTCTGTAAATTCCATATCTTGGAGTACAGTACAGAACACAGGCTTACAATTCATAGACTGGGTTATAGGACGGAGCCTTTGCATGTTTGGACATTGGCAAAGCTTTTGAGGACACGCCCCCTGGGAGCCTTCCCTATAGGTGGACCCCATTCCAAAACGTCTCAGGTTTTTAAAAGAAGTTTTGGCTATGTAATAACAAACCTTTGTACTTACCTCCATGCTGCAGTATCAGTCTGATGCTGCAGCTGTCCCCCGCCAGCTTCAAGCCCAGGAAATGAGTGATCACATGACCCCTGATCGCTCAGTTCTCAGTCTTAGAGCAGAGAGCAGTGACTCTTTAGGTCACCGCCAGGGGCGTTAGGTGGCAAAAAGACCAAGGGCTTCAGCTCAATTGTTAGCTGCATGCCTCAGGCTCGGGGCTTTTCGGGGGCACATTCGGGGCTTCAGCCACATCTAGCCACCCCCTCCCGACGCCCCTGGTCACCGCTCTCCCCTTCCAGTGCTCACTGGAGCGCCAGGCTGGGGAAGGTGGGGGGGGGGGCTGGGGGCTTAGAGCCAGAGCCAGCTATCAGGCAGCTGGGTAGATCCCGACTATATGGTCAGAATCCAGAGCCTGAAGTGGCCTGCTATTAGCCAAACTTTGAGCCACAGGAGGGCAACACAGTAAGTGCACCCCTGTGACCCGGAAGAAAAGCTTTGGTCAAGTTTCTCTTAAAAGCGGACCTTCAGTCATTTTCTCATCTTTCCATCTATTAAATCTTCTGCTCTTGTTGTTGTTTTAACTTTCGATAGCAAAACATTTTTTCTGCCAGTAAATCCCTTATACAGCCCACTTCCTGTCTGTCTGGTCATTAGCCTAGGCTTATTAAATCATGCACAGCTCTCTCTCTAGTGAGAGTTTGCCGGGAAGGGAGGGGGGCATGAGTCATAGGAGGGCCAATGAGAGCTGCAGAGCTGGAGGTGTGCCTCTGTGTAAATCTAGGAAACGAACAGGCAGCAGCTTTAGCTGACAACAGTTAAAGTGGATGCAGCCAGACTCAGTGGAGGGAGAATTCTGCAGCATATTTCCCCAAGCACAGAATCACAGTATATATAAAATATGCAAAGTGGTTGGAGGGAAGCTTCAGAATGGCAAAGACGTTTTAATTACAAATTATGTGAGCCGACTGCAGTTCCTCTAAGCAAGCAAAAAGATAAAGAATATATAAAAATATATCACTGCGCAGCAATTCTGTAACTTTCCTAAGGCCCCTTTCACACTGGGGCGGTGGGGGCGTTGGCGGTAAAACAGCGCTATTTTACCGTCGTTTTTGCGGCGGTATGCGGCCGCTAGCGGTGCGGTTTTAACCCCCGCTGGTGGCCGACAAAGGGTTAAATAAGCTCACATAGCTCGGCTATAGCTGCGGTATTGCTGCGGTATAGCCGCGCTGCCCCATTGTTTTCAATGGGCAGAAACGGTTTAGGAGCGGTGAATACACCGCTCCTTCACCGCTCCAAAGATGCGGCTCGCAGGAGTTTTTTCCTTCTCCTGCCAGCGCACCGCTTCAGTGTGAAAGCCCTCAGCAGCGGCTGTTTTGGGTCGGTTTGCAGGCGGTATATTTAGCGCAATAACGCCTGCAAACCGCACCAGTGTGAAAGGTGTCTAACAGCCAGCTAGCAGACTGATTCACCCACAGAAATACAGTGCACCCCGAAAGTATTCACAGCACTTTACTTTTTCCACATTTTGTTATATTACAGCCTTATTCCAAAATGGATTAAATTCATTATTTTCCTCAAAATTCTACAAACAATTCCCCATAATGACAACGGGAGCCCTGGTTCACACCAACTGCGGGAATGGAAGCAAGCGAGGTCAGCTGAACTCACACCATTTCATTCCCGCATCTCAGTCCCGATTTGGGGGGCGATTTCAGAAACATCTGTGCGGGTTTTCTGTGCGGGTTTCTGCACAGATGTCAATGGAAATCGCACCCGGAAATCACCAAAAGTTGTACAGAAACTACTTTTGGAAATCTATGCAGCGTCGCACCAATTAGTACAGTGCCATTGCCGGCAATTTGGCATGTAAAATCTCACCAATGTGAACCAGGGCTGAAAGAAGTTTAAAACCTTTGCAAATTTATTAAAAACTTAAAAAATCCCATATATATAAGTATCACAGCCTTTGCCATGACACTCAAAATTGAGCTCAGGTACCTCCTGTTTCCACTGATCATCCTTGAGATGTTTCTACAACTTGATTGGAGTTCACCTCCTAAATTACTAAAGTACTAAATTAAGTTGGACATGTGGAAAGGCACACACTGGTCTATATAAAGTCCCACAGTTAACAGTGCATGTCAGAGCACAAACCAAGCCATGAAGTCCAAGGAATGGTCTGTAGACCTCAGACAGGATTGTATGGAGGCACAGATCTGGGGAAGGGTACAGAAAAATTTCTGCAGCATTGAAGGTCCCAATGAGCACAGTGGTCTCCATCATTCATAAATGGAAGAAGTTTGGAACCACCAGGACTCTAGTGCGGGCCACTCGGCCAAACTGAGTGATCAGGGGTAAGGGCCTTAGTCAGGGAGGTGACCAAGAACCCGATGGTCACTCTGACAAAGCTCTGACAAAGAATCTTCCAGAAGAACCACCATCTCTGCAGCACTCCACCAATCAGGCCTGTATGGTAGAGTGACCAGACGGAAGCCACACAGTAAAAGGCACATGACAGACCACCTGGAGTTTGCCAAAAAGGCACCTGAAGGACTCTCAGACCATGAGAAACAAAATTCTCTGGTCTGATGAAACAAAGATTTAACTCTCTGGCCAGAATGGCAAAGGTCATGTCTGCGACATATAGGACACTTATGACACATTTTTGGGACCATTGGCATTTGTACAGCGATCAGTGCTATAAAAAAAAAAAAAAATGCACTGATTACTGTAAAAATGTCACAGCACTGATGTCCACCATGTCTCAGTCCCGGGCAGCTCCTCCCCGCATTAGATAACCCCCCCTCTGGGAAGCTCTCTCCCGAAGGGGTTACCTTGCGGGCGCGCTCCTGTGGATGCCGAAGTCCACAGGAGCGCAGCCATTGGCTCCTGCTGTTGTCAATCAAATCCAATGATGCTGGGGGCGGGGCCGGCATTCATGTCCATAGACGCAGAATGCTGGACTCGGGAGCGCGCCTGCAAGGTAACCCCCTTCGGGAGAGCGCTTCTCCAAGGGGGTCATCTGATCCAGGGAGGAGCCGCCGAGGGACCCCAGAACAGGTGGATCGGGACACTTTGTGCAAAACAAGCTGCACAGCGGAGGTAAGTATATGATATATTTGTTATTTTTAAAAAATAAAAAATTATCCTTTACAAACACTTTAAGTCTAATCTTCTGTTAGGAGAGCAGAGAACACACAGTATGACACAACGTTACTATTATGTGTCCCACACCAATGCATCTTCTATACACATTGCTACCTCATAATTGGCCCTCTTACCTCTATTCTCCAGCCAGTATTTCCACTTTTCATTGCCGACTGGGATTGTGACCCCAGCCCAGATACTCCTCTCAGTGTTGTTTCTGGGGATAATCAGCATCCTATCGCCCTCCATCAGCTGGTATCCGTCAGAAGGCACCCCGTCCACCTCCCAGGTCGCAGCATTATGTCCACTTGTCTGTGGAAGATACAAAGCCATGTCCTCACCCAGCCAGCTGATGTTACAGGTGATGTTGGAGATGATAACCGGATCTGAAACCATCAGGAGAAATACAGTCACCATCAGTCATAGGTCACCAACACAGAGCCCAGATACATAAAAGAAGAATGTGAGCTCTTTTACATGCACAGATTAGTCACTTGATCGGCAGCATTCTGAGATAAAGCAGAAACAGGGCACAAAACTTGTCTTTAAATGTTCCACATTGTCATGTTACAAACAAAAACGTAAATGTATTGGGATTTTATGTGATGGACCAACACAAAGTGGCACATAATTGTGAAGTGGAAGGAAAATGATAAATGTTTTTCAACATTTTTTACAAATAAATGTGAAAAGTTTGGGGGGTACATTTGTATTCAGCCCCCTTTACCAATTGCCTTCAGAAGTCACCTAATTAGTAAATAGAGTCCCCCTTTGTGTAACTTAATCTCAGTATAAATAAAGCCGTTCTGTGAAGCCCTCAGAGGTTTGTTAAAGAACCTTAGTGAACAAACATGAAGGCCAAGGAACACACCAAACAGGTCAGGGATAAAGTTGTGGAGAAGTTTAAAGCAGGGTTGGGTTATAAAAAAAATATATATATATCCCAAGCTTTGAACATCTCACGGAGCACTGTTCAATCCATCATCCGAAAAAAAAAAAAAAAAAAGGGAAGGGAAGGAGTATGGCACAACTGACAAGAAGAAAGTCATTGTTGAAAGAAAGCCATAAGTCGTCCCATTTGTGAGCAGTCATGTGGAGGACACAGCAAACATGTGGAAGAAGTTGCTCTGGTCAGACGAGACCAACATTTAACTTTTTGGCCTAAAAGTAAAAAGCTATGTGTGGAGGAAAACCAACACTGCACATCACCCTAAACACCATCCCCACCGTGAAACATGGTGGTGGCAGCATCATGTTGTGGGGATGCTTTTTCAGCAGGGACAGGGAAGCTGGTCAGAGTTGATGGGAAGATGGATGGAGACAAATACAGGGCAATCTTAGAAGAAAACCTGTTAGAGTCTGCAAAAGACTTGACTGGGGTGGAGGTTCACCTTCCAGCAGGACAACGACCCTAAACATACAGCCAGAGCTACAATGGAATGGTTTTCGATCAAAGAATATTCATGTGTTAGAATGGCTCAGTCACAGTCCAGACCTAAATCCAATTGAGAATCTGTGGCAAGACTTGAAAATTGCTGTTCACAGACGCTCTCCATCCAATCTGACAGAACTTGAGATATTTTGCAAAGAAGAATGGGCAAAAATGTCCCTCTCTAGATGTGCAAAGCTGGTAGAGACTAGGGATGAGCTTCGTGTTCGAGTCGAACCCATGTTCGACTCGAACATCGGCTGTTCGATCGTTTGCCGAATTGCGAACGATATGGGCCGTTCGCGCCAAATTCGTGTGGCGCGTCATGGCCCATAATTCACTGCGACATTGCAGTGCATTGCTTGCTGATGATTGGCCAAGCATGCACTATGACCCGCATGCTTGGCCAATCACAGCACCGCCTTAACAGAGAGCCATAATTGGCCAAAGCCAAAGGAGGCTTTGGCCAATTATGGCTCAGGGGATTTAGTACACGCCCCACACTATATAAGGCCGCCTGCACGGCGGCCCTGTGCAGTGTGTTCCGGTGTGCTTAGAGAGAGAGAGAGAGAGAGAGAGAGAGAGAGAGAGAGACAGTGTCATTTCATTTGAGTTAGCTAGATTAGGCAGGACAGTCAGTTAGCTGCACTTACAGTGTATTGTGTATATATATATATATATATATATATATATATATATATATATATATATATATATATATATATATATATATATATATATATATATATATATATATATATATGTTACTCAGTTTAGCTAGATCCGTTCCTGTTATCTTCTAGACTATTTACATTTAGTGCAGTGCATCCTGCTCACAGTGTTCAGCTAGATCCGTTCCTGTTATATTCCTACTGACAGGCAGGCTTGTCTTGTTACAGTATTTTAAAGAAAATTACTGGTGTTCTTTTGATCCTATTAGTACCACAGTCAGGCAGCTAGACTATTTACAGTTAGTGCAGTGCGTCCTGCTCACAGTGTTCTGCTAAACCTACAAGTTAGTGGGGTGCGTCCTGCTCAGTGTTCTGCTAAACCTACAAGTTAGTGGGGTGCGTCCACCTCACAGTGTTCAGCTAAACCTACAAGCTAGTGGGGTGCGTCCTGCTCACAGTGTTCAGCTAGATCCGTTCCTGTTATATTCCTACTGACAGGCAGGCTTGTCTTATTACAGTATTTTGAAGAAAATTACTGATGTTCTTTTGATCCTATTAGTACCACAGTCAGGCAGCTAGACTATTTACAGTTAGTGCAGTGCGTCCTGCTCACAGTGTTCAGCTAAACCTACAAGTTAGTGGGGTGCGTCCACCACAGTGTTCAGCTAAAGCTACCTGTAGAAGGTTGGTGGTGTTCTCATACTACAGGCAGGCAGTTGATTTTGCTAGCTGCAGTATATATATATATATATATATATATATATATATCCCAGCTTAGTGCAGCTACAGGCCATTAGTATGTCTGGAAGGCCAAGAAGGAGAGGCAGACAGTCACAAGCCAATAAGAGAGGGCAAGCAGGCTCTGTGTCTAGTGCTGGTCGTGGAGACGGTGCATCCTCATCAGCACGTGGCCATGGGACACGCTTGGCCTTTTTTTCGGCAGCTGGCCATGTTGAGCCGCAACATGCGGAAGACTTGGTCGAGTGGATGACCAAGCCGTCCTCATCCTCTCTCACCCATGCTCAGGGTACTTTGTCTGGCAAAGCAGCGGCCTCTTCCCTTGGCTCAATGTCATCAGTGACTCCTTCCCTAGCCCCACCATGTCCTCCTGAGGAGTCCCTCGAACTGTTTGACCACAGTGTTGGGTACATGCTCCAGGAGGATGCCCAGCGTTTGGAAGGCTCTGATGATGATACTGAGCTCGATGAAGGCAGTAACGTGAGCACGGACAGAGGGGGTGCCCAAGAAGGACAGCAATCTGGCAGTCATGCTCCCCCTGCTGCAGCATACTGCCAGGTTTGCTCCAGTGATGAGGAGGGAGGGGATGATGAGGTCACTGACTCAATGTGGGTGCCTGAGAGGAGAGAGGAGAGAGGAGAGAGGAGAGAGGAGAGAGGAGAGAGGAGAGAGGAGAGAGGAGAGAGGAGAGAGGAGAGAGGAGAGAGGAGAGAGGAGGGAGGAGGGAGGAGGGAGGAGGGAGGAACATCACCAACGAGGCAGGATGCCCTCCAGGGGCCAGCCTAAGGGCAGCACATTGACTGCATCACACCCCAAAGCTCCACATGTGCAGGGCGCTGCAGTCTCTGCGTGTTATTCAAAAAGTTCTTTGGTGTGGGCCTTTTTTGAGACGAGTGCATCAGATCGCACCGCTGCTATTTGCAACATATGTCTCAAGCGTATCTCGCGTGGCCAAAACATCTCCCGCTTGGGTACCACATGCTTGACCAGACATATGTTGACCTGCCATGCAGTTAGTTGGCGAGCGTATCTAAAAGACCCACACCAAAGAACAAAGAGGACCTCTGCTTGCTCCTCATCAGCTGAGATTTCCAACCCCACTAGACCTTCAGTCCTCTGAGACCTGCACTGAGAGGAATGAAGGTGTAGAATTAGGTGTGTCACAGCCACGTACTTGTGGGCAATCTGATTTTGGTACACCGACGTCAGATTGTACCAGGCAAATTTCCCTGCCCCAGCTGCTGCACCGCCGAAAGAAGTTTGCTCCCAGCCATCCACATGCCCAGCGGTTGAATGCTAGCTTGGCAAAATTGCTAGCACTTCAACTGCTGCCTTTTCAGTTGGTAGACTCTGCCCCCTTCCGTGAGTTTGTGGAATGTGCGGTTCCTCAGTGGCAGGTACCCAAACGCCACTTTTTCTCACGGAAGGCGATTCCGGCTCTCTACCAGCATGTGGAAGGCAATGTCCATGCCTCGCTGGACAGGGCGGTCAGCGGTAAGGTGCATATTACCACTGACTCATGGTCCAGCAGGCATGGACAGGGACGTTACCGAAGTTTCACGGCGCATTGGGTGACTCTGCTGGCAGCTGGGAAGGATGCAGGACAAGGTGCAGTAGTGTTGGAGGTTGTTCCGCCACCACGCCTCCAAAATGCTAATGATTGTGACACACCTCTCTCCTCCACCCCCTCCTCTTCTTCTTCCTCCATGGCCTCTTCCTCGGAACCAGCGGTGCTCCGTAGTCGTTCAAGGGGCTACGCAAGTACGCAGGCCAAAAGATGCCATGCGGTGCTTGAGCTGGTGTGCTTGGGGGACAGGAGCCACACTGGGGCAGAGGTTCTGTCAGCTCTGCAGGGGCAGGTTCAGAGGTGGTTGACGCCACGCCAACTTAAGGCAGGAATGGTGGTTTGCGACAATGGCACCAACCTCCTCTCTGCCCTCCGACAGGGACAAATGACCCATGTGCCCTGTTTGGCTCACGTCCTTAACTTGGTGGTGCAGCGGTTCTTGGGCAGGTACCCGGGCTTACAGGATGTCCTGAGGCAGGCCAGGAAAGTCTGTGTGCATTTCCGCCGGTCATATAATGCCAGTGCTCGGCTGACGGACCTCCAAAAGGAGTTTAACCTGCCCAAGAACCGCCTAATCTGTGACATGCCCACCAGGTGGAACTCAACGTTGGCCATGCTGCAGCGGCTGCACACGCAGCAGAGGGCCATCAATGAGTACCTGTGCGACTATGGCACCAGGACAGGGTCAGGGGAGCTTGGTTTTTTTTCCCCACGCCAGTGGGCCATGCATGCACTGTCCTGTCACCATTTGAGGAGGCCACGAGGATGGTGAGCAGTGACAGTGCATGCATCAGTGACACTGTCCCCCTTGTCCACCTATTGGAGCACACGCTGCGTGGAATAATGGACAGGGCACTTGAGGCAGAACAGAGGCAGGAAGAGGAGGACTTCCTTAGCTCTCAAGGCCCCCTTTATCCAGACAGTGTTCCTGCGTGCCCGCCGGAGGAGGAGGAGGAGGAGGAGGAGGAGGAAGATTGTGTCAGTATGGAGGTGGAGCCTGGCACTCAGCATCAGCAGCAGTCTTTAAGGGATCAGTCCCAAGAAACACATGGACTTGTACGTGGCTGGGAGGAGGTGGCTGCGGACCATGTCGTCCTTAGTGACCCAGAGGACTCCGGACCGAATGCCTCAGCAAACCTACGCTGCATGGCCTCCCTGATCCTGCAAAGCCTGCGTAAGGATCCTCGTATTCGTGGTATCAAGGAGAAGGACCAATACTGGCTGGCAACCCTCCTTGATCCACGTTCCAAGGGTAAGGTTGCGGAACTTATCTTGCCATCGCAGAGGGAGCAGAGGATGAAACATCTTCGGGAGGCCTTGCAGAAAGGTCTGTGCAACGCGTTCCCAGAGACTGGGAGGTTACAAACTCCTGTTTCTGGACAACGTGTTGCTGAGGCTTCGGTCAGTCAAAGAAGGAGCGGTGGAGAAGGTGGCCGTCTGACCGATGCGTTCAGACAATTTTTTGGTCCGCAGCCCCAAGGTATGATCGGTTCCAGCAACCATCGCCAGCGTCTGTTTTACATGGTGCAGGAATACCTAGGGGCAAGATCAGACTTGGACACCTTTCCCACCGAAAATCCTCTGGGTTACTGGGTCTTGAGGATGGATCACTGGCCAGAGCTTGCACAGTATGCAATTGAGCTACTGGCCTGTCCTGCATCCAGCGTTCTTTCGGAACGCACATTCAGTGCTGCTGGAGGCGTGGTAACCGATCACAGGGTGCGTCTGTCCACTGACTCGGTCGATCGACTGACCTTCATAAAAATGAATGAGTCTTGGATCACCACCAGCTACCAAGCACCTGATGCTGATGTAACCGAATAATTTTTTTTGAAATCTCAGATCCCTTCAAAGACTGCCTATGCTGATGCTGAGTGACTATCCTCTTCCTCCTCAATCATCACGCTGATAGCTTGTAAGAACATTTTTGGTTCTGGGTGCCACCACCAGTGCCTAAGGCACAATTTTCAGCCCCTGTTTAACAGGGGCGTGTAATTACGATTTTTGATGTAATACTTTGCAGCAGGGCTCGTTCCTGCATTCCAACTAGAGTGTCTGTGAGGGGTTGCCTAAGGCCTAATTTTTCAGCCCCTGTTCAACAGGGGCATGTAATTACAATTCTTGATTTAATATTTCACAGCAGAGCCCTGTGAGGGCTTACAGTGTTGTGGCCACAGCAACACCTAAGGCCCAAATTTCTGCTGAGTATATAGGGCAGGACCCTACTTTCAAACAACTAACTTACAAACGACTCCTACTTGCAAACGGAAGGAGACAACAGGAAGTGAGAATAAATCTACCCCTAGGAAGGGAAATTCTCTCCTGTAAGAGTTAATATGGGAAAAACATTTCTCCTTTCCACTGATGCTTTCCAATCCATTGGGACAAAAAGTGAGGTGAAAACTTCTGAAGAGGAGGAAAGACAGCAAAACAAATGTCACAGGGGTGATAACCCTTCCCTATGTTTTCCAAAAAGCTTAAAAAAGATTTTTTGGCTGGAGCTAAACATGTTAAAAATGTACCCGTTCAAAATTACAAAGAGATTCTACTTAACAAACCTACAGCCTGTATACTGCTGTTCAGAGTATATAGGGCCTGGTGACCCCACACCTTTCCTTATTTTAATTTGGGTGCGGGGTTCCCCTTAATATCCATACAAGACCCAAAGGGCCTGGTAATGGACTGGGGGGTACCCATGCCGTTTGTCTCACTGATTTTCATCCATATTGCCAGGACCCGACATTACATTAAACCCGCAAGCAGTTTTAAATGAGATTTTTTCCTTTAAAAATGACATTTGGTGCAGGGACTGTTCTAAACACGGGAAACACGCGTCACTTTACAGGCATACTATAGACACCCCTCAGGTACGATATTTAAAGGAATATTTCACTTTTTTTTTTTACTTTAAGCATCATTAAAATCACTGCTCCCGAAAAAACGGCCGGTTTTTAAAAGTTTTTTTTGCATTGATACATGTCCCCTGGGGTAGGACCCGGGTCCCCAAACCCTTTTTAGGACAATACCATCCAAATTAGCCTTTAAAATGAGCACTTTTGATTTCGAACGTTCGAGTCCCATAGACGTCAATGGGGTTCTAACGTTCGTGCGAACTTTCGGTCCGTTCGCAGGTTCTGGTGCGAACCGAACCGGGGGGTGTTCGGCTCATCCCTAGTAGAGACATCCCCAAAAAGACTTGTAGCTGTAATTGCAGTGAAAGGGGTTGTAAAGGTTTGTGTTTTTTCACCCTAATGCATCCTATGCATTAAGGTGAAAAAACACCTGGCAATCACCAGCCCCCCCGTTTTACTTACCTGAGCCCCTTCAACTGCTCTGCGTGTCCCCACCATCCTCTCCAGAGTCCCGGCTTTGATTGGATAAATTGATAGCAGCGCAGCCATTGGCTCCCACTGTTGTCAATCAAATCCAATGATGCGGGTGCCGGGCCAAGTCATACACTCGGCAGCTATGGATGCCGAGTGTATGACTCAGGAGCGTGCCTGCAAGGTATCCCCCCCTTGGGAGAGCTCTTCTCTAAGGGGGTCATCTAATGCGCAGGGGGGGAGCAACCGAGGAACCCCAGAAGGAGGATGTTCGGGGCCACTCTGTGCAAAACGAGCTGCACAGTGAAGGCAAGTATGACGACATGTTCATTTTTTTTTTCATTTATTTATTTTTAAAAAAGGAGCTTTTGGTATTACTTTAAAAAGGTGGTTCTACAAAGTATTGACTCAGGAGGGGGGCTAAATACAAAATCCCCACACTTGACATTTGTAAAAAATGTTGAATGAAAACCATTTATCATTTTCCTTCCACTTCACAATTATGTGCCACTTGGTGTTGGTATCACAAAATCCCAATAAAATACATTTACATTTTTGGTTGCAACATGAATAAGGGCCCTTTCACACTGGGGCGGTTTGCAGGCGCTATTGCGCTAATAATAGCGCCTGCAAACCGACCCGAAAGTGCCGCTGCTTTGTCTCCAATGTGAAAGCCCCGGGGGCTTTCACACTGGAGCGGTGCACTGGCAGGACGGTAAAAAAAGTCCTGCTGGCAGCATCTTCGGAGCGGTGCGTATACCGCTCCTCCACCACTCCTGCCCATTGAAATCAATGGGACAGCGCGGCTATACCGCTGGCAAAGCGCAGAGGCACTTTGGGGTGGTTTTTAACCCTCTCAGCCGCTAGCGGGGGGGTAAAACTGCCCGCTAGCGGCCAAATACCGTCGGTAAAGCGCCGCTTACAATAGCGGCCCTTTACCGCCGCCCCAGTGTGAAAGGGCCCTTAATGTGGAAAACTTCAAGGGGTATGAATACTTTTTCAAGGCACTGTATTGATCATCTTCTATAGAAATGAGATTACCCCAATAATTGCTCCTCTCACCTCTGATGTTCAGCTGGCAGTCCAGGATCTCCTCACTGACCGGGTTTGTGATCCAGACCTGGAATCTCCTCTCGGCATCGTCTCTCTGCACATTGTGGATAATCAGCGTCCTATTGTCATCTATCAGCTGGAGAGAATCCCCGTCCACCTTCCAGGTCACAGCACCCGCAGAGAACCGGACGCTCACAGCCATGTCCAGACCCAACCGGCTGCTGTTAGTGGTGGTGTTGAAACTGAGAACCCGATCTGGAATGATCAGAAGTAACCATCAGTCAAAAGGTCACAGATATAGAGCCCAGGTACATAAAATAGAGTGCTAGCTCTTGAACATGCACTGATTACTGGTCATGAGATCTGCAGTTCCTCCCCCACATATACAGTTGGGAGTTGCTAGTAACTAAAGATTTTTCACTACATAACCAATTAACTTTTTTTTTTTTTTTTTTTTTTTAGCTCTAATGACTGTCAGCAACATACACCAGCAATTCTAGATGCATGGGTAACCTAACCACGTGCCAACCAGGCCAATTCTGACATTTCTCTCCTACATCATTTTTTGCTAGAAAATTACACAGAACATACATACATTTTTTTAGCAGAGACCCTAGAAAATAAAATGGCGGTCATTGCAACTTTTTATCAAATGCTTTTTTTTTGGAAATAAAACAGTTTCAGGCTTAAAACACACACTAAACTTAGCCCAATTTTTTTACATAAATGTGAAAGCTGCAGTTACTCCAAGTAAATAGATACCCAACATGTCACGCTTCAAAATTGCACACGCTCGTGGAATGGCGCCAAACTTCGGTACTTAAAAATCCCCATAGGAGACGCTTTAAAAATTTTTACAGGCTGCACATTTTGAGTTACGGGGGTGGGGGGGGGGGGGTCTTCTAGGGCTAGAATTATTGCTCTCACTCCAACATTCGCGGCGACACCTCACGTGTGTGGTTTGAACACGGTTTTTATATGTGGGCAGTGGGCAGGACTTACGTATGCGGTCGCTATTGCATGCGAGCACACAGGGACAGGGGCACTTTAAATCACTTGCCGACCGCCTAACGCAGATATAATGCAGCAGAATGGCACGGGCAGGCAAAATTACATACCTGCTACGTGATTTGCCTCCCGTGGGCGCATCATCACCCCCCTCGAGGCCCGAGGCGGTCAGCATCGTTAGGGGAGCGATTAATGCTGAGGGGGAGGCCACCCCCTCGCGATTGCTCCAAACGAATGACAATCTTCCTCTGCCTCTGTAATGTAAACAGCGGCAGAGGAAGTGATGTCATCTCTCCTCGTGTCAGTCTTTCGTTCCGGCGCGGAGGAGAGAAGACATTAAGTGCACTAAACACCACACATACAGTAGAACACGCAGTCACACTTTTCACCCTCAATCACCCCCCTGTACCCCGTGTTACAGTGACACCAATAGCATTTTTTTTTTTCTGATTATTGCATTGGTGTCAGTTTGTGACAGTTATAAGTGGTAGGGCAGTTAGTGTTAGGCCCCCTGTAGGTCTAGGATACCCCCCTAATAAAAGGTTTAACCCCGTGAACACCCCCCGTCACCAGTATCACTAAGCGATCGTTTTTCTGATCGCTGTATCAGTGTCATTGGTGACGCTAGTTAGGGAGGTAAGTATTTAGGTTCACCGTCAGAGTTTTATAGCGTCAGGGACCCCTTTACCTAGTAAAGGTTTTAACCCCCTGATTGCCCCCTAGTTAACCCTTTCACCAGTGATCACCGTATAACTGTTACGGGTGACGCTGGTTAGTTAGTTTTTTATAGTTTCAGGGCACCCACCATTTATTACCTAATAAAGGTTTAACCCCCTGATCACTCGGCGGGTGATACAAGTTAAGTTTTAGGGGCAGATAGGTTTATGCCAGTACCACTAACACCCACGCAGGCAGCATACACCTCCCTTAGTGTTACAGTATCTGAACGGATCAATATCTGATCAGATCTATACTAGCGTCCCCAGCAGTTTAGGGTTCCCAAAAACGCAGTGTTAGCGGGATCAGCCCAGATACCTGTTAGCACCTGCGTTTTGCCCCTCCGCCCAGCCCAGCCCAGCCCACCCAAGTGCAGTATCGATCACTGTCACTTACAAAACACTAAGCACACATAACTGCAGCGTTCGCAGAGTCAGGCCTGATCCCTGCGATCGCTAAAATTTTTTTGGTAGCGTTTCGATAGTCGCTAACAGTCAGGAGCTTTTTTGCCTGTGGGTCTCACTAGCTTACCCCTAAATCTAGAGCCCAAATTGGCAAATCGAAGGTACACTAGTGAAGAGGCCTACACGTTTCTGAGCATGACAGCTAGTGAAGAGGAAGTCACTCATCTGTCAGATTCAGGATCAGAATACGATCCTGTAGAGGACAGCGGCTCCATGACAGATAGCTCTGACGACGGAGTTGTGGTCCCTGCCAAGGTCAGGCGTACCAGACTCCAATCTTCTTTTGCTGTTGAAGTGCAAGAACCGCAGGTCCCTCGTATGGAGCAGAGAAGTACTAGCGCTGCTATTCCTTCTGATGAACTGGCAAGCACCAGCGGCCTAGTACACCCTGGTCGTACATCCAGCACTGCAGTAACACTTGGTGGCGTGGCGAGTCTCATAAGTGCAGTTCAAGCTGGCGAGGTGGCTAGCGACTAGTCGAGGTATAGCAGAGGAGTTTAGGAAATTTTACGCGGACCTTTATTCTATTGGACAGCTGGGGGGGGGGAATTTCTAAAAAGGGCAGGACTAATGGGGTTGACTATAGAGGATAGGGATCTCTTGGATAAACCAATCGAGGAAGAAGAAATCCTAGTAGCCCTGAGAGACTCCCCGAAGGGCAAGAGCCCAGGCCCGGACGGTTTCTCCACCATTTACTTAGAGAAAATGAGACACTTACTGGTCCCCAGGTTGCGCCAATACTGGAATGAACTCGGCACTAGGTGGGGGATGGGAGGCGAGGCATTATCCGCTATAATTACCCTGATACCGAAGGAAGGGAAAGACGCTAGATTGTGTTCAAGTTATCGGCCCATATCCCTGTTGAACGCTGATGTCAAATTATATGCCAAGGTGTTGGCCAATAGACTGAAGGGATGTATGGCCGGCCTGGTTCACCCGGACCAGGCCGGATTTGTCACCGGTAGACAGTGTAGGGATAACGGGGTGAGGGCGGTGCTGCTGTCGGAGTTCTGCAGACGAGAGGGACCCCCAGCTCTATTCCTGTCAATAGATGCCGAAAAGGCATTCGACAGGGTAGACTGGGGGTTCTTGATGAACACGATGGAAGCCATGGGGTTTGGTTCTAGGTTCATCTCCTGGATTAGGGTTCTATATAGTAGCCCAACCGCAGTCGTAAAAGTTAATGGGGCCATTTCAAAACCCTTTGGGATGGTAAACGGAACTAGGCAGGGCTGTCCGCTCTCCCCCCTCTTGTTCATCCTGTCCCTTGAACCTCTTCTGGCCTCCATTCGGAATAGTCCTGACTGCAGTGGGGTAAAGGTAGGAACTGAGGATCACAAGTTGGCGGCATTTGCCGACGATATTTTATTTTTTATCTCAAATCCCAGAATAACTCTTCCTAATGTGCTCCGAATCCTTAGAACATATGGAGCTGTATCAAACTTTAAAATTAACCCCATGAAGTCTGAGATTTTGAACATTAGTCTGGGTAAGCAGGAAGAGGACCATTTAGCTGCAGTGTTTCCCTTCCCATGGAAAAAGGAGATTAGTTATCTAGGTATTAAACTAGCTAATACTTTCAAAGAGATATACCAAAAAAACTATATCCCCTTGCTGGACGACATCAGGCAAGAGGCCAGAAGGCTGCGGTCCAGGCCCCTTTCATGGTTCGGATGAGCAAATGCGGTTAAAATGGTGATAACTCCGAAAATTTTGTACAAATTCCAGCTGTTGCCCATCCCGCTACCAAGGTATTTCTTAAAGGCTTTGAGAAAATTAATAAGAGAAGCTGTCTGGGGTGGCAAGAAACCACGTATCTCCTACGCAACACTGAGCAGAGAAAAAAAAAAAAAAAAAAAAAAAAAGGGGGCGTAGCCCTACCAGATTTCAATAGGTACTACA
Organism: Aquarana catesbeiana; assembly: GCF_042186555.1. Classification (NCBI taxonomy): domain Eukaryota; kingdom Metazoa; phylum Chordata; class Amphibia; order Anura; family Ranidae; genus Aquarana; species Aquarana catesbeiana. The sequence goes on from NC_133325.1 coordinate 792,646,942, forward strand.
TAGCTGTAGTGCTCTCACGGGTCACTGATTGGAGTAAAAAAGGGGTGGACAAGCGATGGGTGGATATTGAGTACTCTTTGAGCAACAATAACTTGGCACACTTGCTTTGGAACCCCCCAAAATTTAGAGCACTTGACACTAGCACATCCGTGTTAACGCACAACACTTTCAAATATTGGGACATGGCACATACACGGCACAAATGGGCATATAATTCACCATTGATATATATGAAAAATAATTTGTTTTTTGAACCTGGGAGACGGGAGGTGGGAGGGAATTGGTTAAAAACGGATTCTATTCAACTAAAAAATTTCATTAGTAAGGGGAAAATGCGAACTTTCACGGAATTAAATAGAGAACCAGAACTTTGGGTGTTGGATAGATGGAGGTACCTCCAGCTCTCCCACTTTATTGATAAACTACCGAAGCCACTCAGAAGTATGGAAGAGCTCAGACCGTTGGAGCAACTCTGTACGAAGGAGCAAGCAGGAGGTGTTATAGCACAAATATACAGAATATTGGGAGCGGCACAAGAGCTGGGGGTGCCTCCCTACATTAAAAAGTGGGAGATGGAACTGGGTTCACAGTGTAATAGGAACAAGATAGAAAAAAATTGAAGATGGCTCACTATTCGGCACTAGACAATAGGAGAACGGAAATCCATTATAAAGTTCTAGCAAGATGGTATGCCACCCCAGACAGAGTAAGTAAAATGGATAGGACCAAGGCCAACACTTGCTGGCGGGGGTGTTCAACGGTGGGTACAATGGCCCACATTTGGTGGGAATGTCCTGTCATTAAAGCCTACTGGAAAAAAATTTATCACTGTCAAAGGATATTATGGGGAGGGAAATCGTGGAAGATCCATGGGTCTGCCTATTCCATGGGACTCCAGATCCAGTTAAGAGTTATAAATCCTCCCTGGTCCCTATAGCATTAGATGTAGCTAAGGGACTGATCGCTCAAAACTGGTTGAACCCATCAAGCCCTAATACGCAAGATTGGCTCTTTGGCCTCAACAAAATATTTAATGTTGAAAGTCTAGACGGGCAGGGAATGGAACCTGACGAGGAAACAGAACACGCAGGGAAGTGGACAGGCTGGATTAAATTTAAAAGTTCCTGGACCTATCTAAAGGAGATTATATAAAAAAGGTATAACAAGGGAGTGTTCTTTACCACGAACGGAGAGACTACGATGGGGAATTTCCTTCCGAGAAATACCCTGCAGGGGCGGGACGGGTTTGGGGGACAGCATGTATTTGTAACCATGGGGGATTTGTATTTTGGTCAGGTCCCTTGCGGGGATGATTTGTAATGAAAAAAAAAAAATGATAAATAAAGATATAAAAAGAAGAAAAAGAAGAGAAAAGGAAAAAAGGGAAAAGGGAAAGAAAAAAAAAAAAAAAAAAAAAAAAAGCTGGCGAGGTGGGTGGTGGGTTCCCAATTCAGATGCTGCATTCGCCAATCCGAATTGGGAACCCACCACTTCTGCAGCGCCCGTACTTCCCCCATTCACTGGCCAACCCGGAATTCAGGTGGAAACACTTGATTTTACATCACTTGATTTTTATTCGCTGTTTTTCACCGAAGATCTCTATAGATCTATTGTGGACCAAAGCAATTTGTACGCTGGTCAATACATCACCGCTATTCCCCAGTCCTCCCTTGCCAGAGATTGGAGACCAATTACGGTTTCCGAATTTAAGCTCTTTCTGGGCCTTTCCCTCAACATGGGCATAAATAAAAAGTGTGAGTTGCGTTCATATTGGTCCACTGTCCCAATTCAACATATGCCCTTGTTCTCTGCCTCTATGACCAGGGCACGATACAAACAGATTTTGCGGTTCATGCACTTCAGTGACAATGAACTCTGTCGTCCTCGTGGAGACCCTGGATACGATCGGATCTACAAAATTCGGCCCCTCGTAAACCACTTCAGCCAACATTTAGCAGACTTGTTTACTCCCCATCAAGTTGTCTGTGTTGATGAGTCCCTGATTAAATTTTCTGGCCGCTTGTCATTCAAACAGTACCTTCCCAGCAAGCGTGCCAGATACGGGGTCAAGAAGTATAAGCTCTGTGACAGGGCCACAGGCTATACATGTAGTTTTATGGTTTACGAGGGCAAAGATAGTCGCGTAGAGCCGACAAACTGCCCTGACTACATAGGAAGCGCTGGTAAGATAGTGTGGGACTCAGGGTCACCCTTATTCAGAAAGGGGTACCACTTGTACGTGGACAATTATTACACGAGCGTGCCACTTTTTAATCACCTTTTTGATCATCAGATTGGAGCATGTGGCACCGGGTGACCTAATCGCCGGGGCTTTCCCCAGCGGCTTGTAGATTCCCGTCTTAGGCTGGGGGAGAGAGCCTGCTTGAAGTGTAATAATTTGCTCGCTATGAAGTGGAGGGATAAGAAGAATGTTTGTTCTTACCTCCCTTCATGCAGACATGACGGTCCAAATTATTTCGGCGACTGGTGTTGTGGAGAAACCCCTCTGTGTCCACGAATATAACCAAAATATAGGAGGGGTGGACCTCAACGACCAGTTGTTGGCACCGTACCTAGTTGAACGTAAGGCCAGACGCTGGTACAAAAAAGTGTCTGTTTATTTCAATTGGCTTTGCTGAAGGCTCATGTGCTATACAGAGCTTCAGGACAGACTGGATCCTTCCTTAAATTCCAGGAAGAGATCATCAGAGCCCTTCTGTTTCCAGACGGTGCTCTACCTCACCTTCCCCAACCAAATGCAGTAAGCCGGCTGCATGAGAGGCATTTTCTTTATGTCCTCCCGAGTACCCCTACCCAACGAGACACCCGCTATTATTGTCCCTCCTGTCCTGACAATCCTGGTCTTTGCATTGGTGAATGTTTTGAACGCTACCATACACTAGTTGAGTATTAGCGTAGGGTACAGCACTGCACAGACTAGGCAAACTTTCACAGGGTCTTCCAAGATGCCATTGCACTTTGAGAGACCCAAACCTAGAACCGGTTAAATTTACAACACACACAAATATTTAAAATAAAAAAAACAAAAATAGTGGTCGTTTTATTGTTCTCTATTGTTCTGCTCTTTTTTTACTGTATTCTATTCTGCAATCGTTTTATTGTTATTATGTTTGCTTTATACGTTACGGTTTACTGTGTTTTATTGTAAAAAATTTTTTTTGTTTTTCAGGTACGCCATTCAGTTGCCGCGCGGATTTATCTAGCTTGACAGCAACAGCGTTTGCTCCCACGATACATAAAGCTGTGACTCCAGCGCTGTAGGAGGCGATTTCACCACCGCAGTTTAAAAAAAAAAAAAAAAAAGCATGGGGGCAGAGGAGCGATTTGCTCCTACCTTTTGGGACGGATGCCCCCATGCTTCCGCATATATAAACGGTGCATGTATGATGTATGCCCATCATTAGAAGTTGGTGGATGAAGGGAGGTATTCTAATGGTGGGCATACCCACCGATCAATCTTTTTTTTCGTTCAGCCCACAGGCTGCATGAAAAAAAAAAAAAAAAAGTTTACAATATATGCCCAACAAGGACGTTGCTGGACTTTGAGTGGCTATACCAGAATGATGCCAGCAGGTTTAGGCATCATTCATTTCAGCCAGCGGTCGGCTTTAATGTAAAAGCAATCCTAGCGGCTAATTAGCCTCTAGACTGCTTTTACAAGCAGTGGGAGGGAATTCCCCCTCCCCACCTTCTTCCATGTTTTTCTCTGGCTCTCCTGTCTCAACAGGGAACCTGAGAATGCAGCCGGTGATTCAGCCAGCTGACCATAGAGCTGATCAGAGACCAGAATGCTCCAAACATCTCTATGGCCTAAGAAACCAGAAGCTACGAGCATCTCATGACTTAGATTTCACTGGATGTAAACCAGCGCCATTGGGAAATTGGGAAAGCATTTTATCACACCGATCTTGGTGTGGTCAGATGCTTTGAGGGCAGAGGAGAGATCTAGGGTCTAATAGACCCCATTTTTTATTTATTTATTTTTTGAAAAAATATGTGTCTGTCACCTATTACTATTATAGGGGATATTTACATCCCTGAGATAACAATAAAAAAATAAAAACACCTGTCCCCCCCTGCTCTCGCGCAAAGGCGAACGCAAGCGTCGGTCTGGCGTCAAATGTAAACAGCAATTGCACCATGCATGTGAGGTATCACCACGAAGGTCCGATCAAGGGCAGCAATTTTAGCAGTAGACCTCTGTAAATCTAAAGTGGTAACCTGTAAAGGCTTTTAAAAATGTATTTAGTTTGTCACCACTGCACGTTTGTGCGCAAATTTTAAAGCATGTCGTGTTTGGTATC